>NC_087062.1:70959391-71167281 GCF_963678635.1 Symsagittifera roscoffensis | reverse complement strand
AAGAAACAATTGCGCGACTTGAAAGACACTTTGTTGTAGTTTTTAGTATTAAGGTACTAAGATGCCATTATGACCAACTAGCGACAGAAGTTAATAAATTATACCAGAAATCAATGCTTATTGCGCTTTGCGAAATGTGGCTTCTTGACAGTGATATCTTTTAAATTTGAGTTTTTTCATTTGAATGAGATTAAAACTGGTTTCATTGTTCTCGGTATTTTTATCTTTGACACTTCAAAATCTTCAAATACTTCAAGATCAAATACAGTGCTGATTTAAATTAACCGGACAAAACGCGTTAAATTTGAAATTTAAAACGCGTTTTTCTCAAATTGGGTTGAGTTCAGGTGAAAACTTATGAAGACAAAACTTGCTTAAAATTTTAGCGGAATTGATATATTGTAATTTGTTTTGCATAATTCGGGCCCAAAATTTTACCCCAAAAATGGGTCATTTTGGCTTTTTTTAGTTAATCAAAAATTACGCCAAAAATAACAAGTCAATCACAGACATAATTATATCAAGTGAGCCCCTTACGTAACCTAACAAACTTTTAGAAAGATATATTCTCTAAAAAATAATTGAAAAAGTTTTTAAAATGTTTTTAAATCAAAAATGGGTATTTTATATAGTAAAAACGACCTTTTTTGTCTATCAAACAAAAATAAATTAGTTTATACAATGTTTCGGAGAATTTACCTTTCTGAAAGTTTGTTGGGCTACGTAAGGGGCTCACTTTATTGTAATTATGTCAGTGATCAAGGAGTAGTTTTGGCGTAAATTCTGATTGACTAAAAAAAGCCAAAAATTGTCCTTTTTTGGGGTAAAATTTCGGGCCCGAATTTCGCAAAACAAATTACACCATATTAATTCTGCCAAAATTTAAGGCAAGTTTTGTCTTCATAAGTTTTTACCTAAACTCAACGCAATTTGAGGAAAAATGGAATTTAAATTTCAAGTTTAACGCGTTTTGTCCGGTTAATTTAAATCAGCACTGTATGAACCTCATGAAAAAACTTGAGATATGTATTTAAAACAATGAGTCCACTCGAGTATCGGCATCTCTATTGATTGCAAATATTTTAATCAAGCAATAGCGCATTTTGTTACTGATGTAGAAACACTCAACTCATCTATTTCAGAATAATTGTTCTGACTTTCGATACGAAAGTAACGGAATATTTGTGCTCGGGGGTTTTTTTTTCTTCAGACAAATTTCGACTTTTTAACTAGCCATTTTTGACGGAATTTTTAAAAATCATTCAAAAGGTATTGTTGTCCTCAGCTCAAATTTGAAAAGATATTTCACCTGTGATCATTTTTCGTGAAGTTATGGGGATTTAAAGGTTGCCGTTTTGGCCAATTTGGGACAATTAACGCGCGATTTATTTGCGCTATTAACGCGTAAGCGGAGAGTTAATCCGTCCTAAAATTGTTCCAAATTGGTTGAAAGAAGCCTATTTGCCATAATTGATTTGTTACAAGGAGCGAAATCTATTGTTTTGTTTTTTAAATGGCGTGTGGGGGGGATAATTTTCATAAAAAACTTCCAAATTTTAGAGAAAAAAAATTTCTTTTTTTTTTATTGCATTCAAATTTTTAATGTCATTACTGCTCCATAAAACCTTAAAAGGCAGTCGGAACATTCAGTTCTTTGCCGTGATACGAGCAGTCTTGTTTGTTTTGTTTAAATCTGATTGGTATGAATCTTAACACCCCGAGAATCCGGAAAAAAATTGCCGTACTCTTCAATTATAATATCGCGATTATAACAAATTTGATTCAATTTTTTAATTGTTGCTTAAAAGAAACTGTTTGTATTTTAAACATGTGAAAGTCCTGATAGAAAAAATTTATCTGAAAAATTATATACTTGGTTAATATGAATCTAACACCCCGGGAATCCGGAAAAAATTGTCGTAGTCTTAAGTTACAATATCGCGATGATAATACTCTTAATTCAAGTTATTAATTAATATGTAAGTTAAATTGATTGTACTTTAAACATCTGAAAATCCCGATAAAAATGGTGTTTTAGATGAATATCTCAATCCAAATCTCGACTGATTTGCAGCTTTAGAAGAATTTAAAAAAAAAAGAATCATGGGTAAGGAATGACTCAAAAATGTTCTGAAGAAATTGTGGTCAAGTCTTTGAAAAATGGGTTCAGAACCTAACTGAAGCAGAGAAAATAGAAATTTCTAAAGCTAGAAACTACGCAACAAAGATAACCAGAATGACAAAAAGAAAATTCTCTGACAAAAAAGTTGGAGATGTTAAAAACGCTAAAACACTATTACAAGTTTGTAATGTGCTTTACAAAAAAAATTAAGATTAAAAAAATTCGTATTTAGAAGTTACTGTTTTGATGGCGAAGAGTTTATGAACAAGTTGCTTCAATTGAAAGTTGCAAATTCCCTCATTAGATCACAAAAAAGCGCCAAAGTTTTTTTAGATAGAGCAAAAAGTCAAACGTTCTTACTGAGACACCTTTGAAAGATAATAAGGCTGCAATAATTTCGCCGAAAAAACAAAGGGTTGTTTGTTCGGTCATGACAGCTTAAATGACAAAACTGAAATTTCTATGCGAGTATTTTCAGACAACGTTTGCAGACTTTTCAACCAAAATTTATTTGATGTCATAAAAGTGGCAAAAATTATGCCTTTTTTCAAAAGTATCAAAAAGTTCTTTTCTAGAATCATAGACCAAATACTTTAACTAAGTTCCAATTTTTACGATTTTTTTCAGGAGTTTGCTCGGAAAAATCTGTTGCGCAACAGCCGACTGACCTTGTTTCAACTTTGTTAATAGTACATCTTGATTGAAGTTATCGACTGCGTTCTTGAGATCCAAAAAGCACGATTCACCAACAAGTTTTTTTCACCTTACCCATCTCTATTGAATGCCGCAAAAATGTCCAAAGCACTCAATTTGATTTTTTTTGCTTTAAATCTGAAGTGCCATTTTTTTCTCTGGCAAAACAAAAGTTTTGCCACAAAATTCTTCTGTCGAAAAATTTGACAGAGAGTGAAAAAAACTCACAGTTCAAATTTCAAGCAACAAAAGTCAAGTCTGGATGCTTGGACGATTTCGCGGAAATCAACAGAGATGGGTGAGGTAAAAAAAAACTTGCTGTTGAACAGTGCTTTGTAAATCTCATGAAAGCAGTCGATACCATCAATCAATACGTACTTTTAACAAAATTGTAACAAAGTTAGCAGGTGGCTTTGAAACAGATTGTTCCAACCACAATTTTGAAGAAAAAAAAACATAGAAAAATTTTTAACGTTTTTTTTCTATTGTGGTGTTGTTTAGTTGTTTTCCTTGTGATAAACGCAGTAAAACAGATAAAACAAAAATGGCGCTTGAAAATTCAAACATTTTTTTCAATTTTTTTAACGAAAATTTTCGGCATATTCTATAATAAGCTTTCTTGCCTGCTTTTTTTGGCTCAAATCTAAACTTAAACTCGACAACTTCAAACCCGTTTTTTCGAAAGTGGGAAAATTTTTCTGAAAGTTTTGAAAAACCGTTCGAACCAGAACTGAAATTATTTTAAATAAATCACAGAATTACGATGATTAATTGTGGTGAAATTTATTGATTGAAAAACAGAATAAGCATGCTCACTAACTAGTTTTCTCAAATTCAAACTAAAAATCAAAAAACAAACTCAAACAGGTTTTTCTCGAGAAAGAGAAAAAGTTTCGCAATTTACAGATTTCGTTCAAAATCAGAATGAGAGGGCGTTAATCTGATATATCACGCGACCCAATCCAATAATTATTCATGGTAGCTGATTTACAAGGAAAACCAAAAAAAATCAAACCACAGCCGAATACAAAATTTTTCCCCAATTTCTATGATCGGAACAAAAATTTGGCTACAGCTTCTTAGAAAAACAGGATTTGTAAAAAATCACAGAACTTCTGATATCAAAAACAGGCACATTTTAATAAAAACGATGAAAAATGATCATCTATAGCTTCCTATGCTTGCATGTTGAAACCCTCAGCGATCAGTTCTGAGACCAATTTTGTTTCCCAAAGATAATCCCAAAATCCCAAAATAATCCCAAAATGTTTGATAGATCACAGAAAATGATTATTAATGATGGTCGAAATATATGCAACGCAGAAAAAAAGTGCGGCGCTTTTGATATTGATCGCTTCAGAAAAAACAAAAATTGATTTCAAGTAAACTACTCAAGTGTCAGTCAAAATAAAACTCAAATCATGAAATTGCTAGTAATTTTCCAAATATTTGCAAGTGTTTATGCAAGCTCTTACATAACAAGCTTTTTTTTTTTTCATTCTTTCACACTACATTCAAAGTACGTATGCAAAAAACGGATCAAGTTTTCAGGAATTTCATGGAAAGACAGAAGTTTCTTCTCCAAACAACTTTTGCTTTGAATTTACTAGGCTTAGGTCAATCCGAAATTCTTTGAAAGTATTCTAAACTACGGTACTAGGTCTCAATTTCACCTAACTGAGATTTTGAATCGAAAAAGAAGAGTTCTGAGAGCAATGTTTTTCAAACGTAGACTTGAATAATTCGAAAAATTTCAGTGGAGATGAAAAATTTGAAAAATTCTAATGGACGAAAATATTTTCATCAACGTTTTTGTGTTTTACTTTTTTTCGATTTTTTCGAGTACTGATTCACTGAAACAAAATCAAAAAACAAGGTTTTCATTTCGGTTGTTTTTACCTAACAACTTGAACTTGAAAAAAGCGAAAAGCATTTTCGTAAGTACGAAAATTTCGACACGATTGAGAAAGCAGCATAATCATTACGAGGCCAAACTGTTTATTGTGTGAATTGCAAGTGGATTCCGTTACAAGAAGGTTCTCTTTTTTCTTTTTAGGTTTTTTCTTTTTTCTGTAAAGTAATCGAGTATGGTTATCAAAATATCTCATTTGAATTACTTAGAACAAAACATAACACACTAAGGACATCAAAAAATTAGTTCGCAAAAAATTATAAAAACTAAAAAAGTATTAAGAATCTATTTAACAATTTCTACTAACGAATTTATTTTTATTTAAAAAAAGCTCAATGAGTAAGCTCGCATGGCTGAGGAAGGGGAAATCGGCTGATTAGCTAAAAGACCCGAAAAAAAATTGATAATTGTCAAATTTCCTAACCAGACTCGAATCCAAAATTCAACTAGCTTTTTTTTCGCGTCAATTTCAATTCTGATCGAAGCATTATGTTCATTCTGCACAGCAGACGACAATACTGTTCTAAAAATTTTCATTTTACGTAATTTTCTGTTGTTTTTTTTTCAATTAAAGGATGATAAAATCATGTTAATCAATGAATTAAATGTAATAGCTTAACTTATGCGTATCTAACTTATTTGAGAGCTCACTTACAAGTTTACTTGTCAGTGATTTTGTTTTGTGTACTTGTCGGTCAATTTAGTTATTCAGACAATATGACACGAATTTACGAATGAGAAGACGATGAAAGGTAGTTCTTATCGTCGAAATTGTAAGCTTGGTGTCTTGTCTGAAAAATGAAAATCTTCTCGACATTGAAGCAACTTTATTTCCGATTTCAATTACGATCAATAGGGTTTTGCAAAATCTGAAGCCTTACAAAGTCTCCTTGACTTTTTTTAAAAATTGACAAAGAAACACTAGCTAATCCATAGTTATTTCTCATAGGACGTAGTCAGAATAATAATTGCAAGTTATAATTGAACTAGTTCTGAAGACTACACTTACGTGATAAGCCTCGCAGGAAAAATTCAGTTTGCACAAATCTCCATCAAAATTGTTCACACTTATGCCTCCTGCGCTGCTCAAGAAAGTGGGTTTCATGAAGTCAATCAACAGGTACGCACTCTCCATATCACACTCGATTCGCCACACGAAGAAGTATTCGTCCAGTTGAGTAGGCTGCTGAATGAGTGGGTACTCTTGTGGTGACCCACTGAGCACTCGCACTGTGTTGGTTCTGTTAGCCGACGAGCAATCGGCAGATGGTTGGTTTTGCCGGAAGATTCGCTCAGGCTCGAAGTTCTCCATGAGCGGGACGAGTGGGTTTCCATCTGAAAAACGTAAAAAATATATAGATATTCTTAAATTTCAATACTTCAATTGAGAGTGATTCTGAAGACAAAAACTTTTCGGCAAAACTTGAGCAAACTAGTCTTTTCCTTCTTTTTGTTTTTTTTAGTTCATCAAAATTTAGAAAAGAAAGGCGGGGGCTATTCTTGCGATACAACACAAACAGAACAAAGCATGGGCCGAAAAATAATTAGATATTGAAAAAAATAAAGCTGGAGACACGTGTTTGATATTAAATGTTTTTGCGTCACCAAAAAGTGTGATTTCAAAAGTTGGACTTTGCGCAAAATCTTAGTTGTTTCTCTACTAAAAACAAAAGTGAGAAGAGTAAATTTGAGACAACCAATTTTCCCGAGAAGGTAACATTTCTTTTGCAGAAAAGAGTCGCCGCTTCTGCCGGAACAATGATCGCAACCGGTTCTTTCAAACGAACTTTTCAGATTTGATTGCGAACACTTTGTGAAAATTCAAAAAAAAGTTCCTTAAAAAACGGTCGAAAATTCTAAAAAACAGTCAAAAGACCTACCAAAATCTGAAATTTTGTTTCTGCAAAAAGCAGGTTGTGGCCGCTTAAGCAGAAACGATCCCCAAAAGTGAGTTTCTCGTTTGAACACAACCTGAGAATTGGCACGGTAGTTTTCGCGTAAAGACAAGACGATTCCAAAAAACTTCTCAAAGATTCAAAATATTGATTTCTATGAGAGTCAGAACGTTTTAAAAAAGAAAAATGGAAATGGGCCAATTATAAAGCTAGGCTTTCGACAACCTATGATATATATCCGATTTCGCAGGATAGTTAGCAAGACTAGTCCAAAAAAGGTCAACTTTAAAAAAAATTCTATAATTCAGAGAATCATAGCTTTTTGTGTGAAAAATTAAGGCGTAATCAATTACGCAAAATGGATTCAAACATACTAAAATTTTGATTGAACCCATAAACTCAGTGCAGTTCTCGAGAAAATTCAAAAACTATAACAAAAAAAGCTCAAAAAACTTCAACTTGTTCGAGGGCCATAACTTTTAGTGTCAAGAAAATTCGGGCGTTTTCGCATTAGCAAATGAGTTTACAAAAGTCTTTCTTTGAATTAAACGTAAAATCTCATATGGCAGGGTAATTTCTGCGAATATTCAAAAAGTTAAAAGTTAAAAAACGACCAACTAATTTTTTTTAAATGAATTTTCCGAGGGCAATAACTTTTTTCTTCAAAAAACTTTGTAAGCGACCGCTAAACAGGGGAGTGTCTCACTACTCATTATCTCCATTAAACACAACATCAGAAGCTAAAAAAGCTCAAAAAGATGCTCAGAAGCTCAAAAAGATTCACTAAACGCTCAAAAATCAACAATTTTAAGTTTCCGAGGGTCATATTAACGTGTAAATAAAATTGGCTGCAGTCGTTCATGTAGGGAGTTTTTTAAAACCCTTATTCGGATATTTGAAGTGACGAGAAACAGAGATGTTTACTGCAAGATATAGGGACTAATGGCTTTTTATGCCATAAAACAGTTGATTCTTTATGATTCTTTTGTTTGATATGATTCTTTTTGTTTTAGCTCAAAATAATAAATCAATAACGCCTACCAATCGGCGGAAAAAATACAAGACTGCTCGTATATCAAGGCAAAGCCCTGAATGTTCCGACTCTCCCTTAATTCATTTTGGGAAAAGAAAATATTGAAAAACTGTAAATTTTGGACAAAATCAAAGTGGAAAATATTGAGTCGTACGAAATTAATACGACAAATTAGCTAGCCTCAATTCAATTTGGAACGATTTTGTTATGCGGGATAATTCGCCACGCATAAATAACTCGTGTTACGCTCTTAGCAATATGAATAAACTAGCGCATGACTCGCACCTACGGTGCTTCAAACAGATCGTTGAACGTTAAAAGAGCTTCCTAAAACACGTACTAAATTATTTTTGCAACCGTGAAGATGAATTGGGCTCATGTATCAGGCGCCACATCTCAGAAAAGGATTTGAGCAGTCAAATTTAGAGGGCAGATTTGAGAGGGATATTTTCAGAGAAAAAAATTATAAGTATGGGTGAATACTTTCTCTTACAGATTTTTGGAAAGCTGTAGACAAAGGAACTAAGTGAAAAAACATTATACGAGAGTATACAGGTACACAAGTTATGAGACGGTCTTTCAGTTGATACAAAAAAGAATATTTTGAGAAAAAACTAGAAGTTTTCCAGTATATTTTGAAATAAATTTTCATGAAATAAAAAAAAGAAATTTCAACAAAAGGATTGGTAAACAAACAATCAACTTGAGAAGTGCAAAGGCAAGTGTTGGAATTTTTTTCCCTTTAAACGACTAAAAATTAGGTCAATAAAACAATAAAGTTAGAGCTGACGAGTTTTTTTTGATAAAACGAAAAAAATTAAAGAGGAGAAAAAAGTCAAGGTAAGAGTAAAATAACAAATTGTAGGAGTAAATCAAACATTAAAAGCGACTTTAAAAAATGCGCGTAGCAAAAAAAACGGTTACGAGATGTAACAACTAAGCTGAAAACAGATAAAGAGAGAAATAATTGGCCTAAAAAATTTTAGCGAAAAAATGAAAAGATACGAAGTCATGATTAGTAGAATTACAAATTGCAGGAGTACAAATTTCACTCTATTTACTTTTTCAAGCTATTTAAGTTTTGTAAGTTTATGTACAAAGAGACCAATGTGTCGTAGCCCAATTAGTAAATCAGTCCACTAACGATCGAACAATGTGATCAAATTTTACTCGTCATGTGATCATGCGGGGACAATTCCCACAACCAGTAGTTTTGAATGAACCTAAAAACTCACCATGTATTTGACTGGTTAAAAAGCTAACAATTTAGAAAAATATTCAAAAGTTTAAATCATCCTGCAAATCCATGAAACCGACAAAAAAGCAATTTATTTCTGAAAACTTCCTAGTAACAAACATTGCACACATGTCAGCAATTGATTCAACTGTTCAAGTAATTGTTAACCCAAAAACAATCTACATTCCGACTTTTTAAAGCTTGCTAATAGCAAACGTAACATTAATTGAAAACCTAGATATAATTCTTTTCGTGTGGATATAATTCATTTCAAAACTTTCAAATGGTGACTGAAATTGCGTCGTAAATCCAAAAATTTAGTCTGAAGTTAACGCGGGTGCTGAATTTATATGGAAATCCAAATATATCTGAAATCGAAGTATAGCTAAAAGATTGGGATAGCGAGATGGGGGTAAGATGGGAAGTGTTTAAATTGGGTGTTAAAAACTAGAAGGATGTTGAAAATGTCAGTAGGTTTAGAATAAGAAAATGCTGTAATTAATGCATATAAAAAACTGCGAATTTTTTAAAAAGATTATATTCATTGTATTCCTTAATAATAATTGGTTTCAAATGGACTTCAGCTGTTTTAAGTTTTCAGAAATTAATGATAATAACTGATTGCGAAGTCGATATAATTTAAATCGATTATAACGGCAGCATTTCTGAACGAGAAAATCCATTATAACCACTGATGATCGATGAAACCTTTCTCAGGATAGTTGTTGAAAAAGCATCCTTTCGACAAAAACGGCCTGTTTCAGTAATAAACAAGATTTCTTGAATCAGGGCAAAGCTCTGAATGCCCTGACAGCTCACCAAAATCGATTTTAAAAAATCATCTTTTTGAAACTTTAATGGGGGGTAAGCACGAAACAAAAGGAAATGTTTGCGGAAAGTTATCTCCTTTTTGTTCCGACTTTCGATACGAAAGTAACGGAATATTTGTGCTCGGGTGGGTTTTTTTTCTTCAGACAAATTTCGACTTTTTAACTAGCCATTTTTGACGGAATTTTTAAATATCATTCGAAAGGTATTGTTGTCCTGGGCTAAAATTTGAAAAGATATTTCACCTGTGATCATCTTTCGTAAAGTTACGGGGGTTTAAAGATTTCCATCTTGGCCAATTTGGGACAATTAACGCGATTTATTTCGCGCTATTAACGCGTAAGCGGAGAGTTAATCCGTCTTAGAAATTATTCCAAATTGGTTAAAAGAAGCTTATTTGCCATAATTGGTTTGTTACAAGGAGCGAAATCTATCCTTTTATACTTTATATGGCGTGTAGGGGGGATGATTTTCAATTGAAAAAATCACATTTTAGAAGAAAAAATATTTGTTTTATTTTATTGAGTTTTTTAATGTTATTACTGCTCCATAAACCTTAAAAGGCACTCGGAACATTCAGGGCTTTGCCCTGATATGAGCAGTCTTGTTACAGAAAGGGAGGAAACTGTTACAAGGTTCAAAATTTAGATAAGCTTAGCAATTCAAATATGCTTAAGCTTTCAGTCTCGTGCTTAACTGCTGAAGAAAAACTCATCCTGCTTGACAAAAACAGCTGCTTTCAAAAATAATCAGGACTGCTCGTATCGAAGCAAAGCTCGGTCAATTGTTTTTTTTCTTGGTTTCAAGGTTAAAAACTCCCATTTGCTTAAACACTGAATTATTGTTCCGACTTTCGATACGAAAGTAACGGAATATTTGTGCTCGGGGTGGGTTTTTTTTTCTGACAAATTTCGACTTTTTAACTAGCCGTTTTTGATGGAATTTTTTTATATCATTCGAAAGCTATTGTTGTCCTGAGCTTAAATTTGAAAAGATATTTCACCTGTGATCATTGTTCGTAAAGTTATGAGGGTTTAAAGATTGCCATTTTTGGCCATTTTGACCAATTTGGGACAATTAACGCGCGATATAATTCGCGCCATTAACGCGTAAGCGGAGATTTAATCCGTCTTAGAAATCGTTCCAAATGGGTTGAAAGAAGCCTATTTGCCATAATTGATTTGTTACAAGGAGCGAAATCTATTGTTTTGTTTTTTAAATGGCGTGTGGGGGGGATAATTTTCATCGAAAAATTTTCAAAATTTGGAAAAAAAAATTTCATTTATTTTATTTCATTTAATTGTTTTTATGTTGTTTATGTTATTACTGCTCCATAAACGGTAAAAGGAAGCCGGAATTTTCAGGGCTTCGCCCTGATACGAGAAGTCTTGTTTACTTATAGGGGGGTTTGCAGTTTTTTTACTAGGTATCAGAAGGCGCGAACAGTTTAGATGATCCGGATTTATGCCTGGCGACGTATTATTAGGAGCAGAATCCTTGCCTCAGTTAAAATTGAAGTGATTCAATTCGCTGCTTACGCTTCAACAGTACAAATTATTATGCGCGTTAATTGTCCCAATTTGAATTATTGTCGTCAAAGTATAGTCCCAAACTCAAACTATTGTAACTTTGCAAAAAGTTATCACTGGTAAAATATCATTTTTAGTTTTAAGCGAGAATTGTTTCGTCAAAAATTGCTACTGAAACAGTCGGGCCCAAAGAATTTGAAGGAAAAAAACGGCTTAAAGATGTTCAAAAATAGTTTTTGTTACCCCTATTTAACAATGGACATTGTCTCGGAGTTTCTGTTGCCAATGTTGTCCACTGTTGTTCTGTAATATTGGACGACGAACCACTTGGAAGGGTAGCATTTGATACAAGCTGTTCGTCGAGAAAAAAAGTATTCGATTCGTTTCCGATAGCTTGTGTACAAAACAAAAGCAGAAAGGAAAGTCCTTTAGAACAGCGCTTCACTGGGCTCGTCATGATCAGCCGTGTTGAAGTTCTGTCAAAATTTTAGTGGGCGAATTAGTCAGCAAAAAATTAAAGTCCTTATTAAAATGTACAAGCAATTTCATAGCAGATGGTTTTTTGATTGAATTGTAAATGTCACCAGAAAAATTAATACTCAGCTTCTCGATAAATTAAACAGGTGCTTTTGGAAAATATCTACTGAATTATCATCCGTTGTGATCAAAAGGAACCAAGCCATCAACTCTCGAATCTCAATTACTTCAAGTAAGTTTATCATTACAATCATTTAAAAACCAATCATAATAAAGCAAAAAAAGCGAATGAGAAGCTGGACTGTTTCAAATGCACGCTGATAAATCGGCTTCTCCCCCGAACATTTTGCGAGGTATTGCGTGGTATCGGTTTGAGTAAAACATATTGCATTAATATAGTTACTAATAGTTTTCATCTCGTGAGCGCTATTTGTGCTATGACTGTTTTTACAAAGTACTCAGAATGTCATTTTTAGCCTGTTTTCCCCCCAAAATTTGCTTGCTTACAATTAGAGTCCTTATAGCATTTTCGGAGAGTTCGGAAAATCAAATTTAGTCGACCTAAAAAATAGATAGACAAAATTTTTAAACCTTTCGAAAAACCGCCACCTTCCCTAGAAAAATTTATCCGCAGGGAACCTCTGGGTTAGACGTTTCAACCCAAGTTAAGAAAAAAAACCATTTTTCCGCCCAGCTCATGAACAAGTTTGAGGCCTCTAAAAATTTTCAATTAGCGACAAAAAGTTTTTTTTTGGATTTTTTTCACGATTTGGGTTCAAATGTTGAACTCAGCGGTTCCCTGCGCATGAATTTTTCTAGGGAAGGGGGGGGGGCGGTTTTTCGAACGTTTTAAAAATTTTGTTGATTTATTTTTTAGGTCGATAAATTTGATTTTCCGAACTCTCCGAAAATGCTATAAGGACCCTATTATGAAGCGGAAATTTGCTACCATGACTCACAAACAATTCTGCTATGGGCGGTATTATTTACCAATTTTTACCAACTTAACAACTCTCATCATAATAACTCCTTCTTTCTAAACTTTTTTTCCATACCATCTGCCTTGATGAACATCCTCCCAAAACTCAACGATCAGTGTTAAGTGGTATATCTAACAAAAGGTAGAGAAGCAGAATGTCTATTGAGAAAGCTGAAAATTGACAGCGAGAATTTGTGGAAAAAAAACAATCCTTGCGTGAAATGTAGAAGAAAGAAGGATACCAGAAAGTGTACCGCAAAATTTGAAGTGCATCTTATTTTGACACTTTTTTTGAAGAGTTTTCACAAGAATAAAATTTGGCTTCAAATTGAACGTTTCAAAACAATTTTAAGCAAACATTTGTAGATAGTCTATGTGGCAGCACAGCTGCAAAAAGATCAGCTAAATTTTTTTTTAGAAATTAAATATCAATACTAAAAACTCAATTCAAGCTTTGCAGAAACCTTTCTAAAATTTTGCGGAACTTTTTAAAGATATTGGTATGACTCATATGAAACTAACTCTACGACAGGTAAATTTAAAAAATGGCTTGGTTGACAGAGTGCCACTTACCAGCAGTGAGTTCAAATAAAGCCAAAATCCGCAAATAAAGCCAAAATCCCTAGCAAAAAACGTAAGTATTGCCCATTAATAATTAATAATTAGTCCGGCATGCTCAAATGAACTCATCGTTCGCTCACAATCCTTTGAGCCATTGAATTTGAGTTAATTCAGGCTAAGAGATCATATCATGATTGTTAAACAAGCTCAAGAACGGAGTTAGCAATAAGTAGAAGAAGCTGGTCATTTCTTCAATCACGAGGTGTAAAAATGACATCTTTTGTTCAGACTTTTGAAAAAGTGACAGAATATTTGTGCTCGTTTGCTTACTTTTCTCCGGAAAATTTCAATTTTTTCAACTAGATGACAGGATTTTGACAAGGTTTTTGAAATTATGTGAAAGGTAAGATCTTCTGAGGTAAAAATTTAAAAAGATTTTTTTTTTACCTGTGACCATTTTTCGTTAAATTATCGAGGTTTGGAAAAAACGGAAAAGTTATTGAGAAGCGGAAAATTTCATTAGGCTCGGGATGTTTTCTTCTCATAAAGTTTGACGTTTCAACTTGGCTCTTTTTGGCGGAACTTTAGAAATCACTTCAAAGCTATTGATGGAGTTTTAAAAATTCATCTGCAACTGCAAGCATTTGTTCTGATGTAACGGGTAATGAAATTTGTGACTATTTTGACGGTTATAATTCTAATTGGGAGACACTTTAAATTATTGGATTTTAATCTCGCAACGGAGTTCCATGGATAATAATTGTCGTGTAAAATTGTGTCATTATAATCTATTATTTTTGCAAATTTAGACCACAAAATTGATTATATTGTCACTATAATCGATTATTTTCGTAAAAACACAATCCATTAAAATCCATTATAATGGATTATAATCCATTTGAAAACCATTAAAATTGATTATAACGCATTATAATCTATACAATTTTTTGCAAAATCATTCGCAAAATTTGCAACATTTCTGCGTTACTCCCAGCCTACTCGCAATCTAGGCCGACTCCAATTAAACCCCCTCCCCCTAATTCGATTTGTGGTGTTGCAGAATAAAATAGTTTATTCATTACATCAAATCGAAGACGAACTAAAGATTCAAAAAAGTTGGCAGAATATCTGTGATTGGTTGGTTATTTCCGCAGTCACTTCGATTTTTAAGTAGTTTTTGGAGGCTCAGAAGTTCAAATGGAATCGATGCAATCAAATAGAATTTAAAAGAAACAAGACTGCTCGTATCAGGGCGAAGCGCTGAAAGTTCCGACTGCCTTATAAGGTTTATGGAGCAGTAATAACATTAAAAAATTCAATGAAATAAAAATATATCACGCGTTGATTGTCCCAAATTGGCCAAAATGGCACTCTTTAAACCCCGTAACTTTACAAAAAATGATCACAGGTGAAATATTTTTTCAAATTTGAGCTCATACCTTTTGAATGTATAAAAAAACTCCGTCAAAAATGGCTAGTTAAAAAGTCGAAATTTGTCTGAAGAAAAAAAAACCCACCCCGAGCACAAATATTTCGTTTGTTTCGTATCGAAAGTCGGAACAATAATTGTCAGAAGATTTTAAAAAACCACTTTATAATGTACATTGGTTTTATGGGTGAAGAGCGACAAAAAATTCCATAATTTGAATCGAAAACAAATGATACGTGTGCCCCAAACGTACCAAATGATACGTTTGGTAAATTGAGGAGGTGTAAACTGTGGGGGAGGGGGGGGTGTGATAAACATGAGGGGGGGGGGGTGTAAATCATAAGCCAGTTCCCCAAAGTGCACCAATAAATAACCCCCCATAAAGGGGGGGGGGCGAATGGCGGTTGTGGTAAACTGGCAGGGAGAAGGGGGGTAAACGGGGGGGGGGGGGGAGAGATGTAAACAAAGTATAAAAGACAAAAATTATAAAAACTGAAACGTGAAATGTAACATTTTGTGAAACTTAAAACTAGCGACTGCACTGAGCAGCAAATGCGATAACTTTGAAAAACAGTTGTAAATTTCATGACTAACATCTCAAAAAAATCCATTATAATTGATTATAACCGTTTATAATCAATCATAAAGGATTATATTGATATAAAAAATTGGATTTGAATCCATTTTTGATGGATTATAATCAATTATTTTTGTATTTTTATAGATACTGACTATAAAATGACAATATAATCGATTATTAGGTGCATATACAAAACAGTCCCATACAAAATAGTCCAATACAAAATAGTCCCAAAAATCATGTAATGGAGAAAAAAAACAGTCCAAAACAAAACAGTCCTGTTTAAGGTCGCCGGTGGGCGCGCTGTGCGCGCGTCGCCGCTTTGCGGTGATAACCGGCTCTAAACTTCGTATTAAGTCCTACCTTCTGTTGGCAAGCTCGCAACACGTTTGCGCGACTGCGGCGGTCATTATTTTGTTCATTATGCTTGTTGACACAAAGGACAGTTCTCGACCTGCCGGCTTGTTAAAACAATTGTTAATTGGAACTGTTTTTCGGTCTATTCGTATCGGACTGTTTTTTCGTTCATTTTCATACGTTTCCGGACTGTTTTGTATGGGACTGTTTTGTACAGGGATTATTATCCATGGAACTCCAGTGCGGGATGTCACTGTAAAAATGGTATGTGCAGAATCATGATAAAACTTGAATAGAGTTTTTGATACAATCTAAAAAGTATAAACGGCTTGAGCTCAAATTGAAACATAAGGTTATCTGTGATCATGTTTTGTAACATTATGGCGGCTTGAAAATTGTAAACTTGCTCAATTTGAAACAATTATTGAGCGATCTATTTCACTCTATTAACGCACCGCTGATGTGGTGATTTGAACCGGTTCAAATAAGCTCTAACTTGATTTGAGGCAATCTGATTGGAATTTTATTGCAGTGGCAGATACTGAGTGCAGCATTTCATTTACATCGCAAGAGGGATATAAAAAACATCGGAACAAAACTCTAATTTCTCATTGAATTTGTCTGAAGAAAAAAAAACCCACCCCGAGCACAAATATTCCGTTTCTTTCGTATCGAAAGTCGGAACAATAATAGTCAGAAGATTTTAAAAAACCTCTTTATATTGTACATTGGTTGTATGGGTGAAGAGCGACAAAAAATTCCATATTTTGAATTTAAAAAAATGATACGTGTGCCCCAAACGTACCAAATGATACGTTTGGTAAATTGAGGAGGGGTAAACTGTGGGGGGGATAAACATTGAAAACTAATTTCTACTAATTTCTCATTGAATTTTTTAATCAGTTATCAGTTTACAAAATTTTTATTAATTGGACTTGAGGGGGGCAATGAGATCATTTCGGCTGTCACCTTACTTTATTTAAAAATTGAATGAGAAAGCTGAGTAACCAGAAAGCTGAAAATTGGCAGCGAGAATTTGTGAAAAAAGAACAATCCTTGCGTGAAATGTAGAAGAAGGAAGGATACAACAAAATGTACCGCAAAATTTGAAGTGCATCTTATTTTGACACTTCATTGAAGAGTTTTCACAAGAATAAAATTTTGCTTCAAATTGAACGTTTTAAAACAATTTTAGACAAACATTTGTAGATAGTCTACGTGGCAGCACAACTGCAAAAAGATCAGCTAAATTACTTTTTAGAAATAAAAAATCAGTACTAAGAACTCAATCCAAGCTTTGCAGAAACCTTTCTGAAATTTTGCGGAATTTTTAAAAGACATTGGTATGACTCATTTGAAACTAACTCTACGACAGGTAAATTCAAAAAATGACTTGGTTGACAGAGTGCCATTTACCAGCAGTGAGTTCAAATAAAGCCAAAATTTGCAAATAAAGCCAAAATCCCTAGCAAAAAAACGTAAGTATTGCCCATTAAAAATTAACAATAAGTCCGGCATGCTCAAATGAACTCATTGTTCGCTCACAATCCTTTGAGCCATTGAATTTGAGTTAATTTATGCTAAGAGATCATATCATGATCGTCAAACAAGCTCAAGAACGGAGTTAGCAATAAGTAGAAGAAGCTGGTCATTTCTTCAATCACGAGGTGTAAAAAATTCATCTTTTGTTCAGACTTTTGAAAAAGTGACCGAATATGTAGGCTCGGTTGCTTACTTTTCATTTGAAAATTTCAATTTTTTCAACTAGAAGACAGGATTTTGACAAAGTTTTTGAAATTATGTGAAAGGTAAAATCTTCTGAGGTAAAAATTTAAAAAGACTTTTTTTACCTGTGACCCATTTTTGTTGAATTATCGAGGTTTGGAAAAAACGGAAAAGTTATTGAGAAGCGGAAAATTTCAATGTGCTCGGGATGTTTTTTTCTCATAAAGTTTGACGTTTTAAATTGGCTCTTTTGGCTGAACTTTAGAAACCATTTCAAAGCTCTTGATGGAGTTTTAAAAATTCATCTGCAACTGCAAGAATTTGTTCTGGTGTAACGGGTAATGAATTTTGTGACTATTTTGACGGTTATAATTCTAAATGGGAGACACTTTAAAAATTTTGGATTTTAATCTCGCACCGGAGTTCCATGGATAATCATCGATTATAATGGAAAATTGTCGTCTAAAATTGTGTCATTATAAACTATTAATTTTGCAAATTTAGACCAGAAAATTGATTATATTCTCATTATAATCGATTATTTTTGTAAAAACACAATCCATTAAAATCCATTATAATGGATTATAATCCATTTGAAAACCATTAAAACGCATTATAATCTATACATTTTTTTGCAAAATCATTCGCAAAATTTGCAACATTTCTGCGTTACTCCCGGCCTACTCGCAATCTAGGCCGACTCGAATTAAACCCCTCCCCTGTAATTCGATTTGTGGTGTTGCAGAATAAAATAGTTTATTCATTACATCAAATCGAAGACGAACTAAAGATTCAAAAAAGTTGGCAGAATATCTGTGATTGGTTTGACGAAGTTCAAATGGAATCGATGCAATCAAATAGAATTAAAAAGAAACAAGACTGCTCGTATCAGGGCAAAGCGCTGAAAGTTCCGACTGCCTTAAAAGGTTTAAGGAGCAGTAATAACATTAAAAAATTCAATGAAATAAAAATATATCACGCGTTGATTGTCCCAAATTAGCCAAAATGCCACTCTTTAAACCCCGTAACTTTACAAAAAACGATCACAGGTGAAATATTTTTTCAAATTAGAGCTCATAACTTTTGAATGATAAAAAAATTCGTCAAAAGTGGCTAGTTAAAAAGTCGAATTTTGTCTGAAGAAAAAAAAAACCCAGCCCGAGCACAAATATTAACATGAGGGGGGTGTAAATCATAAGCCAGTTCCCCAAAGTGCACCAATAAATAACCCCCCATAAAGGGGGGGCGAAGGGCGGTTGTGGTAAACTGGCAGGGAGAAGGGGGTAAACGGGGGGGGGGGAGGTGTAAACAAGGTATAAAAGACAAAAATTATAAAAACTGAAACGTGAAATGTAACATTTTATGAAACTTAAAACCTAGTGACTACACCGAGCAGGAAATGCGTTAACTTTGAAAAAAAGTTTTAAGTTTCATGACTAACCTCTCAAACAAATCCATTATAATTGATTATAACCGATTATAAACGATCATAATGGATTATATTGATATAAAAAATAGATTTTAATCCATTTTTGATGGATTATAATCGATTATTTTTGTAATTTTATAGATACTGACTATAAAATGACAATATAATCGATTATTAGGTTCACATACAAAACAGTCCCATACAAAACAGTCCATTACAAAAAGGTCCCAAAACCTTGTAATGGAGAAAAAAAACAGTCCAATACAAAACAGTCCGGTTTAAGGTCGCCGGTGGGCGCGCTCTGCGCGCGTCGCCGCTTTGCGGCGATAACCGGCTCTAAACTTCGTATTAAGTCCTACCTTCTGTTGGCAAGCTCGCTACACGTTTGCGCGACTGAGGTGGTCATTATTTTGTTCATTATGCTTGTTGACACAAAGGACAGTTCTCGACCTGCCGGCTTGTTAAAACAATTATTAATTGGGACTGTTTTTCGGACTATTTGTATCGGACGCTTTTTTCGTTCAGTTTCATACTTTTCCGGACTGTTTTGTATTGGACTGTTTTGCATGGGACTGTTTTGTACAGGGATTATTATCCATGGAACTCCAGTGCGGGATGTAACTGTAAAAATCGATCTATTTCACTCTATAAACGCACCGCTGATGTGGTGATTTGAACCGGTTCAAATACGCTCTAATTTGATTTGAGGCAAACTGATTGGAATTTTAATGCAGTGGCAGATACTGAATGCAGCATTTCATTTACATCGCAAGAGGGATATAAAAAAACATCAGAACAAAACTCTAATTTCTCGTTGAACTTTTTAAATCAGTTATCAGTTTTCGATCTCTTACAAAATTTTTATTAATTGGACTTGAGGGGGGCAATGAGATCATTTCGGCTGTCCCCTTACTTTTTTTAACAATTAATAGAGAAAAGTTTTATCAATTCGATTCTTACGAAACTGAACATGTCACAAGAAAATCATCGAACCTAAGCCACGTAATCGAACAGTTTTTAGGAAAAAAAATATTGAAAATCTGTAAATTTAGGAAAATATCAAAGATCAAGTTTTAAAAACGGAGTCGTACAAAATTAATACAACCGATTGTCCGGCACTCAAATTTTTTTCATACCCATTAATCCAAATTGTTTTATCAACTTATTTCTACTCAAATTATCGCATTTTTTAATTAATTTTTTGCTGTCCAAAATTATGGATTTTTTTTGCCCTGATAAACAAAACGACTGCTTGGTTCTAATACCATTTTTTTTATAATTTAATTCAACTTCGAAGTGAAAAAATTCTTCTAGGTTAATTAACTTAGGAAGAGTTAGGTTTTTTCTCTTTTCAGAAGACCCGGCGGCAACAAAATATCAAGCAAAACTGAAATATGCGTTTTTTTCCAACTATGATAACGTATTTTAGTTAAGGGAATTAACTACTGGTTCTGGAACTGAATAAATAACATTTCTTTTCGACGGGATGAGAATTGTATACTTTGATGTTCATGTTTGAATTGGTGGTAATTAAATTGCTTACCCGCATTTAAGAAAAGTGAAAACAAATCGATTATAATGGATTTTCGTGGTGTATAATGTTATAAATATAATCTATTCCCATGTTACGTTCAGACAACGAAGTTGGACTAAAAACGGATTTAAATTCAGTTTTTCTGCTAAAACAAAAAGCATTATAATTCATTTGTAATCCATTATAATGAAATTTATATTAAGTAGGAAATCACATCAAACTGGATTTTTTTTCCACTATGTTTTTGTATCGCGCGTTTGAACTCCAGTGCGGGATGTCACTGTAAAAATCGATCTATTTCACTATATAAACGCACCGCTGATGTGGTGATTTGAACCGGTTCAAATACGCTCTAATTTGATTTGAGGCGAACTGATTGGAATTTTAATGCAGTGGCAGATACTGAGTGCAGCATTTCATTTACATTGCAAGAGGGATATAAAAAACATCAGAAGAAAACTCTAATTTTTCTTTGAATTTTTTTAATCAGTTAATCAGTTATCAGTTTTCGATCTCTTTACAAAATTTTTATTAATTGGACTTGAGGGGGGCAATGAGATCATTTCGACTGTCACCTTACTTTATTTAACAATTGAATGAGAAAGCTGAGTAACCAGAAAGCTGAAAATTGGCAGCGAGAATTTTTGAAAAAAGAACAATCCTTGCGTGAAATGTAGAAGAAGGAAGGATACCACAAAATGTACCGCAAAATTTGAAGTGCATCTTATTTTGACATTTTTTTGAAGAGTTTTCACAAGAATAAAATTTGGCTTCAAATTGAACGTTTTAAAACAATTTTAGACAAACATTTGTAGATAGTCTACGTGGCAGCACAACTGCAAAAAGATCAGCTAAATTATTTTTTAGAAATAAAAAATTAGTACTAAAAACTCAATCCAAGCTTTGCAGAAACCTTTCTGAAATTTTACGGAATTTTTTAAAGACATTGGTATGACTCATTTGAAACTAGCTCTATGACAGAAAAATTTAAAAAATGGCTTGGTTGACAGAGTGCCACTTACCAGCAGTGAGTTCAAATAAAGCCAAAATTTGCAAATAAAGCCAAAATCCCTAGCAAAAAAACGTAAGTATTGCCCATTAATAATTAATAATTAGTCCGGCATGCTCAAATGAACTCATCGTTCGCTCACAATCCTTTGAGCCATTGAATTTGAGTTAATTCATACTAAGAGATTATATCATGATCGTCAAACAAGCTCAAGAACGGAGTTAGCAATAAGTAGAAGAAGCTGGTCATTTCTTCAATCACGAGGTGTAAAAAAGTCATCTTTTGTTCAAACTTTTGAAAAAGTGACAGAATATTTGTGCTCGGTTGCTTACTTTTCATTTGAAAATTTCAATTTTTTCAACTAGAATACAGGATTTTGACAAGGTTTTTGAAATTATGTGAAAGGTAAGATCTTCTGAGGTAAAAGTTTAAAAAGATTTTTTTTACCTGTGACCCATTTTTGTTAAATTATCGAAGTTTGGAAAAAACGGAAAAGTAATTGAGAAGCGGAAAATTTCAATGTGCTCGGGATGTTTTTTTCTCATAAAGTTTGACATTTTAAATTGGCTCTTTTGGCGGAACTTTAGAAACCATTTCAAAGCTCTCGATGGAGTTTTAAAAATTCATCTGCAACTGCAAGCATTTGTTCTGATGAAACGGGTAATGAAATTTGTGACTATTTTGACGGTTATAAATCTAATTGGGAGACACTTTACATTATTGGATTTTAATCTCGCTTCGGAGCTCCATGGATAATAATCGATTATAATGGAAAATTGTCGTCCAAAATTGTGTCATTATAATCTATTATTTTTTGCAATTTTAGACCAGAAAATTGATTATATTCTCATTTCAATCGATTATTTTTGTAAGTACACATTCCATTAAAATCCATTATAATGGATTATAATCCATTTAAAAACCACTATAATTGATTATAACGCATTATAATCTATACATTTTTTTTGCAAACTCTTCCGCAAAATTTGCAACATTTCTGCGTTACTCCCGGCCTACTCGCAATCTAGGCCGACTCGAATTAAACCCCCTCCCCCGTAATTTGATTTGTGGTGTTGCAGAATAAAATAGTTTATTCATTAATTACATCAAATCGAAGACTAACTAAAAATTCAAAAAAGGTGGCAGAATATCTGTGATTGGCTGGTTATTTCCGCAGTCACTTCGATTTTCAGAAGTTCAAATGGAATCGATGCAATCAAATAAAATTAACAAGAAACAAGACTGCTCGTATCAGGCCGAAGCGCTGAATGTTCCGACTGCCTTTTATGGTTTATGGAGCAGTAAAAACATTAAAAAATTCAATGAAATAAAAATATATCACGCGTTGATTGTCCCAAATTGGCCAAAATGGCAATCTTTAAACCCCGTAACTTTACAAAAACTGATCACAGGTGAAATATTTTTTCAAATTTGAGCTCATACTTTTTGAATGACAAAAAAAAATCCGTCAAAAATGGCTAATTTAAAAGTCGAAATTTGTCTGAAGAAAAAAAACCCAGCCCGAGCACAAATATTCTTTTACTTTCGTATCAAAAGTCGGAACAACAAGACTGCCCGCATCAGGGCAAAACCCTGAATGTTCTGACTGCCTTTTAAGGTTTATGGAGCAGTAATAACATTAAAAAATTAAACGTAAGAAAAAATAAAATGACATTTTATTTCTGAAATTTGAAATTTTTTAAGAAAATCATCTCCCCACATGCCATAAAAAGTACAAAAGGATAGATGTCGCTCCTTCTAACAAACCAATTATGGCGAATAAGCTTATTTTAACCAACTTGGAACAATTTCTAACACGGATTAACTCTCCGCTTACGCGTTAATAGCGCGAAAGATATCGCGCGTTAATTGTCCCAAGTTGGCCAAAATGGCAATCTTTAAACCCCCATAACTTTACGAAAAATGATCACAGGTGAAATATCTTTTCAAATTTGAGCTTAGGACAACAATACCTTTCGAATGATATTTTAAAAAATGCCGTCAAAAAAGGCTAGTTAAAAAGTCGAAATTTGTCTGAAGAAAAAAAAACCCACCCGAGCACAAATATTCCGTTACTTTCGTATCGAAAGTCGGAACAATAACGGTCAGAAGATTTTAAAAAATCACTTTATAATGTACATTGGTTGTATGGGTGAAGAGCGACAAAAATTCCAAAATTTGAATCAAAAACAAATGATACGTGTGCCACAAACGTACCAATTGATACGTTTGGTAAATTGAGGAGGGGTAAACTGTGGGGGCGGGGAGGTGGGGGTGGAGGGGTATTAAATATGAGGGGGGGGGGTGTAAATCATATGCCAGTTCCCCAAAGTGCACCACCAATAAATAACCCCCCATAAAGGGGGGGCGAATGGCGGTTGTGGTAAACTGGCAGGGAGAAGGGGGGGTAAACGGGGGGGGGGGGGGTTGAGGTGTAAACAAGGTATAAAAGACAAAAATTATAAAAACTGAAACGTGAAATGTAACATTTTATGAAACTTAAAACTTAGTGACTGCACTGAGCAGGAAATGCGTTAACTTTGAAAAAAAGTTGTAAATTTCTTGACTAACCTCTCGAAAAAATCCATTATAATTGATTATAACCGATGATAATCGATCATAATGGATTATATTGATATAAAAAAATGGATTTTAATCCATTTTTGATGGATTATAATCAATTATTTTTGTATTTTTATAGATACTGACTATAAAATGACATTATAATCGATTATTAGGTGCATATACAAAACAGTCCCATACAAAACAGTCCAATACAAAATAGTCCCAAAAATCATGTAATGGAGAAAAAAAAACAGTCCAATACAAAACAGTCCGGTTTAAGGTCGCCGATGGGCGCGCTGTGCGCGCGTCGCCGCTTTGCGGCGATAACCGGATCTAAACTTCGTATTAAGTGTTACCTTCTGTTGGCAAGCTCGCAACACGTTTGCGCGACTGCGGCGGTCATTATTTTGTTCATTATGCTTGTTGACACAAAGGACAGTTCTCGACCTGCCGGCTTGTTAAAACAATTATTAATTGAGACTGTTTTTCGGACTATTTGTATCGGACCGTTTTTTCGTTCATTTTCATACTTTTCCGGACTGTTTTGTATTGGACTGTTTTGTATGGGACTGTTTTGTACAGGGATTATTATCCATGGAACTCCAGTGCGGGATGTCACTGTAAAAATGGTATGTGCGGAATCATGATAAAACTTGATTAGAGTTTTTGATACAATCTAAAAAGTATTAACGGCTTGAGGTCAAATTTAAACATAAGGTTATCTGTGATCATGTTTTGTAACATTATGGCGGCTTGAAAATTGTTAACTTGCTCAATTTGAAACAATTAACGAGCGATCTATTTCACTCTATAAACGCACCGCTGATGTGCTGATTTGAACCGGTTCAAATACGCTCTAATTTGATTTGAGGCGAACTGATTGGAATTTTAATGCAGTGACAGATACTGAGTGCAGCATTTCATTTACATCGCAAGAGGGATATAAAAAAACATCAGAACAAAACTCTAATTTCTCATTGAATTTTTTTCATCAGTTATCAGTTTTCTATCTCTTTACAAAATTTTTATTAATTGGACTTGAGGGGGGCAATGAGATCATTTCGGCTGTCACCTTACTTTATTTAACAATTGATAGAGAAAAGTTTTATCAATTCGATTCTTACGAAACTGAAAATGTCACAAGAAAATCATCGAACGTAAGCGCTACTGTAAATTTTACAAGACTGTAATAGCTGTGAAGACCTTATTTTGCAAAGATTCTGTAAACCACTAACTGGTAAGTTTTTAGTAGCCTATAACGCGTCCAGACAATTCGGCCAAAGACAATTCAACCGATTTGAAATTCAGACAATTCAGCCAAAAGTATACATAGACAATTCAGCCAGAGACAATTCAGCCAATAATCGTGACCGCCGCAGTCGCGCCAACGTGTTGCGAGCTTGCCAACAGAGGGTAGGATTCTATACGAAATTTAGAGCCGGTTATCGCCGCAAAGCGGCGACGCGCGCGTAGCGTGCCCACCGGCGACCTTAAACCGAGAAATAGCTTCATTTCCGATTTTTTTCTTTCTGTAAAACTGGCAGAATTTTCAAAGGTTGAATTGTCTGTATGCTTTTGGCTGATTTTTCTGAATTTCAAATTGTCTGAATTTTCTGTGCGCGGCCTATAACAATTGAAGTAGCCTTAGGTAGCATGTAGCAGCTAAAATCAACCAGCAAAAATTAACCTTTAGCAATTGCTTTTAGAACTGTAGCAATTAAAACCAACTCAGTAATATCATGAACCAACTCAGGCACTTTATTGAGCATGACTGCTCGTAAATAAATGTTCCGACTGTCCCAACATTACAAGACCAAGCTGTGCATTTTCTGAATTGTAAGTGGATTCCGTAACAGGGACGCTCCCTTTGTTTTGTTTTTCAATCTCTCATTTTCTTTGATCGTTCCGACAAAACATTAAGATGTTATAGACTTGTTTCTGGAATCCAGGAACAGACAAGCACAAAATGGTGCGCCTATCCAATGCAAAGTTTGGCCACGTAATGGAACAGTTTTTAGGAAAAAAAATATTGAAAATCTGTAAATTTAGGACAATATCAAAGATCAAGTTTTAAAAACGGAGTCAAATTTTTTTCATACCCATTAATCCAAATTGTTTTATCAACTTATTTCTACTCAAATTATCGCATTTTTCAATTGATATTTTGCTGTCCAAATTTATAGATTTTTTTTTTTGCCCTGATAAACAAAACGACTGCTTGGTTCTTATATCATTTTTTTTATAATTTAATTCAACTTCGAAGTGAGAAACTTCTTCTAGGTTGATTAACTTAGGAAGAGTTAGGTTTTTTCTCTTTTAAATAGACCAGGCGGCAACAAAATATCAAGCATAACTGAAATATCTGTTTTTTTCCAACTATGATAACGTATTTTAGTTAGGGGAATTAACTACTGATTCTGGAACTGAATAAATAACATTTCTTTTCGACATGATGAGAATTGTATACTTTGATGTTCATGTTTGGATCGGTGGTAATTAAATTGCTTATCCGCATTTAGGAAAAGTGAAAACAAATCGATTATAATGGATTTTCGTGGTCTATAATGTTATAAATATAATATATTCCCATGTTACGTTCAGACAACGAAATTGGACTAAAAACGGATTTAATTTCATTTTTTCTGCTAAAACAAAAAGCATTATAATTCATTTGTAATCCATTATAATGAATTTTATATTAAGTAGGAAATCACATTAAACTGGATTTTTTTCCACTTTATTTTTGTTTCGCGAGTCGTGCAAAATTTTGAAAGAAATTCTGCCTTTATCAAGTGAGTTATGCGGAAACTTTGCAAAGCGAGTGTACGGCCTAATCCATTTCTAAACCTAAATTCAAATTCCAAAAAGATTCCGTTAAGCTCTCCCCCTAACGTTTGCCCCTTTTCTCCCCTTCATTCCCCCGAACGTTTGCCCTTTGCTCCATTCCCCTGAACATCCCCCCCCCCACCTGAACACCTCCCCCCACATGAACCCACCACACCTCCCCCACCTGAACGCCCCCACCTGAATCCACCCCCTCCCCCAACCCCCCCCCCCCCCCGCCCCACTGAACCCCCAGGGGAGGGGGGGGTTGTTGTAAATGGGCAAACGCTAGGGTTGTAAGTGAACCCCCCCCCCCCCCCCCCCAAAGTTTCTAATAATTTAACAAAATTGTTGAAAGGAACAAAATTCAGTTTTTGAGTAACATAAATAAGTAAAAACTAACAAAAATATCAAAGTTAGGCAGAAAATAGTTAAATTGAACAACAAGTAACCAACATAACCAACTTTAGTTTAAAAGATAGAAAAGACTTTATGTGCGTTGAAATTCGCATCTCAGTGAAAAGGGAAGAAAATTGATTATAATTTAGTTTCATTGTCAGTGCGCACAAAAGTGAAAAAAAAATCGATTATAATGGATGAAAAAAGGATTTTGTTGCCTCAAAAAAAATAGTAATTTTATAATCCATTTTTAAGTGATTATAATCGATTTGTTTCTTTTTTTGTGGACACTGACAAGAAAACTCAATTATAATCGATTTTATTCGTGGAACTCCAATGCGGGTAGGAAATAAGTCAAGTACGGGGGTGTACTTGATTGGTCCCATGACAAAAGTAGATTACATGGGTCCCGCCTATTTGTCATATTACATAAGAAAGCAAACAGCAGTCCCAAATTGTGTTTCCAAGTTTTTCCTGTGGGTTATTGAATTGGGAGTAATTGAAGAAATTTGGACTTGTAACCACAAGATTAGGACTATAAGACGAGGAAATAGGATGCAGGATGCTTTTTGCAATAAAATCATTTCGTCACATCCATTTCGCCACAAAGCACCAAAATTTTTTACACTGTTTTTGAAAAGGATGGTTTCTTTTGCATTGATTCCTATGGAATACAGCTATCTCAGTTTCGGATCTTTCAAAAACAGGGCATCTAATTTTAGAATTGTTCGTTTTTTGAGCTCTAATATCTGCGACATTTCTCAGAGGCGGATTTTTGGAGGATTTTGGAGGGTTTCCCAGAGTTTTACTCTGAAATAGCATCGGATTTTTTAAAGCATAAGCACTGACAGGCAAAAAGAGCCTTTTCCAGGAGCTCTAACTAGATATCGCATCAGAAAACTAAATTTGAGGGTTTCTCATATAAATAAATTGTATGTTAACTAAAGTTATTAAATGTTAAATATGTTAAATTTCTTCTGAGTTCCTGAATAATATATATATTCAGTCATAACTTCATTTTTGACTTAGTATTTTGGTTGTTCATCGCTTTTTCATATTTTCGAACACTCTTGAAATATCACCCTGGGCTTTCTTGATTTCCTCCACCAAGTTTTGGTCCAAATTGAATCCCATGTTCTTAAATACATCAACTGCATTCTGAACTGCTTTGTCATCTTTCACTGCAGCTCCGCCTAGCCCGAACAGAAAGTTTCCCAATTCTTGGAACTGAGGTGCCATATTCGCGAATGAACTCGGATTCCCAAAGTACGACGACGAAGACGAAGACGAAGATCGAGCCTCGTCGTTCCCCGAAAAGTTTCCTTTTTCATTCGCAGAACTCTCTTTTGTCGCCAATTTGGGCTGATCGTCGTTTGAGGAATTGAGCATCCCATGTTTAAGCAAGTGATTCACCGCTTCTCGGAAAGTTTGACCCACCGCCTGAGACGCCCATTTCGCCGCCATTTTTCCAAATTTTTCATTCGCCTCAACGAACGTCAGTTTTTCAATCTCCTTCACAGCTTTTTGCAGTTTTTTATTCACGCCTCGCTGAGCAACTTTGGCGTCCGAAATTTCGTTGTCTGAATCGTCATCATCACTGCTCGAAGATCCTTCCTTTTTCAGTTGTTTCGGAATCTTTTTGGCCTTTTTTGCTGGCAATCCTCCGGTGTCTCGTTGAATCCTCGTCGCTCGTTGAACCGACGACCGGAGTGCCACATCGATGCAATCTTCGATACCCGAAGCGTCTTCGCGCCCGCATATTTCAACCATTTTCTCTTTAGTTGCAACGCGAATTTTGGATGAAAGTTTATCCAAGTTTTCCTTTTCTTCGTCCGACCAAAACTGATCAGGTTTGTATTCGTTTGGCGAAGATTCATGATTTGTGAGGCCACAGTCGGAGTCAAACGCAGCTCCTAATCCGACCAAGTTTTCCTTCAGACATTCCATGAGTTCGCAGAATCCTTTGTTTCCCAGCTTGTGTTCTTTTTCCTCTTTGTCGTCAAGGTACACTTTGAAGATTCCGTTGGCAACTGAGCCGAGCGCTTCGATTAATTCTTCGTCGGAACTGAAAGTCACCAAGTCTCCGTCGGCGTCTTTCCACTGCATGACCAAGCGACCTCTAGCGGGCAGTTCAGAAAAAATGGCGCGAATTTTTTCTCCCAGAAGGTCGAAAGACGTTGCATTGGACGCTTCAATGGGGATTCGGCGGATTTCGTCTCTGAAGAAAGCTTTAACTATCAGCGACATTTTTTTTTAATTGTTCGAAAAATTCAGACAGAAAAGATTTAAGTTTTTCAAAAGTTTTATGGAACTATGAAGCGATTCGAATAATGGCAAATTGAGTGAATTTTGATGGCCAGTTTTCTTTTTTTATACTAGCTACCATCGGAATTTCTAGAATATTCTCTAGACGTTCATAGTGAGCGAGTATTAGCTGTAGAATTGTAGTTGTCATTCGTTTCTGTCTGCTGATGACTGTTGTACCGCTGAAACAAAAAAGAATTAAGCAGAATCGTCATTTAGTTTATTTCAAAGCCGAGAATGATAGAATTAGTCATGATACAAAGTCAAAACAGAAAAAAAAAAAAATCAATTTCGAACCCAAAGTATCTTCAGAAAAAAATTTTGATGTTTTAATTTTGTGTTTTCAAATTAGTGACCAATCGGCTTAGAAAACGTTCGTAATGATTGAGATGCATAAAGCAA
This sequence comes from Symsagittifera roscoffensis, assembly GCF_963678635.1. Taxonomy (NCBI): domain Eukaryota; kingdom Metazoa; phylum Xenacoelomorpha; order Acoela; family Convolutidae; genus Symsagittifera; species Symsagittifera roscoffensis. Next base: position 71,137,459 of record NC_087062.1, on the reverse strand, counting down.
AATCACGTCAATCTATTGAAGGAATAAGCAGAATAAGCAAAACAAGGCCGAAATTGAGTTGGTATAAAAACAACGTAAATGAATGACGGGCATAATTATGCTGGTAATACTACAGAGTAAACAGTCGTAAGAAATGAAAACGAGCGGTCATATTCGTGCAAAGCGGAAGAGCGTCAAAACGTAAAGTGAGGATGGTATCAACACAATAAAATGTGTAGCAATGACATCGCATAGTATATGTTAACTTTTCTGGCAAAACTTTGTCCACTGAAAGGTTGTGAAATAATTGAAATTTTTTCGCTCACCCGAATTTTTTCACTTTTCGAACAAAAATGGACAGACTTTGAACGCTGAAAATATTTGTTGGTAATAGCGGAATCCACCAAACTTGCGAAAAAGCGCCGATAGTTTGATTTTTCCGTTGTCCATTCCACTCAAACGGAAAAATTTTCATACCATCGTTTTTCGATCAATCCGTTTTCCACATATATCATTTTGACTTTTTAAGCGTTGTTTAATTACTATTCGGACCACAAAATATTAAGGGCCACGTGAACTATCTCCCCCTTAAATCAAAATAGGGAGACAATGTTACTTGGTTTTTATTAATACTTTCCAGCCAATAAGATTTGAGCATAGGCCGGCCTTTCCTCAAATTTTACTGTCTGAAAAATATTTCTTTTAACCAAGTGAGTTTGGCCCCTACTTATTTTCCGAAACTGAATTATGGGTATGACGGAACAGTCGGGAAAAGATTGAAGGATTCGAGAGGAATCGTCGCACAGTTGTCGGTCCATGAGTAGAGATGAAATATCAAAAATCCCTGCATGACAAAATCGAGTCGTAAGGCTAATCATGGCCCATGTGAACAATCTCTCCCCTTAAACTAAATATCGAACTCAAGGGGTAACTGCGATCTTAGCGCGTAGTTTGAGCAACAGCTTTACTAAGAAAGTGATGCACTGTTAAATTTTTTGGGCGAAAAAATAAAAACACCCGAAGAATCACCCGAGCACAAATGTTCCGTCATTTTTTTCTCGCAAATGGGAGCAATAATAATTGATATTTCCGTTGTTTGCAGAGGATTTATGAAAAGCTATCAGGTCTGTCTAAGCATAGTGCGTTTTTTCCCCTACATTACAGACTGATTAGCCAAAATTTTTTTTATAAGGTTAAAAGTTTTTTTTTAAATGTCTAACAGTAATAAAATTCAGCTAAATGAAGGAAACTCAATGTAATCTGTTGAAATTTTCAAAGGAAATGGCTCATAGTTCAAAATCTGACCTGAGATCTGTACGAAATCGGGTTGAGGTTCTGTCATTGTTTGGATCAAAAGCATTGATATTAATAGTAAGAAGACTGCTCGTATCAGAGTGAAGCCTGAATGTTCCGACTGCATTTTTAATTCTATGGAGTAATATTTGCGTTCAAAAACTTGATAAAAGTATGCCCACGCTATGTAAAATTCAAACAGATATGGCAAAATTTTAACTAGACCAAATACTCTGTCTAAATTACATTTGGAACGATTTCTAAGACGAATTTCATCTCCGTCTTGAGCACTGAACGATACAAAAAAAAAGCTTTTTCAAAAATAGCTAGTTAAAAATTTGAAACAAGACTGGAGAAAAAACCAACCCGAGCACAAACATTTTGTCACTTTCTTCAAAACTCGGAACAAAAAGCGGGTCTTTTTACTTATTCCGCCTGATATTTTAATTTTTAAAACATGAAAACAAAAAACCAATTGTTAAAATCTGATTGGTTGAAGCTAAATACCAACTTAGTGCGCAGTTTGAGCAACAGTTTCTTTTAGAAAATGTTGCGCTATTAATATTTTTGGGCGGAAAAGTAAAAAGACCCCAAAAATCACCCCGAGTACAAATATTACCTCATTTTCGTCGAAAGTCGGAGCAGTAATAATTGATGTTTCCACGGTTTGCGGAGGATCTATAAAAAGCTATCAGGTGTGTCTAAGCAAGAAAATTTCTTTCCCGCGCATTGCCGGTTGATCAGTCAAAATAATGTTTCATTTTACGTCTCACAATAATAAATCTCAGCTAAATGAAAAAAATTCAATGTAATATCTTAAAATTTTCAGCGTATACGGCTCAGAAGTCAAAATCTGACGTCAGATCTATACGAAGACGGGTTGAGGTTCTGTCATTATTTCGATCAAGTTTATCTCGAATCAACCGGTCTTCGTAAAAGTAAATAGTACTCTATTTGAGAAAGAGTAAAGCTCTTCTACATTTTGTTTTATAGATAATTTGATCAAAAGCTGAAGTTGGAAAAAAATTGTACTTCTGAAAAGTTCTCAGCGAATCGAGATCGCGAAAACAAAAAAGAAGCACTAAAAAATTAGACCACCAAATTTTACTCTCACGGATCAGAGGACCTGGTTCTTGCGTCCCTTAGTGTGTCATTTACATACTCTTGAAGCAGCCCGGGTTGACCAAAACTTCTTATCATACAATTTCCATATTTAAAAAAAATTTTCCATACAGTTTCATGGTTTCATGCAATTCCATATGTAGAGAAAAATGTATGAAATCTCTTTGATAAGCGTTTTCGACATATGAAACTGTATGACAAGTATTTTTCCAAAAACCAAAAAATTTGATGTTTTTTTTCTAAATTTAAAGTCTGAAAATTTTTGGGTTGTATTTGTAACCGAACGCAAATGACAAAGACCTTGTTTTACTACAAGCACCAAATTTGGACGGTCTTGCATTTACAATGCAAAAAAAACTGAAATGTCCTAAAGCTGTCTTTTACAAAGGTTATAGCGAAAGTAACAAATTTCAGAATTTTGGCCAATTTTCAATGATGATTATTTTCAAAGTTTCTTTTTTTTTAAATTGTCAGTTATCGATCAAGGTATACTATACATAAACATGCCATTCAAGAATTAGGAATTTTCAGCCTTTTTGAAAAAGTTATTAAGTAGAAAGCATAGAGAAATCCTATATAAGTGTGTCTAGGACTACGTTATGCATGCAAAAAAGTTTTTTGAGAAATGTTTGTTTGTGTACAAACTTCATTTTGCTGCTGAAAAACAAAGCAAAAAAATGGGACATTTTCAAAACTACTGGGAAAAATAATTGTGTCACCATCAGAAAACGCTGGACAAATGATTTCCATATAAGGGAGTTGCATGATAAGCGTTTGTTTTTTCAAAAAACAAAATCAAAAAACCTCTGTCTTTTCATCACCAGACTGTTTTTTTAGAATCAAACAGCTGCAGAAATTATTTTACATCTTTTTCAATTATTTTTGAAAATTGTATCGAAAAGTACGAAAATTTTATGCCAAGCGTTTTCCTTACACTTGATGTATGGAATTGTATAGTAAGGATTTTCGGTGTATGGAGGTCAACCCGAGAGTCTGACAGAAGATTTTTTAACTTTTTTGAAATAATACAGTCGGGGCTTAAGAAATTAGACGACCACCAAATTGGGAAACTGTAATAAAACGGACTTAGGACGATACACTATTGTGAATTTAGACAATAAGAACTGGACCAATTACTTTTTTTGTTCAGAATTAAGTTACAAAAAAAAGAAAAAAAGAGTATGATTACAGAACTGATCAAATTTTTTATTTTAACTTATTATTAAACCATAAGCGGAAAAATTAAATTACATTTTTTTTGAAATGCATGAATTAAACAGCTGTAACAATAATATCTTGAATTTTGGTTGGACAATCAGTGTTTATTCAATCAGAAGTTAACTTAAGGCTGTAAACCAGTTTCACGCAATTTGCAAGCAAGATTCTATTTTTTACTGATCTTACATTGCTTGTCGTCGATTTTCTAAATCCCAATACAAACCTTACAACTCATGGTATAAAATGAAAAGAGTTGTAGTAGTATCACACTAAATACCCGGCATGAATTTGCATTGCAATTCAGAAATGAATCCTTGTTATTACTGAGTTAGGACCGAAGTGTATAACTCATAGAGTAATTTCGGATAGGGTACACCGTCTGCTCGTCACGCTATCTTAATTTCGGCCGGATAGATTCGTGCAACTTCTTAGTCTAATACCAATCCTAATCTTACTCTTATACTATCTAGTCTCAGGTTGTTTAACTAGTCTCTGCTAGGCTCAATAGATCTAGGGTATACTGGTTTATTGCGGTTGCTGAAGTCTTCTTGGAGAGTCAACTAATTTCTAAGTTAAATTCAAATCTCTCTGGTGCTGAAATTACAAGTAATTCCAGCACTTACAAATAAGTGGGTTGTTAGTTGTATGGATCATGATTGGTTAATATTAAATACTTTACAGTGGTAAAATATCTAATTTATCCAATCATAAAATGTAGTTTAGATCAGGTTCCACCCATCCGGGTTTTACAGAGTTTTTTAGAATAGCCTTTCTGTAGTTCAAAGGATGGATGATGGACGTTGGTATTTGGTGAACATCATATTTCTTGTGGGTTCTCTTGTTAGAGAAGTTCCAGGTTCAATCGTTGTGTCTTCTCATGACAACGACTGGGTTTTCGCAACAATATCAAATCTGATTTCAGAATGGTTGGCTATGTCAGGTTTTTCTGTTTCATTGATGAGAACTTCTTTGTGTTTTATCTTGTCTGGGAATGGCGTGGAGATTGTGCGTGGAGGGCATGCCTGGTTACTCGGATCTGTACGTATACTTGAACATCGAGGTGGTCATTGGTCTAGTTCAATGAAGTCCTTTTCTGCGAAGTCAAGTCGTACTCTAAATCCTTTGAGTTGTGATTGTGGGCGGCATATTGATTGTGGTTGGCCTTTCTTTTTCGAGTGTAGTGGGGTCGTTTTGTCTTTGGATGTTCGTCCTTGGTGTTGTGTGCTGATCTATATATTGCATAATATAATTTACATTTTATAAAACTTTTATTAGTTTAATGTTTTTTAATTATGATTTTGGTTAGTTGTTTTCACAAAAGCTTTTTGTTTTAGTTCAGTTATTTTGAAGAGTTACTCACCCTTGAGTAGCTCTTATTAAAAATAGGAGTGTGGTCACAAAGCGTGGATGTAGCACGGTGGGTTAGGCCGGCTATAGAGCATGCTCAGGACGTCCTCTTCTGGTGGGTTAGGCCAGGAGTGGGAGTATGATTGCATGCGGTTTTTGTGAGAGGTCCTGTTATGTGACAACGTTTTATGTTGGGTTTGTTGTGGTTTTTCTTATGTTTTGTTGGTTGTGTCCTTTTTTCAAAAATCAAATTGTTTGTGGTATGGGTTTGTCTTTCGACTTTTTTGTGTTTTATTATTTCTTTCTTAGACTTTATAATAGTCTTCAAAAGAATAAATTATCCAGTTTTGAACTGGGTTAATCCGGTTTGGGTACCGTTGGTTTCCTTTTCTTAGTCATGCTGTTATGCTATGTGTTGTGGTGTTTAGTAAGCTGCATTGGTTAGTTTTGTTTAGTATATAATTCCTTTCCAACCGGGTTAAAGGAAAGTTTGAAACTTGTTATCGTGTGTTAGAGTTGTTGAATGTGAAAGCTTGAAACTGAAATTCATTATTTTAAACAATTCTTCGTGGGCGAGCTGTGCGAATTTGGATAGAATTCTTGTGCGAGTGAATGAAAATATCAAAAGGTTAGTACTGCATTTTCGTTTTATCAATTTATTTCATAGAAATTCAAATTTTACTGCTATTTGTTGGGAAAAATTAAGTTACAAATTTTCATTATAATTAGATTTACTGCATTTGGGAAAAAATTTATAAATTAAATTACTGCATTGGTATTATTTTTATTTAATTATTTGGTGCAAAAAATTTATAGAGTTTTAAACAGTTTGAAGAAGTTTTCAATTTTTATTTTCTTTTGTGAATTTTTCAGATGATCGTTGGATGAAGGCTAAAATTCTAAAGAAGACATGAATAAAGAATGGTTAGTTTCTAATTTTAATAACTAGTTAATAATATGTATAGTTCATACTTACCTGTTAGTCGTCGGGGAAGAAACCGTGGGGGAAGATGTCGTGAATGAGATCTGAAGTTGTTAGTAATTTAGCTAAGATGCGGATGATATTTTTAGTTTGAAGCAGTGGCCAAAGCAATTGAAGTGCTTTAATGGTGGTTAGTTCTTCAGTGCCAATTGCAAACTCATAAGGTGTGTTTTGGATTAGATTATATAATTTGTGATTGAATTTAGTGTTGTGGATGAATTCTAAAATGGGGATTTCTATAGGTTGAACAAATTCGTGTGGGAGAAGAAAGGGTCGGGATTCTTCTGCGTTGAAGGTCTTGGTGATGGGACAAAAAATATACATTTGGGTTATGGGATCATAATTCCGAAGAATACCATGAAGGTTAGAATCTTTAATGCAATATGTGAAGTTAAGAAAGAATGGTGAGGTGTATTTGGAATTAATGAATTGAAAACGGTGGTGTGGTTGTCTGGAGGGGGTGTGTAGGTCGAAGTGATTTTGGATAAAACGATAATATGTATATGTGTGAGTTTGTTTAGTGCGCAACATAATATCGTGTGAGCAGTGCAAATCTCTTTCATGTGGTGCAAGGAAATGAAAGGTTAGTGAAAATATTTGGAAGCGTTCTTTAAAACTTTCGTAAGCTTGTGTGTCTGTTAGTACTTCTGAAATGATGTGGTCAAATTTGCGGTCAAAGATATTGAGTGTAAATACATACGGTGTTTTAATGAAAAAATTTTCTGTGATTTGTGGGTTAGCGAAGCGATCGTCGTCTAAGAATTGATCTTGGTTAGTTCTGATGATGTTATGATCGTAATATTCTAGCGTATGTTCGTTAGCTCGGGGTGCAGTGTATATTTTTAGTGATTTTTTATATCCGATGTAAGTAAATTGTCTAGGTGTTAGTGGTGTAGTGAGTCGATATGGCATGTCCTTATTTCGTTCTATATCGATGTGAGTGTTAGATAAAGGTAAGCAAAGGGGATTAGTAAAATGATAATATGAGGTCCAAGGAAGGGTAGGCATTAAAACGTGTTCGTCTACAAAGTTGCGTGTCTCGTTAGTGTCGTGAGGGGTGTTTAAGGTGTATTGTGGAAATGAGGGTAAGGTGATAGCTAAAAATTCTTTTGTATTAGTGTGATGTGGGTGATTTATATATTCACGGGCTGTTCCTGGTTTTGCTGGGAAAGGATGGTTGGGGAACTTTCTTTTAAAAGTGCGGTAAGCTCTATTAGTGCTGAGTGAAGATTCAGTAGATGTGGATGATGGTGCTAATGATTCGGTATAAATTGAAGAGGGTGTAGGGGTAGGAGGGTTGGATGAATCTATTGTGGATGAAATTAAGTTTATGGTGGGGGTATCAAGGTGGTAGGGTTGTTGTTGTAATGTAATAAAATTATCTAGTTCTGGGGAGATTTGGGGGGTGTCTGGAGAATTGGATGATCGGTCTGAATGATGTGAAGAATAGGTTGGAGTGACTTGGGAAGCATAAGAGGGTGTAGAATTGGTGGGGACGGGGTTATTTGGTAGCATTGGTTGAAAAGGGGGGTGGGAAAAAATTGAGGGGTTGGTGTGAAAATTATTGGATGGAGATGGTTCAGAGTCGGCAAATTCATCGGGGGTTTCAATATTCGGGTTATTGAGTTGTGATGTGCAATATAAAACTGAGATGTGTGAATTAGTATCGGAATTCATGCCTGATGTTACATTACTGGTTGGGAAATCGGGTGGCGGGAAAGCAAAAAGTGGTATTATTGTAATTGGAGTAGTGAGGTTGGTTGGGTGGGAATTTGAACGGTGTAGGGATCCAAGTTGTCGGCTCATCGTGGGCTAAAAAAATTATTATTTTGAGACTGAAAAGCGGTGGTATGGGGTTGTTCTATAATTTGTTCATAAGTATTTTCATCTTGTGAGTGGCGTGTCATTATATGTTGGATGGGACTTTGTGATATGGTATGTCTAAAATTTGGATTATGTGTTATTGCTAAGTTTCGAAAATTACGTGGGACTAGGGATAATGGATGGTTATGTGGTAGGGGTGGTAATTGTGGTGCTGTTGGCATTGTGTCTACATTGTTATGTTCTTCGTCGTATGTGTTCTGTCTTGTTGCTATTTTTGTGTTGTATTCTTTTATTTGTGCATCTAAAAGAATTTTGTTTATTGATGTAGAAAAAATTCCAAAAAATCCTGCAAATAGTATGCGTGCTACACTTGCTTGTCTATTGACTTGTGTGTGTATAGCACATGTGTTATAGATTCCTTTTAAGAGTGAAAAAAGAAATCCAATAAAGTTAAACATTGCGTATAAAATAGTCAGTTTTTCTAAGATGTAGTAGGGCCATCCTAGAAAATCAAGAATTTCATTCTTGAGTGTAACAAAGCAAAAAATATTGATAGGTGATATATCTTGGGGACGGTATTTTTCACCGTTTAGATATAAATAATCTTTAATGTCTTTAAAATATCCGCTATAGTCTTGCGTATAGATGTCTGCAAATCCTGCGGTTTCGGCAAGTTTGCGTAAGTTTTGGTCAATTGATTGTCTTTGTATTGTGTCCATTTGTGTTAATAATTCTTGGAATTGTTGTGTTCTAATGTGATGTTGAATATCTGATATTGAGTATATTCCTATTGATTGTAAGTCTATATTTGGGTTTCGAGCGATAGCGCGAATGCTTTCTGGTGAAAATTTTTTGAGTGATTGCATTAATGTGGGATATGGGGGTGAGAAGGTAATATTTATCTTCATCAGGGTTTAGTTGTACTACATTGTGGCTATTTTCTGATCCACATGGGACTGCGGTATCCCAGAAATAGGTTCTTCTTGAAAGTGTGTCAACGAAATGTACTTTGTTCTTATAAAAGATAGGGATTCTTTTATAGCATCGTTTATCTTCAAAAACGTATAGTGGTGATACTTTTTTGGTACAAGTATAAAACCATAAAATGTTTCCTTCATAGTCTAAAAAATTTGATCTATTTCCTGATAGTAAATATCCTGCGTAGGGTATTTTTAATACTGCTAGTGCAAGTGATTGTAATATTTGTGTTCTTTCTAATTCGCATAGTTGGTGTAGTGTTTCTAATTCAGAGAGTGACATTTCTTGAAAAATTCGGCTAATCGTGTAGTCTAGTTTCATATCTAAGTGAATATCATAGTGGATATTACCGAAATATGTACTATTCATTAGTGATAGTTCTTGTAAACGTGTGCTTTGATCGTCTTGGGGCTTTAAATGTCCACCAGGTTGACCTGTATTTTTTTGAAAATGAACTGGTATGTATGATGTTCCTTCATTTGGAGGATGACTTGTGTTGTATTGGTCGACTTTTATTTTTCCAGTGGTCATGTCGAATCCTTTTTCGTATTCAACTAGTATTTCGGAGTATTGTGTTTTGTGAAGTGGGTTTCTGTATTTACATGCAAGTTCTGTTTCTTGATATATTTGAAAACGTGTTAATTTATTTTCTATATTATGAATGTTTCTAAAATTAGAACTTATTTTTCGTAATGGATTTACTTGTTCACATGGTATTGATTGTATAAAATATTTTTCGTGAAATTTTATCATACGAGCGTGTATTTTTGCTACTTGAAATGTTGTACATGTGTCTTCGGGGAACCAAACAATTGTTGCTTGTGTTCTTGTTGTAGGGTCACAAAAGCCTTGGTCGTTTTTACAAGGTAATCTAATTCCTTGATAGATCATTGTGTTGTCTGATAAATCTCGTGTGAGTTGAATTTTTTCGAGTTGTATTTTCCAATCGAAAAACATTATTTCTTGGTATCCTTTAGTTTTTGTGTCTGCTTTGCAGTTTGATGGGTTATTTATACCAATGTGTGGTATCCAGTGTTTATCGTGCATGTCATAGGTTAATCGTCCGTGTGCGCCGTTATATGGGTACTTTTCATCTAATTTTATATGTCCTTGATATCTTTCAAGTTCTGCTTGATGTACAGAATCTGAAAAAACTTGGAAATATACTAACTTTCTATCTGTGTTTTTATTTTTTGTGATGTTTAGTCGGAGTAACTCGTTTTTACAATCTTCGGGATTGAGATGTAAAAGTCGTTCTATATTACTCTGGTAGAATGATTCATGGTCAAGTCGGTTTTTATTTCCGTTTGAGACTTGTGAACAATGTACTTTCTTTTCAGAAAATGTTGCTGTGAATTTATATCCTATAACTGTAGTTGCTCGGGCTTTTGAATAGAGTGTCGCTATTACATTTGTTGTTTCTATGGCTTGTGGTTCTGTTTCGCATTGTGATACTTGATTTATTGCATATTTGTGTAGTGTTTTTTGTTCGTTTTCTTCACAATCGTAATGTGTTACTAATAAATCTTGTGGTCCTGTGCGGGGGGAAGGGTTTATGTTTTGATTTGAGGTTATTAGAAAAAGGAATTGGAGAAAAATTAAAATTTTTAGAATATACATGTGTATGACAATCCTGAGTATGGGTTATAAAATGTGATGTAACCAATTGTCTTTTTGGTATATCTGTCGTATTTGTATATTACTTCAGTTGTTATAAATGGTGGTGGTAGGGATTGAGCTGTTATATTTGGTGGATTTAATGTATAGGGATGTTGAGTAATGTTGTTTAATTTAACCGTGATTTCAAATTTTAATTGTAGACTATTCTGTTGGAGTATTTGGATGTTATGAGCACGAATGTCTTCGTGAATGTCTTGTCTATATTGTAGTCTATTTAGTGCCCAATTGTGGAGTCGGTTACTTTCTAGGTGTTGTCCAAATAATGGCGGAGGTGCTGTGAATGTATTCCAGTCTAGTCTTATAGGAATATTTGTTGATGATTGTTCTCGATATCTAGCGTCGAGGTTATTTGGGAAATTTAAGTTAAAAGGTGGTGGTGAAATCTGGCTTATTGATGGTGTTGATGGTAGTGATAATGTTTCTGGTAGTGATGAGGATGTTGTTGTATCCGTAGAAATATCTATTGGATCATTGACTAAATTTAGTTCACCTTGTGTAAATGAATGTGTTGTCCAATATGGTAGTCGTGATGCCTGGTTTGGGGGGTTAAAGGGATTTTCACGTATTTGTTCAGATGTTGGTGTTGAACCTAAGTAATCTGATGGTAGCTTGAGGTGCTACGTTGTGAAAGAAGCGTAGGGGTTTCTGGTAATATTCCAATGGGGTTTTCTGGAGTGTTTTGTGATGGGGATTGAGGTATATCAAAATGATCTCGGGCAGTTTGAAAATTTCTGTTTCGTCGAGGATGTATAATTTGTCTATTTATTTCGACTGTATTTTGGTTTTGACTAGGATTTCTTATTTTACTTAATTCTTGTGGTAGTGTTGGGTATAAGTTATATGTTGGTTCGCTTAGAGGTGCTTGTCGTTGAACTGGTTCTAGTGGTTCTGATAAGCGAGCGTGTCGTTCTTCAAAGGTATATGGGTTATCTTGAAAGGAAATTCGTGTAGATGTTTGAGGATTTTGGGTAGTTGAAGGTGTTGTTGGGTTATCTTGGGATGATGTCGGTGAAGACTGACTAGGTGACTGTTGGGTAGCAATTTTTGATAGCTTTTTGGTCTATTCTTTTAGTGAAAAAGCTTATGTTTATTATAGTATTCTTCTAAAAAAAGAATTAGGAGAATTGTTGCTAGGGCGAATGTGATGATTGCTTTTTTTATACATTTGCATATTGTCAAGATGAGGGATGAGAGAAATGTTATAAAAATTACAAATAGTAAAAAAATATCGGTTCTACTAAAAATTGTTCGTATCATTTAGATAAGTTTTGTGAATCGTACCTGTGGATATAGTCAATAGCTTTTGAAAGTTGGAGGTATAGTTCAAATAGGGAATAGAAAATTAAAAAAATATTGCAAAAAATGATTAAGATTATTACAAAAGATTCAAAGATATCAAAAAGAAATATTATAAAATTTTTAAGTATCGAAAAAAATTGTTTGAGGTTTGTGATAATTATAGTGACTGATTGAGAGAAGAGCATTTACGAAATGACTTCTTGATCGAATATTTTTTGTTGTTTGGGGCAATTTTCAAGTGTGGTCGGGTTATTTATTGGTTTTTTGACAAGTGGGTTGAGTTTTGTGAAAAATTGTTGGGGGCAATTTTTATGGTGATCGGGAGGTCTTCTTTGTCTTTATTTTCATTTGTCAAATGATCTGGGGTATTTTTGAGATTTTTATACTTTAGGCTAATTAAATGGTCGTTCTTTTACTTTAGGCTAATTTAACATATTTGTTTGGGGGGTATTTGAGGTCTGAGTTGGGGAAATATTGTTGATCTTTGGTTTATTAGATAAGGGAGGGTTATGATATTATGGTGATATTTATTTTAGTTGTCAAGTTGGAGTGGTTTGCTTATTTTTGACCTGGAGGTCGTAAAGTTATAGTTATAGATATGCCTGGAGTTTAATTTTTTTCGTCTAGTTGGTTTGTGTTAGAGTTATAGAAGGTGACGGATTGGATGAATCCTATTGGCTAATTTTGAACTAGAATCGCTGCGTGTTTCTCAGCATGTTATTTTGAAAAATGGAAGTGTAATATGTTTCAGAGGTGCAAAGATTATTAAATGTAGAATTAAAGTTGTTTTTGAAATTCAACTTTCTTTAATATTTTAGATTGTGGGATGAATAATTTATAATTTTTACGTGGTTGGTTTCTAAGTCGTGAAGACTCTCTATGTTCTGATTTGTCGATTTGTTCTTGGGGTATTATTTGTTCTGTCAATTTTCTATTTTTTCTTTCTTTTTGAGATGTATTTTGATCTAGATTTTTTGTATTGTTTTTTGTGGTGGTTGATTTTGTATTTTGGTTTTTGAGGTGAAAATCTTTTTGTTCCTTTGTTGTATTTTCCGTATGTGGGTCATTTTGAATAACTTGTAAACCTGTAAAAGAATATAATTGAGTTAGTTCGCGGAGTGCGTATTCTTTTGGATAATAAGGTAATAGGTTATTTCGGTGTTGAACGATTTCTTTTTTGTCTGAGTCGGTGATTTTATATGTGACATCAGTGGGTTTTGCAATTATTTGGTATGGTCCTTTACGAAGGGGTTGTAGTTTTTTAGAAATTCCTTTTTGAGTATTAAAATTGGGTATTAATACAAATGTTCCAATTTTTAAATCGGAGGCTGGTGTAAAGCGTGAATTTATTTGTTCATTAATGTTTTGCCTTTGTAACAACTTTTTTGTTACTTTCTGGTAAATTTCATTGTGTTTTTTATCTCTGTTTAAAATCCATTCGGTGTGTGTACCGGAGGCTAATTTAAGAATTTGTGGGTGATGAAAATGATCTTCATCGTGTGTATGTAAAGGTAGGTTATAACAGATTGAGTCTTTATTTGGTTGACAATAACTATGTGCGTTTTTATGAGAGTTTGCTGTAAACATTATTGGTTTGCGTGGCTTTTGGTTAAAAACCATTTCATATGGTGACATTCCTAGAGTTGTCGTAATTTGTGAATTATATGCTAAGGGAAATAATTTTACATCTGCTGACCATTCGGTGTATCTTGTATCATTTCCATTGATGATACATCTGAGATATTCTTGTAATGAACGGTTCATACCTTCGACTAAGCCGTTTGTCCAAGGTGCGTGAGATGTACGTGGTTTGTGTTTGATGTTATATAGATGACATAGTGTGATGATTTCATTATTTATGAATTCTGTACCGTTGTCTGTAACTAAAATTTCTGGTAGTCCGAATTTGGCTATCCAGTGTTCATAGAGTGTTGTGTAAGCGTAATAAGCGTTACAATGTGGTACTGGGTTAAGTGCTACATAACGTGTAAACGCGTCAACAATTACCATAATGTAGGAGTTTCCTTCGGATGAGGGTGAAATTGGTCCTTTTGTATCAAAGGAGATACGGTGGTTAAAGTACAAACTTTGTCCTTTAAAGTCTTGTTTTTGTGCTATTTGTTTTTGATTTGGATAAGGTTTATTTAGTTGACATACTATACAATCATTGCATAGTACTTTTATCCAAATTGGTGCATTTGGGAAATAAAAGTTTTGTATGAAATTTGAATATGTTTTCTCTGATCCAGAGTGTCCTTTAATATTTTGTGTATGTGAAATATTAAAAGCTATGAGAATCATACTTAGAGGGAGACAGGGAACTGTAGATTCATTTAATTTGTATTCTAGAAGGTCTGTGTTTTCGTTAATTGTTGTATTATTGAATTTTCGAAAATATCGGAGGAGTGTTTTATTTCCTAAAATAGTTGTATCTGCCTTGACGGGTTTAGTTTTATATTTGTGCCATGATTTTAGTTGTCTAATTACTGGGTCAAGATTTTGGTATTGTTTCAATGTTGAAATTGTAATTGTTTCTGTTGGGGGGAGAAAAATGTTTTCTATTTCTAATTTAGATAAAGGAATTGTATCAAGTGGGTCATGAAGGTCAAATATTTGATTTATTGTGTATTTTGAATCGTTTGTTTGTGGTCCTGATAAATTTATTTTATCAGTTAGGTTTTCTTTTTCAATTAGTGGAAAAAGGTCTTTTTTATGCGAGTGTTGTTTTACTCTTTTTTGTTGGGTGTTATTTTTTATCCATTGTGAATATGGGATTGGTTTAAAAGTTGATGTTCCAAGTAGGTCAACTTCATAGTGATTATTTTGACAATCTAAATAAAGTGGGAAGTGTTGTAGATTGTTTATCTGTGATTGTTCAACGTCAGTTTTTACTGCATATTTGCATTCTAGTCGGGTGATGTTTCGTTTTTTGCAAGGTAGAATTTTATATTTTTGGGTATTTCAACTGTGGTTTTAAGTGTAAGTAATTCCGGTGGCGTATTTCGACTTAATGTGTCTGGTAATGCAAGATTCTTTCCTGCTGTCCAAACTATATGTAAGTTTGGAAATTTCATTAGAATTAGTTGAAATCTATAAACTCGGTGATTTGGATTAGATTTTTGTGTGAAGAGAAAAATGATTGGTTTGTGATCTGTGAATAGAACTGTTGGATGTTTGGATCCAAGTATCAGAAATTCATATTCTGTAAGTGTATAGATTATGGCTGTACATTCTCTCATTAGGGTTGAGAGTCTTAGCTCTGCTTGAGTGAATAATCGAGAGTTTGCTGATATAAGGTTCATTTTGTTTGTACCATTATGTGATTGTAATAACGCTGCGCCGATGCCAAAGTTCGAAGCATCGCACATTGCATAAAATGGTTGATTTGAATCTGGAATTGTGTTTGAAATTTGTTCAGTTAGAAGTTTTTTAATTTCTTTAAATCGTGCTTGATGTTCTGTGTTCCATTCAAAATTATTTTGTTGTCTAAGTATATTATAAAATGGTCTTAGGTATAATTGCATTTTATAGACATATTTACTTAAAAAACTCAACATTCCAAGGAATTCTTGGATTTTCTTTTTGTTTGTTGGTGGTTGGAGTTTTTGAATAGCATCAATGCGTGATTTTAATGGGGTGATTGTTTTTCTTTCTATATTATGTCCTAAGAATTTTACTCTTGTCAAAAAGAAGTGTGATTTATCGGGGGCGGCCTTCAGATTTTCGTTCTGAAGTATTTGGTGATATTGTTCTAAAACATTGAACATTTCTTCTTTAGTCTGTGATTGCATAAAAACATCGTCTAAATAAGTGATTGCGTTTTTCTTGAGTATTAGTGGTCGAAAAATTTTGCTCATAAAAGCTGAAAATGCTGCTGGTCCTATGGATATTCCATAGAATAAGCGGTTTAATTCATACTGTTGGTTTCCAATAACAAATTGTGTTAAACGTCGCGATTGTTCATCTAATGGCATTTGATTGTATGCACTATTCATATCTGCGGTTGTAAAGTATTTTCCGTTTATTTTTGTTAAAATAACTTGTATTGGTTCAATAGGCCAATTACACTTTGATTCATCTATGAGTGAGTTGAGGTATCTAGCGTCGAGAACGATTTTTAAAGATTCTCCTTTGGCTAGAATGATAACAGGGTTGATAAATGTGTTACCTTTTGGTTGTTCTTCTTTATTTACTGGTGAGATTATATTGTATTGTTCTAAAATATCGAGTAATCTGTTCACTTTATCGTGTAAATGAATTGGTACTTTACTTGCTCTTTGTTTTTTGAAAACTGCGTCCGGTTTTAATGGGAGATGTAGTGATGAGCTGATTTTGCCAACATCAAATTTGGATGTTGCATAGACTGATGAATATTTAATTAGCTGTTTGGCTAATTTTTCAAATTCGTCTTGTGTTATTTGTGAATGTTGGAAATTAAACACTGTTAAAAATTTCTGTTGATTCTCTGTGTAGTTATTTATGTTGAATGTCGGTTTGAAATATGGGGTTTTTGTGAAATAATCCGTATTTCTTTTTTCGTTACTTATTATATTATATATGGATAATTCTTCATTAAGAATTGTGGATTGACAAATATCTAATAATTGGAGTATATTATTTACGCGATATGCTTTTTCGTGTATTGGTGATATTGTAGCGTTGGTTTCGCAATAGCCTAAAAGTCCTAAAGGTAGTGTTACTTGATAGGGTGTATTGTTGTATACTTGTAGAGAAATAATATCTGAATTCGAGTTTTTCAAATATTTTATTGATGAAATTGTGATTTTGAAAAACTTATGGATAGGTTTGAATTCAAAATCTGACATATAGAGTTGTTGTTTGTTTTGTTTTTTATCATATTGGTGAACTTGTTTTATTGAAAAATTATATATGTTTCCTGATAGTGGTTTCAGGTGTTTTCTTTGTTGGTTATATATTGGATAAAATTTTGAAAAGAATGGTGGTTGTTTGTTTAATCTTTGAAAAAATGTTAGGGATGTGTCTTTTGCTTTTGTGTATTTATCTTTGATTAGTATTTTACTGTTTAATATGTTGATTGTTGGTATATATTTAGAGATAAATGGTATTCCAATGATATTGTGTTTAATATCAGTGATATGGAATATTTGTTTAAATGGTTTAGTTAAAATTTTATTTTGCTCCATTGTTCTTGTGGGGAGAAGAAATAATTGAATTTTTCCATAGTTTACCAATGTTGATCCTTGTGCTGTTGCTAGTTTACTGGAGGTTTCAAGAGGTGTTAGCTTTGGGTGTAAGGTTTTTATTTCATTCCATGTGGGAATGTTTATTATATTTGATTCTGCTCCTGAATCAATTAGAAAATCAATTTCAAGATCTGGTGGTTGAAATTCTTTGCTTCTTGGACTTTCTAAAAGAAATGGTATTGTCCAAATTTTTTCTTTGGGTTGTTCTTTTTGTATGTTTTGATAGATGTGATTTGTATTCAAGCATTTTGTTTTGTCATTTTTATTGGGTTGATTTGTAGTGTTAATTTCATTAGTTTTTTGCGTCGTCGGTGTGGAATGGATGGGTTCAATATAATAATTGTGAAGGAGTTCTGATTGATTTTCATATATGTGTGATGAAAATGGTTGTTCATATATAATAGGTTCATAGTCATTTTCGACTTCTATCATATTGATGGAGATAGTGTTTTCTGTTTCACTTTCTGAGTCTGATGATTCACAGTTTATTTGATTGAGTTGTAACACATCATTTACTGTGTCGTCAATACCTGGAGGGTCTGATGTTGTTTCTGGATTTGATTGTACTTGATTTATATTCCTTTGATGTTTAGGTGTACTACTTCTATGGCGATTATTAGAATTATTATAATGGTTATTATTCCTGTGTGGTGATTGGGAATAATTTCTATAACGATTATTATAACTTGAATGTCGATTTTGTGAATTATTTCGTGATCTGTTTTGGTAATTATTGTTTGGTCTGTTATAGTTCGATCTATTATATGAGTTATTCCTTGATCGATTGTTCGGGTAATTCTGGTTTCGGTTGTTTGAATAACTTCTATTCCGATTATTGGAGTAGTTTCTATTCCTATTGTATGATGAATTTCGTGATTGATTGTTTGGATAGTAATTATTTCTTGATTGGGAATTAGATCTAGAAACAAATCGTGTTGTATTTGAATTTGATCTGGAGTAGTTATTTCGACTATTTGGTCTATTGTAGTGATTTTGTGATGAATTTTGCGTATTTCTTCGTTCTGGTGATCTTCCTCTATAACTTGAGTTATATGGTGATTGATTTCTTGTATAATTTGTATTGTTCGTTAGTGGTTTTCCTGAACTGTTGTTGCTGTACACAGTTTTGTTCGGTAGATTTTGATCTTTTTTCATGTATTGATAGAATGATTTATTTGGTTCTTTATATTTTTGAGGTTTATTTTGATTGTCTTGCTGTTTTTGTCTACATTCAGAAATACTATGTCCGTATCGTCGGCAATAATTACACCATTTTTTGAAAGATGGTTTGCCTTTAAAGTTTGGATGTTTTTCGTAAATATTGAGTATTTCAGTGATTTTTTCAACGAGGTCTGTATCTGATTCCTGTATATTGTTGATACTTGTGGTATTTGTTTCGATTCGGTTAACATATTGTAATTTCAGATTTTCTGTTTCTTCGAGTTTCATTGTGATTTCTGCTTGTTCTAGTTTGTCTACTAGTTTTCGAAAATCTAAATCGGGTTCTCGAATTGAAGAAGGATGGGATGCTCTCTTTTTTATTGCTATTTTTCTTAATTGCGGTGTTAAGGTCATCATTAAGATTTCTGTCATCTTTGTGTTTTTATAGTCGTGTGTATTTAATGAATATGCTTTTCGAACTAGTGTTTCGATGCGTACTGCTAATTGCTTGATGGTTTCATTTGGTAATCTGCGAATTTCATTACATAAAACTCTTTGTTGTTGTTTGTTTCTTTCGGAGTCAAACATTTTTGAAAATTCTTGTGTAAACCTTTTCCAATTTGATTTTATTTCTATAGGCAATACTGAAAACCATTTTTGAGCTGCGCCGTCTAAAGTTGCTTGTATCAACACTGTGCGTCGATGTATCCAGTTTTGATGTAGTGGCGTATTAATTGGTTCAGGTCCTATATTTAAAATCAAATTTGCTGTTACTGCATTTAAATAGTCTTCTACAGAATATTCAGGGTCTGTTCCTGTGAATACCATTAAAGGTTTATTTGATGTTATTGATGATCCACCCATAAGGTATGGATTCATTGTCATTTGTAATGATTCTGCTGCATTTGGCATTTGAGAAAAATTTGAAAGTTGATTTCTTGTTATTTCGTGTTGTTGAAGATAATATGGGAGTGGTATTTCAATTTGCATTTGTGTCGGTTGATACGAGTGTGTGATCATTGGGTTTTGTTGCTGAATTGGTTGAAAATATTGTGTATTAATTGGGTTTTGTTGCTGAATTGGTTGTTGATTTTGTGTATCTATCGGTTGTGGAGAAAAAATTCTATGATTTGTATGTGGTTTCTGTACTCCTTGTCCACGATATTCTTGATTATATGGTGCAAATATATCTGGTTGTAAAAAATCATCATCTGAGGATAAGTAATCCATTTGATAAGATGTTTGTTTTTTATTTTTATTTTGTTGAAAAAATGGATAGTTTTCAGTACGATCCTGTGAAGGATGTAAATTTGTTTGAAAGTTTACTGAATTAGTTTGTGCTATTGGGTTATCCCAGTTTCGAGATCTTGTATAATTATTAAAATTTCATGATGAGCCCTCTGACGTACTCTTCGTGATCCTCGTCGGTCGCGTCGGCGTCCTCGAGAAAGTAGCCTATGGGTTCAAACAAATTTAAGAGTAAATTTTCGCAAAATATATGCTGTCCTCTATCAGTGGTTTCATCTACGATAAAGGGGAAGATATCATCATCATCTGGACTTTCTTCACCTGGGGTGTGTGTTGAGCTCATTTTTTCGTTTGATGACTGTTAATATGTAATTATCAATGTGTCTAATTGGTTGATTCCAATTGTATAAATGTACTGGTTTGTGTTTATATTGCTTTTTTATTCTTCTTTTTCCTCTTTTTGATGAATTTGAAGTTGTTTCTGAGTCGGAAAAATATAATTGATCATGAATGGGGCAATTTTTATCTATAGATTCTTTTAATTTATAAAGTTCGTCTAAACTGCTGGTTTCTGATTCTGAAAATGCGTTGCGGTTTTTGGAAAATCTTTTTCGTGTAATTTGTCTTTGTTTGGTTATTATTTTTCTTTTTAGTGTTTGTCGTTTTGTTCTGATATATCCAACTGTTTGTGTGTGTGGTGTGATTACAAGATCGTATTTTTTGTTATCTATTTCACAATTGTGTAAAACGATTGTTTGTTTATTTCCTAGGTTTTTAAATGACATAAGGTTTAGGATGACGGATGCAAAAGGTTGTTAAATGATTTCTATTACTTAGACTGTTAGTCCTTACGATTTTTTGGTTAGCCTAACCTGGGTCTATTTGTTCAGGGTTGGGGAGAAAAGTATATCGATTCCGAAGAATGATTTTATACTTTCTCGTGGCTAGTATAAGCTAAGGTGTTAACTTACTTAATCTTACTTAAGGGTAGTGATTGTGTTAATGGTTGGAGAATAGTAAATCGATCCACAAGGTTCAGGTATAATTAGAACGCGAGTAGTTCGTTAGATACTATTTTAAACTTACTAAGTCTAAGATTTATCCTGGGTCTGGTAAGAGGGGGGATCAAGTGAAGGATGAATAACCGAAGTTCTTCACTGTTTATCCTAATTTGAATGATTAGTTTTGTTCAAAAATTTCTGTTAGTCCTGGGTTTTTAGAAAGGGTTGGATAGTGAATCGACGTTTGAGGTCGTTAGACACTAGCTAAGTGGGTGGGGGAGAACAAAATTGTTCTTTTTGATCCAAGGAGAGGCCTTGATGATCAAGTTTTAAATTTAATTAAATAGAAAATGATTTAAGATCCAAGGATAAGCCTTGATGATCTGATTTTAAATTTAAGTGAATTTAAGTTTAAAATGATTTAAATTTGTGTAGAGAAAAAATTTAGTGTTTTTATGATATTAGTGAGCTTATGAATGCTGTTATGTTTAGGTGATGAAGCTGGAACAACAGGATGATTTATAATTACTAACCATTTATTGTCATGCTACTAATTTTTATTTTGATTTTTCAATAAATATTTTTCAAACATGTTTTGTATATTACTGCATAATTTTAGGAAAACGATCTGAGATCTCCTTATCAATCGTTATTGTATAATAATAATTTGGTTTAGCGCCTGAAATGATTTTGAAGATTGACTTCAAGATTTTATGTTTGCAAATGAAAATCTAAATTCATTGCTAGTAGTATTCTAAATACAAAAGTTTGTGTTGGCTTTTGCCGAACTATCATATAACTATATGGTAGGTTTCTACTTTGTCGTATGTCGTCTCTGGTTCGAGGTCTTCTTGCAATTCCGGGTAGTTCTCTTATCGTTCGGAATATTGGCTTTGATCTATTGAGTCGTAGAGACATTTCGATTAAATTATTGTCGTGTAACATTTTTTAAAAAGGTTTTGTCTAAATTCTAATCTATTTTTGGTTAATTCTAAGCTATTAAGGTCTTTTTCGAGACTTATGGTAGCACCAGATGAGTTAGGACCGAAAAGTATAACTCATAGAGTAATTTCGGATAGGGTACACCGTCTGCTCGTCACGCTATCTTATTTTCGGCCGGATAGATTCGTGCAACTTCTTAGTCTAATACCAATCCTAATCTTACTCTTATACTATCTAGTCTCAGGTTGTTTAACTAGTCTCTGCTAGGCTCAATAGATCTAGGGTATACTGGTTTATTGCGGTTGCTGAAGTCTTCTTGGAGAGTCAACTAATTTCTAAGTTAAATTCAAATCTCTCTGGTGCTGAAATTACAAGTAATTCCAGCACTTACAAATAAGTGGGTTGTTAGTTGTATGGATCATGATTGGTTAATATTAAATACTTTACAGTGGTAAAATATCTAATTTATCCAATCATAAAATGTAGTTTAGATCAGGTTCCATTACAATAGATTTACTCTGTTTTAACTATGTTCATTCTTTTACCTTAATTATGAAAAAACATCGATGTGATATCTACTTTTTTAAATATTAGGACGACAGACATAATATTTAAAGGACGATAGACATCGATAAGACATAATATTTAGGACGATAGACATCGATAAGCGATCATCGATGTCTATGAAATTTTCAAAAAATTAAAATTTTCAAATATTTTTGAGAACATTTTTTTCACACCTTTTGCAAAGTATAGTAACAAATTTTACATTTAGCAAAGTTTGTAATAAAAAACAAACAAGATTAATCGTATAAGGACGAAGCCCCGATTGTTCCGATTGCATTTTAATGTCTATGAATTATTGATAGGTTTCGCTATACAAAAATAGATTTGCGGTAAATTTAGCGTCGTTGGTCGTCTTCTATTTGCGGTATTTTTTCTGCCTATAAGACTGCCGACTTCATGGTTGGCTTTACCCGAAGGTTTTTTTCTGATGGTGTTTTTTACCTGCGATCATGTGAATGAACATACTTGGGTTATTTCACGCACAATGAAAGTTGTTAACAGACAAAGGTAAGTCCGACAACTCAACTTTTGCTGGAAAAATTGTCAATTGCATTCAACATATTGAAACAAAATGATCCGGCCGAGACTCAAACTCAATACTTCACGGTGGAAAAATGACGGCGTTACCTCTAGGCCAAGTGGGAAAGATCATACAAGATGTTAAGGTTCATAAAAAAGCGGGTTGAAATTTATCACAAAAGTTGTTACTGAAAAAAATCTAGTTCCTTATTACAAGACACTTGTTTTGTTAGTTTAGAGTGTGATTTGACACCAGCGGGCCATAACACATAATTTAAGCGATCATCGATAAGAATCGATAACATTGTTGACGAAATTAACAACTTAATAGATTTAAGCGGAGCCTTGATAATTTGTTGTGTTATTTGAAACTTCTTTTTATCTTTAACCTAATTTCTGCTTGATTGCTTAAGTTTGAATTAATTTTCCAAAAAAAACATGTAGGTTTTGCGTAATACTTAAGTGTTTCAAAAGTATATTGTTTAAAATCCAATGATGCCTTTTTTTCTGCGCTAGTATTCTGTTAAAATAATTTTTGAACTTTTTTGTCGGATAAATTGATCAAAATTTTTCTTCTAAACAGGTTTTAAGTTTTAGGGTTTTTCTGAGATTCATTAATTCAGGTTGAGTAAATCGTATATTTCTACTTTTGGCCGGATGGGTTTGTGCAACTTTTTAGTTTGATAACGATCCCAGTGAAACCTGTTTTTCTAGGCAGCAATAGATCCTAGAAACTAGGTCAAGCGATTAGTGTCTTAGATCAACTGTGTTCTTTTCTTTCTAAAAGCAGTCTGACTACGCAAACAGCCATGTTTCACAAAAAAACTTTTGCAAAGGCTAGTTGAAAAAAGATTGCTAGTAATGAACACTCTATAATCATGTTTAAAGATGTGGTCTGGAAAACCGCGCAAAGTCTGGACATGAGTCCTGGAACTCGACTCTTTCTAGTTTTTTGCTTGTTAAACTTAGAACTCGCAGAGATCAACTTTTATCTCTAGTTTTATTGCAGTAAGAGTTCGCAGAGTAGTACTGGTTGTATTTGTGAGGTTACTTGTGATTCGGGCGCGATATGGGATATCTGAACAGAAATCATTATAAGATACTATAGCTTAATATTTGGCCATAACTCATTTCAAAATCAAAGACTTTTCAACCTTGTTAAACATAACTCAAATTAGCTTTTGCGCAAAATATTTGCTTTTTGACAGTCATCTTCATAACTTTTCAACTTTTTCAATCCAAATTTTTCATTTTGACCGAAAGTAGTTCAAAACTATTTACTTTGAAACCGAAGTATTTTCCATGACATAGTCATTCTCATTTTTCATTCATATTTTTCATTCTCCCAAAAAAGTAATCAGCTGATTCCAGTTTTCTATCAGATATGTCATTCAAATTAATACGCAAACATAATACGCAAAGTTAGTACGAATGCAGTAACTCATTATCTTTTTAACATCCTTTTGGCGGAAAATGTTCAGGTTTGACGTCATTTGAATTTGATAAGAAGATTATATTGTGTATTTCAACTGTTTTTGATCTGTTCGGCATTTTGTTTCCCTCACCTCTATCGATCAGCTCTTCCAAATGCTGAAAAAACAATAAGTGAACTGGTTTATTGAGTAGATCGGACACCAATCACTTTGTTCAGCTGCACCGTCCGGACTAAACTTCACGCCTCGGTCACGCATGATGACTTATTAGTGGCACTGAATCGCAGCCGAACAGGCCATTCATCAAAATCAAAGGAGCACTCTTTGAGCCAAGTTGATCACTTAACTTTCTCAGCCCTCGTTTCCCACTTTGCGTGAAAGTGTTTTTAGGGAACTGAAGTGATATCTACCAGGCGTGATTTGTTGTTTTCATTAGTGAAAAATACTGAACTAAACCAGTTGCCGGCGAATCGGACTAGAAATTGGAGTTTATGTTTAGATCAGGTTAGAAGCAAACTTTTAGTAACTTTTTGCTCAAAACGCAGCTCCCTCCCTCGCCCAATTCCGGTTGCCAAAATTTACCAAAGGGTTCAGTCTTTGGCACTATCTTACTAGTGCTATTTCCGATCAACCAACTCCCCATAAACTTTTAAAACAATTTTTTGAAGCTATTTTTGAGGTGGAGATGCGTGCCTAAAAAGCGAGATTTTTGAACACACATTTTCAAAAAGAATAAAAAATTGTTCTTAGATTTTAGGAATAGGCCTTATTTAAGAAATATAAAAAGTGATTACATTCGAAAAAATGAATGAAAGTTTAACTTGAAAAATATTTTTCGTAAATTACAAAGTGATAGCATCTAGCTACTCGCACATTAACAGAACCAATATATTGCGTGTTAATAGTCCTAAATTAGTCAAACTAGCAAACCACCTCCTCACCAGCGGATTAAGGGGTTGGGCGGGCGGACGCCCCTGTTTTCCCTCAGGAATTTGACCCCCTGCCGACCCAAAGAGTCCCCTTTGTACTATTTTAAAATATCCATTTTTGATGAGGGACCCTAACACTTTTCAGAGGCGCGCGCCTTTGGGGCCAATATATACTAATTTTGAGGGGGGGGGGGGGGGGATAGCGCGCGCCGAAAAAACGCGATTTTTTGGTCTCATTTTCCAAAATCTGCCTAAAAACGCTTTTTTTTGGCCTGTTGTTTCAAACTTTTGCATCGGTGCTGAAAATTTGGACAAAATGGGGTCTTTATAATGATTTAGAAGAGATCAGAAAATCAATTTGGTCAACCTAAGAAAAATAGTCGTTAAAAATTTCGAAACATTTTTTGAAACTCCGCCCCCCCTTGAGAAAATCCTAGATCCGCTCCTGGACCTCTCTATAAGAAAATTCAAAGGTGAAAACATTTTAAATTTATTGCTGTTGACATGGTACAAAAAATTCGATTCAAAATTTGCCAATTAAAAAGTCGAAACTTCTCTGAAGAAAAAAAAATATCACATCGAGCACAAGTAGTTCGTTCTTGGAATAGCAAACTACCGGAAAAATTCTGAATGTTCCGACCGACTTTTCTCAATTTCAAGCCAACACTCCCTGTGTCAAGTAAAAAAAAATACATGTTTTGCGCCCGGTAACGTATTAATTAACGCAAGCAAAATGTTCGCATCAAATTAGTTTGGAAAGACCTAATTAATCCCACTTTTGAAAAAAGTGACGGAACAATTGCGCTTGGGGCGATTTTTTTCTCCAGACCTTTCACGACTTTTTATTTAGCAATTTTGGTAATTTTTGTTATTCGAAATAGATAGTTGTCTCATGCACAAATCTGCAACAATTTTTCATTACTTTTTTTTTAATTATAGGGGTTTCAAAAGTCGGAATTTATGCAATTTGATACAATTAACTCGCGATATAATTTGAGCTATTACCACACAACCATTGTGATCCGCCAATAAAATCAGAACTAGTCTTAATTGACCTGAATCAATCAGATTGGGTATTTTAGGTTGTTAAACTTTTGAAAAAAAATCTTTTTGTTTTTTTTACATAGAGAGTGGGGAACTAATTACGGAAAAAAGTCTCAGAAAGTAAATTTGAAATAATTTCATTTCATTTTTGAAGGTTTATCATTTCTTTATAAAGCCGACACTACTCCATATTTTTTGAAAGTTTGTTGAAAGATTCAAAGCTTCGCAAGGATACGAGCGATTTTGGTAACATTTCGTGACTTTATTGGACAAAAATGTCGTGTTTATAAATCGGGTTTCGATTGATAGTTGTCAAAGTACATGCAATATCAAACTTCTATACCCGGGTTGACCTCCTTACACCGAAAAAGCGTATCATACAATTCCATACATTAAGTGTAAGGAAAACGCTCGTCGTACAATTTTCGTACAGTTTCGAAAAATGCGTGAAAAAAGATGTAAGCTAAATTCTGCGGCTGTTTGATTCAAATAAAACAGTCTGGTGATCGAAAAAACGAGGTTTTTGATTTTTGAATAAAAAGCTCATCATAAAGTTCCCATATATGATAATTATATGACTAGCAATTTTTTGATGGCGACACAAAAAGTTGTCCAAATAATTTTGAAGTTGCCCCAAAAATACTTTTGGTCTGTTTTTCAACTGCAAATTGTGTTGTGTACTCATTTAAACATTTTCCAAAAACAAATTTTTCCATTGAATATTTAAAGTTTTGTGTTTTTCAATATTGTGAACAGAAAGAGGGGATGATTTGAAAGTGAAATTTTTGCCAAAACTTTTCTTGTTTCTGCAAAAGGCAGATTGGATCAACACAAGTTTTCGATAGCACGTTTTGGTTTCGCGACGAATTATTTAATTACGAGGACCGGTCCGACTTCCCTTCGAAGCATCCGAAAAGCAGTGCTGAGCTGCAAACAATTGAGCTATACAGACGGAAACATACCATTAAAAACGAAAATTCTTACAAAGACCCTGAGAAGGATCAAGACCTTCGAGCAGTACTTTGCAGACCACACGAAAAAAAATCTTCAATAATATAGTAAAAAAACTAGAAGTGGATGTGAAAGGGGGTTTCTGCCCACAGACGACTAAATAAGAGGCCATCTATGTACACAGAAGACTACCACAGAGATGATATCTGTTCATAGACGACTACCTGAGAGGGGTTTCTGCAGACAAGCGGATACCTCAGAGACGGAGTGCCTGAAAAAAAGCAGTTGGGTCAGCGGTCCAAGCTTCCTATTAGGCAATAAATGGCCGAACCCCTGTTTCGTGATCTGAATGAAAAAAAATTCGAATTTTCTCCTATTTTCAACTCTCGCTTATCCAATATTCATGAGTTTAATTTTGTTTTCACACATAATTATCAATGCTCGTTATGGCAGAACACGGTAACAAGTACTGGACATATTTTTGATGAAATACTCCTGACTTAGAAAAACTAGTGTATCAAATTTTGTTCTGAGAATTCAGGGCCAAAATTTTAGGCACCAAGATAAAAGCGAGTGTTATAGTTTTTTGTAAAATTTTAGGCCAATTTTTTGAAACCAATCTGTTCGATACTAATAAAACTTCCGCCATCGAAAAGTTTCTAAAATCTGACAATTACAGTCAAAAATGGTCTTTTCAGCAAAACTTAACTCCCTTGGCCGGAACGCTTGGAAGTTTCAGTCTAATTTTTATCAAGTCAAAAACTCCAGTCGTATAGTTTAGTTTGAACTCCTGGGAGACCACAGGCTTACTCCAAGCGGTTAAAGGGACTTTGACTTAATTTAAACGACACCCCTTAAATCTACCCAATAACTTTTGTGATGTAAGTAGATCCGCTGCTCCTCTTTTTTTTTCTGGTATTCGCCGCATCTCTTTTTTTCTGGTATGAAACCATTAATGGTTTTTATCTTCGGTACAAGCATCATTCGCTGGAAAAATGGCCCGCGTCACTCCGCAACTAGATTTATGATACTTTTTCAGCCATTTTTGGTCGAAGTTTTAATCCGAACGCCGTTAACACCTGTACGACTCTACAACATACAATTGAGTCATTTTTACACTATCAAACGATTATCCTGATTTTGCAGGTCGTCATAAACAACTGAGTTAGTGGGCGGTTGGTTTTCATCAAGCCCAGATTACTGAGACTCAAAAACATGAAACTTGCGTTCGTTTTTGGCAAGGCAAGGGTAGCAACAATTAAGGCTTTGTCCATTCCGAAGCTGAAATTGCAGGCAACCTTGCTGGGATCTGTGTTGAAGGAGGATATACTCCGGGATTGATCAAGACATAAGTAAACATGTTATATCAAAGAAATAGAAATTTGAAAAAAAAACTCAAGCAAAAAGGAAAAATCTATCATTATTGTATCCAGGACTACGAAGTGCACACAAAAAGTTAAATTTTACATGCAAAAAAAATATATTTAAAAAAAAATTGTATGAGTACAAAATTCGATTTGCTGTTGAAAGAAAAAACAAAAACATTTTTTGGGGCATTTTCAGATTAACAAGAAAAAAAAATTTTGTGTCGCCATCAAAAAAATGCTACTCATACAATTTCCATATATGCGGATGTTTGATAAGCAATTTTCCAAAAAACAAAAACCTCGATTTTTTCAGCACCAGACTGTTTTATTAGAATCAAACAGTCGCATAAATCAATTTATCCTTTTTCAACCATTTCTCGAAATTGTTCGAAAATTATATAACAAGCTTTTTTGCATATATTTGATATATGCAATTTTATTATCCATTTTTGGCTTATGGAGGTCAACCCGGGTACCACAATTTTTACCCAGTCTAATTACCTATTGACCTATATTAGGAGTGTTGAATTTAGCATTCATCATATTTTGGCAGTAAAAATATTCAATCTGCAACCACGCTTTTTTTCAGCCTGAATCTGGCCTAATTTTTTGGCCAGTTTTTTTTCGGCCTGAATCCGGTAGGCAGTTCCTGATCGGTGATTTACTCAAGTGGATCGCTTTTTTGAAATAATTTAAAAATTGAATTTTTTCTTCGTCGCCCAATCTGATTTTCTGATCTCTTACAAAAAGCTATACAGACACCATTTTGCCAAATTTTTTGAGAGTAATCCCGGCCAAAATTGACATTTTTTGGGCATTTTCAAAAATATTTGACAAAATTGCGGCTTTTCAGTGCGCTAGAATTGCATGTTTTTGACATTAACCTGACCACTGCATGACGTGCAAATTTAGCAAAGATAAATTATCTCTTGTTTGTTTCAGAAGCATTTACAACTAAATAAGCCAATACGCGAAGATGTTCTGCAACTCCAGAAAACCAACACTTTTCGCCCAATGCGGACTGCTACTCATGCTCGCTACCATATTCCTCCAACAAGACCTAACACAGTCCATACATACTCAAAAGACCTTGCAGTGGCTTAACTCTCGACCACGGACTATGGTAGGATACTGGCCGTCTCGCGCTTTCGATCAGTGGGAAGTCTCCGACAGCATTGCCGAACCAGAAAACGATTCAGGAGCAGAAGCTGCCGACGATTATATGCCAGACACTTTTTTCATTTGGCCACAAGAGGAAGCACCTCAAAAAAGGCGCGGAAATTTGTGGACTGGAAAATAGGTCTCGACTTTTCTCGGAAAAAGGCAAATCTATTCCCAATATCTTCATCGATTATATCACCCACTGCATTTTTAATATGAAGTATCTAATTTAGAATTTGCTCTAAGTTAATTTTCAACACTGTTTGCTTAAAAAACCGGGTCCTTTGTTAATAGTCTCCATTGTACAAAAAACGACGCTATCAACTCCCTCCTCCCAGACTCCAAAAAATGTTTGCGTATATTTTTTCTAAGACTCTTTAAAGAAAATTGCAAATTTAGTCCTCCAATACGGCTGTAATTCAACTCTAAAAATCTGGCAGTCAAAAATAGTTCAATCCTAATTTTATACCTTTAGTTAGCATAGGGGCAGGTCTACAGTTTTCAACAGGCGGGAGTTTTTCACAAGCTTTCATTGTGCTTTTTTTGTCGGCAATTGGTTTTTGAGGGCTCCCTATTTCAAGTCCCAACTTTGCCAAACTCTCTGCGTCCAAGTTCAGCGGAAACGTAGTTTAATTACGTGGTAGGTTGAAAGAGTCACCGCTAAGAACACGAATATCCAAAACTAAGCCCCCCGATTAGGCGATTTTTTTCGGAAATCTATCTGAACAGAAACATATCAACACAAGCAGATATACACCTCACTTCCTTCGAAATTCGGAACATCAACGTAAAATCCAAAAAGTTTTCTATCAGGTCAACTTAGGTGACTGCTTTTACTTGACCATCTCTTTTAAAAAGAGTTTTTTGATAACTAAATATAAGTGAGGGTAAACTTTGAAATAAAAGAATTTTTTTTATAAATTTTTACTGACATATTTGAAATCACGAAACTGCGGATGAGTTCGTTGATATCAACTTTTAAGTTTTCAGATTATTAGTTAAAGTTAGTACCCATTCAAGTAGAAATTCTAATACACAAATGTATACAATGCAAGCTTAACTGTACGAGCTAAAGAATAAAAAAGAAGACTAAAGATGTATAAAAACAACCTTTTAAAGAAAATTTGAAAATATCAATTTCAGAAAAACAGTTGAAAAACACAAGTATCAACTTTGAATCAACTCTTTGTATTTATCGAGCGGCAACTTATCAACATGACGTGAGTAGACACCAATCGAACCGAAAAGAAAAAAAAACATTAAACAAACTGTTCTTCAAGTTTTTGGACGATTTAATTTTATTACCAAAGCCACAACCGAACAAAATTACAACTAGAAAAAAAACCAATTTTGCCGTTCAAACGATAAAAACGACAAATTTTCATCCAAAGAAACATAGGTTGAAAATATTTTCACAGAAAAAAAAACTTATTCAAAATCCGAGTTAGTGAACAGACAAAATAACAGGACAAGTGCTGATCGTTAATTAAAGCACACATGTCTACATCAAAAAGTTAATGCGCTAGAAGCTGAGCGGAAAAAAAACAGACAAACGAAAGTCTCGTCTCAAATTTTTATAGAAAAACCTTCATTTTCATATCTTCATTTTAAAAAAAGCTAGATCCGGACAAACTTATCCCAAAAATTTTGGGTGCAAAGGCAACCTCGTAACTTCTAGACCAATTGGGTGAGAGCTTGTGCAAATTGTTAGTGTTCATTAAAATTGCAGCACTTCAAAAACACTGCGTTACAAGTTCGTGAGTAGAAAAAAGTTACGGTTTATTTTAACATAAGATCAAAAAAAATTACTTTTTCCATTCCGAATCAAAATTAATTTTTTCATATTAAATCAGATGATAAAAAACGCTTTAATAATAAAAACGCAAAATAAGCTGACAAAAATGAAGATAAAGACCACAAATCTGAGAAAAAAAATCAAATATTTTAATTTTCATTTAAAAGAATTAATGATAACCTAAAATGGATTCGATAGGTATTTGAATTTTCGAATAATGATTGTGCTAGCCTAGTGCTAAAAAACTTAACTAGGTCTCGATAAAAAGTTGACTAGAAGCCAGTCAAGAAGGGCACAAGAGACAGAAAAAGGAAAATCTATGAGATAAATTGGATATTGGTTTGATGCTGCTATTAGAACTTCTCCATGTTGACCCTGCAGCCTATCTGAACAAGATATGAGAGTGAATGAAGAACCGAGAAAGATCTCAAAATCAGAAAAAGCCCTCGAAAGCCACGTCTCAAAAAGAATTGCTGAGACAATAGAAAGCAAATTGAGCAATTTTGATAATTGATGACGTTTAGATAGACTGCAGATCAATTGGCAGTTCAATAGATCCCTTTTGCCAGTCAGGAATCACTCACATTCACAACATTCACAACATTCCCTTTTTAATAGAGTTTCAAATTCTTTATCCGAAAATCTTCTTTGGACTTGCCTTCGTTTTTAATTATGGAATTACTTTGGGACAGTATCTATTTTTGCGATTGGCGTTCTTAGGACGACACAAAGTTTTCGAGTGAAACGGCACTCTCATAGTTCTGCAGATGATTGCTACTTCTGCAGGAAGAGAGGGTTTCAAGTTGTTTCGGGTTTGGAACGGCATGTTCGTCTCTATTTGTTTTCAGGGCTTAGGCTTTTGCCCAATATACGGATTTCAGATATGTGACATTCCTCATTTAATCACATATGGTTGAAAATTTTATTCACTTCGTCGGTGTATCTCTCGATTTGCTGTAAGTAAGTATCTTCAATCTCATCGGAACCGGTAATAACAAATTAGCAGTTCCGTCTTGTCCCCTTTGTTAATAGTCTCCATTGTACAAAAAACGACGCTATCAACTCCCTCCTCCCAGACTCCAAAAAATGTTTGCGTATATTTTTTCTAAGACTCTTTAAAGAAAATTGCAAATTTAGTCCTCCAATACGGCTGTAATTCAACTCTAAAAATCTGGCAGTCAAAAATAGTTCAATCCTAATTTTATACCTTTAGTTAGCATAGGGGCAGGTCTACAGTTTTCAACAGGCGGGAGTTTTTCACAAGCTTTCATTGTGCTTTTTTTGTCGGCAATTGGTTTTTGAGGGCTCCCTATTTCAAGTCCCAACTTTGCCAAACTCTCTGCGTCCAAGTTCAGCGGAAACGTAGTTTAATTACGTGGTAGGTTGAAAGAGTCACCGCTAAGAACACGAATATCCAAAACTAAGCCCCCCGATTAGGCGATTTTTTTCGGAAATCTATCTGAACAGAAACATATCAACACAAGCAGATATACACCTCACTTCCTTCGAAATTCGGAACATCAACGTAAAATCCAAAAAGCTTTCTATCAGGTCAACTTAGGTGACTGCTTTTACTTGACCATCTCTTTTAAAAAGAGTTTTTTGATAACTAAATATAAGTGAGGGTAAACTTTGAAATAAAAGAATTTTTTTTATAAATTTTCACTGACATATTTGAAATCACGAAACTGCGGATGAGTTCGTTGATATCAACTTTTAAGTTTTTCAGATTATTAGTTAAAGTTAGTACCCATTCAAGTAGAAATTCTAATACACAAATGTATACAATGCAAGCTTAACTGTACGAGCTAAAGAATAAAAAAGAAGACTAAAGATGTATAAAAACAACCTTTTAAAGAAAATTTGAAAATATCAGTTTCAGAAAAACAGTTGAAAAACACAAGTATCAACTTTGAATCAACTCTTTGTATTTATCGAGCGGCAACTTATCAACATGACGTGAGTAGACACCAATCGAACCGAAAAGAAAAAAAAACATTAAACAAACTGTTCTTCAAGTTTTTGGACGATTTTATTTTATTACCAAAGCCACAACCGAACAAAATTACAACTAGAAAAAACCAATTTTGCCGTTCAAACGATAAAAACGACAATTTTTCATCCAAAGAAACATAGGTTGAAAATATTTTCACAGAAAAAAAAACTTATTCAAAATCCGAGTTAGTGAACAGACAAAATAACAGGACAAGTGCTGATCGTAAATTAAAGCACACATGTCTACATCAAAAAGTTAATGCGCTGGAAGCTGAGCGGAAAAAAACAGACAAACGAAAGTCTCGTCTCAAATTTTTATAGAAAAACCTTCATTTTCATATCTTCATTTTAAAAAAAGCTAGATCCGGACAAACTTATCCCAAAAATTTTGGGTGCAAAGGCAACCTCGTAACTTCTAGACCAATTGGGTGAGAGCTTGTGCAAATTTTTAGTGTTCATTAAAATTGCAGCACTTCAAAAACACTGCGTTACAAGTTCGTGAGTAGAAAAAAGTTACGGTTTATTTTAACATAAGATCAAAAAAAATTACTTTTTCCATTCCGAATCAAAATTAATTTTTTCATATTAAATCAGATGATAAAAAACGCTTTAATAATAAAAACGCAAAATAAGCTGACAAAAATGAAGATAAAGACCACAAATCTGAGAAAAAAAATCAAATATTTTAATTTTCATTTAAAAGAATTAATGATAACCTAAAATGGATTCGATAGGCATTTGAATTTTCGAATGATGATTGTGCTAGCCTAGTGCTAAAAATGTTAACTAGGTCTCGATAAAAAATTGACTAGGAGCCAGTCAAGAAGGGCACAAGAGACAGAAAAAGGAAAATCTATGAGATAAATTGGATATTGGTTTGATGCTGCTATTAGAACTTCTCCATGTTGACCCTGCAGCCTATCTGAACAAGATATGAGAGTGAATGAAGAACCGAGAAAGATCTCAAAATCAGAAAAAGCCCTCGAAAGCCACGTCTCAAAAAGAATTGCTGAGACAATAGAAAGCAAATTGAGCAATTTTGATAATTGATGACGTTTAGATAGACTGCAGATCAATTGGCAGTTCAATAGATCCCTTTTGCCAGTCAGGAATCACTCACATTCACAACATTCACAACATTCCCTTTTTAATAGAGTTTCAAATTCTTTATCCGAAAATCTTCTTTGGACTTGCCTTCGTTTTTAATTATGGAATTACTTTGGGACAGTATCTATTTTTGCGATTGGCGTTCTTAGGACGACACAAAGTTTTCGAGTGAAACGGCACTCTCATAGTTCTGCAGATGATTGCTACGGGTTTGGAACGGCATGTTCGTCTCTATTTGTTTTCAGGGCTTAGGCTTTTGCCCAATATACGGATTTCAGATATGTGACATTCCTCATTTAATCACATATGGTTGAAAATTTTATTCACTTCGTCGGTGTATCTCTCGATTTGCTGTAAGTAAGTATCTTCAATCTCATCGGAACCGGTAATAACGAATTAGCAGTTCCGTCTTGTCCCCAACCATTTCACCTCGTCCAGCGACAAGTCAACGCATTTCCCACGAAACCAGAGATCGCAAGAGTAACACGCGATACCTGACAAGTCGTCTTATTTGACTACATTTTTTGCAGGTTTCACATTTGAGGGTACATTTAGAGACCAATCTAACGTTTCGAGAGTCATTTATGAAATTATTTAGAAAAACTATTTAAAAGCTTCCTTTAAAAGTTTCAAGTTGAAGCAAGCCATTGTTTGAAATCAATTCAATTTGAAATTTGAAGCTTCATCGCTTGGCTAGCTGGCTTCAAAAAGTTGCTTTTCACTTTTACAGCAAAACTCAAGCCATCAAAGTTTCATTTTTTGGCGTGATTGTTTGCTTCAAAAAACTTGTTGGTGAGCCATTGCAAGTTATGCAAACAATTTGGTATGTTCCACGTGACATTCGACCAAAATTGCGCCAAAATGCATTAAAATATCGACTTTTTTTATTGGTCATCGGATGTCGCCTAACATTAGTTGAGAACTGCAAACTTGGAGAAAATTTTCTGAAATTCATGCAAACACTCGATAATTAGGGAGACATCGATGTGATATTTTGACGAGGAGGGGGCTTGTAGATTACAATGAAAAGTTTGACATCATCGTCAAGAAGTGCACAAGAGATAGAAAAAGGAAATTATTTGAGAGAAATCGAATATTGGTTTGATTCTGCTATTAGAACACCTCCATGTTGACCCTGCAGCCTATCTGAACCAGATTTGAGAGTGAATGAAGAAAGGAGAAAGATTTCAAAATCAGGAAAGATTTCAAAATCAGGATTTTTGTTGGAGGTCCGAGTGGGAAAATTAGCAGTTTTGATGGATTAACAGTGCTAATCGTGCAGTTTGACAAATTAGGAGGGGTCAATTTTAGGTGAGGAAATCATTTTTAAAAGATTCGTTCAAAAATAAAGACACGTCACCTTGAAATTTTGCGAACACTAAAAACCGCGAAAACCAGAACAGACTAATTTTCGCTAGAAAACAGCAACATTGACTCTCGACAGTGAAGAAAAAGAGTAAATCATATTGAGATTACAATAGAGGCTGTCCGAATTGTAACGATTGTAGCTGTACAATCGTAACCTAACATTTCCAGGAGAAATCGGAAGGGTATCGGGAGGATTTTACCGCACTTCCAGAAGGACGACAAGACCTCTCTTCGTCCGGATTCAAGAATCCGGAAGGATCTCGGGAAGAAAACTGAAACTGTAATTTAGCAACTTTTAGCTTCCGGATATGTCCTGAATTGAAATAAATAACATCAAAACTCATTTTCAGAACATGAAAAGCAATGAGTTGAGGAAGTATAGTCCGATGGATATGATGAATTTTAACTACTGAATAAAAACAATAGTTATATAATAAACACGTAATATTCCTGTTTTTGAGAGTAATCTCATGGGCTGGGGATACTGAGACCCAGCCATGAGCTCACTATTTTGCATGTAACTAAGTTAATCTGCGTGTTCTGGCCGATAGCCCAAAAACGGTAACGATTTTGTCGACCAGGTGTTTAAGGACCACACATGGAACTGGCTTCGGTAGAGACGATTAAAAGCTGATGAACCTGTGTTCAGACACTAGCCAGTCTTCTCATAACCTAGTTTCATTTTCCGTCGATATGTACTTCCTGGCGAATGTTACATTTATGTTTTATGGCGCTCCTGGGTGTTATTTTTGTTAACATCAAGCCCGGCAGAACCGTCAACGAGCACTCCGCGCCGAGCGGATGCTTTAAATAAGGCCCTTAGCACAGGGGCGGAAGGATGGTTGGAAAGCGGAAGCCGTCCGGATTCCCAGGATTAGTTTTTTTAACCTATTCAAGACCGAAAATTCACGTATCGTGAAGGGTGGGGTGATCGGCCGTCCCGTCGTTCCCTGAGCAGTATATGACCAAAAAAATTTAAAAACATACAAAAATCAAACGAAAAGAAGTATAGTACCCAAGAGAAAACCAAAAACATAAAAAAAAACATAAAAAAACCAAAATCAGCAAAAAAATGTAAATTCAGTAGAAATCATACCCCCAGAAAAAATGTGATCCGACCCTCCCTTTTGTTGTTGTTAGATATATTGTTCTTACAGGCATTTACATCAAACAGGATCCTCACGATCAAAATTGTGTTCCGTTTCGGGTGCCTGTACTGTAGGGTTGTTTGAGTATTTAAACACGTTAATGCTACTTTGCCCTCAATCCGGAAGGGTCTCGGGATTAGAGCGGAAGACTGGTCCGGCATGCAGTACAAGGAGCAGCCGGAAGGGTCTCAAGGACTACAACAATCGACTGTTGGGTATCGTTTACAAGTTTTCTATCCCTTTTGGTACAGAAATTAAGATAACCATCTGTGGGGGGCTCGACAGTGACTGCAC
This sequence comes from Symsagittifera roscoffensis, assembly GCF_963678635.1. Taxonomy (NCBI): domain Eukaryota; kingdom Metazoa; phylum Xenacoelomorpha; order Acoela; family Convolutidae; genus Symsagittifera; species Symsagittifera roscoffensis. The sequence goes on along the minus strand of NC_087062.1, from coordinate 71,100,482 downwards.
TGTCGTGACCTTCCACCCAGTTGCGAGTTTCCGGGTTAAGCACCTTAATTCGAATATTGAACGAACCCGGAGGCGTATAAACTTATTAGTATTTTTTATTTATACTGCCTGTTTTAATACTCCTATATCGTTTTTCAGTGAAAATCACAGCAAACAGACCGGTTTTTAGTGTCAAAATAGTGATTTTGTGATCTCCCCACAAATCGCCGTTTTTGAGATATCAATATTTTTTGAAACGGAAAAAAGAGCTAAATTAGTGAGTCACATCGTAACTGCACTAGTATAATCAGTGGAACTGGTTAAATTTAGTTTGGACGTGGTTCGAACTAATTGGGTACCGAAATCTAATTTTTCCTTATTTAAAAAAAGAAAACGCTACAAAATAAGAAATTTTTTCAAAATTTTTGAAATAGGGCAACAAAAATTGTTGTTCCGACAATATACACTAGTGAATCGACAGGTTTTAAATTCCGTTTGCCAATAAACTTCCGGGCCCCGGTGAAACCGAACTTAACAAGTTTGATTTAGAGGATTCATCAATCCGGAGGGGTACAAATAGCATTGTTTTTGACAAAGTGTTTCAGGTGGAACGTTTTGGGTCGTTTTCTTTGCGCTGAACTAGAAGATTATAGGCACTCTGAGCTCGTATCAATATTTTTTAGGTCGATAAGACAAGATTTGCGAAAGAAGTTTTTGACTTCGCAGAAAAGACATTTTGGTTAATAATTTTGGAACTACTAATCTTGGTACCGTTAGAACAGAAATTGGCTCACCCATTAAGCAGTTGTTTTAAAAAAAAACCAAGCATAAAAAAATTTTAAGATTGTTTTTAGCAAAACTACTGATTTGTGAAGGTACATCCTCCACGTTTTGCTTCTAATTTTGACAATCCGTAGGGGTCCTTTTTTCGTCAAAACGGAGGGTCCTATTTTTGTCAATCCGGAGGGGTCCCAGAAATACCATTTGTTCTTATATATAACGAACGTGGTTGTTGGGATCCTAAAACGTACGTAGACGAAAGTGAGATACATAGTGAAGAGTATGAGGATATTAGGAATCAGGCAAGAAACCAGTGAGCGCACTGATAACTTGCCTTTAAATATGATTTGAAAGACCATAGTAAATTAAAACAGATCTAAGCCCAGAGATTCCCGACTCTAAGTCTAACTGAAAACAGAGTTCGACACTGATCTGTGTGGATTAAAGTTCCATGCTCTTTTTGGAAAAGTGGTTGCCTTGAGGATTTTAGTAGGTCTAGCTCGGGCAATTCGAAGGCAGATAGGTAACACAGGACTCGGTGGGTGCAATAGTTGCCCACTTGGGAAAAGTATTGCCTTCAAGTTTTGTCTGTTAAGTGCAGCATTAAACCGGGATAACTCTTTTTTTAGAAACAAGTTCGACTATTGAATTGCGACAGACCAAGTGCAATATACAAACATTTTTTGAAATACAATTTTTTTTTACCGTTCTTCGATTTTGGTTTTAAATCCTCAATAATTGTTCTTGGGTCGTTTTTTTGTTCGTTGAACTAAAAAAATATAGGCCTTTTGAGCTCGTATCAATAACTTTTAGGTCGATAAAACAAGAATTGTGAAAAAAGTTTTTGACTTCGTAGAAAAGACATTTTGGTTAATAACTTCGGAACTAATAATCTTGGTACCGTTAGAACAGAAAATGGCTCACCCATAAAGTAATTGTTTTTAAAAAAGCCAAGCATAAAAAATTTTAAGATTGCTTTTAGCAAAACTACCGATTTGTGAAGGTACATCCTTCACGTTTTGGTTCTAATTTTGCCAATCCGTAGGGGTCCTTTTTTCGTCAAAACGGAGGGTCCTATTTTCGTCAATCCGGAGGGGTCCAAGAAATACCATTTGTTCATATATATAACGAACGTGGTTGTAGGGATCCTAAAACGTTCTAAGACGAAAGTGAGATACATAGTGAAGAGTATGAGGATATTAGGAATCAGGCAAGAAACCAGTGAGCGCACTGATAGCTTGCCTTTAAATATTATTTGAAAGACCATAGTAAGATAAAACAGATCTAAACCCAGAGATTCCCGACTATAAGTCTAACTGAAAACAGAGTTCGACACTGATCTGTGTGGATTAAAGTTCCATGCTCTTTTTGGAAAAGTGGTTCCCTTGAGGATTTTAGTAGGTCTAGCTCGGGCAATTCGAAGGCAGATAGGTAACATAGGACTCGGTGGGTGCAATAGTCGCCCACTTGGGAAAAGTACTGCCTTCAAGTTTTGTCTGTTAAGTGCGGCACTAAACCGGGAAAACTCTTTTTTTTAGAAACAAGTTCGACTATTGAATTGCGACAGACCAAGTGCAATATACAAACATTTTTTGAAAATATAATTTTTTTTTACCGCTCTTCGATTTTGGTTTTAAATCCTCAATAATTGTTCTTGGGTCGTTTTTTTTTGCATTGAACTAGAAAAATATAGGCCTTCTGAGCTCGTATCAATAACTTTTAGGTCGATAAAACAAGAATAGTGAAAAAAGTTTTTGACTTCGCAGAGAAGACATTTTGGTTAATAACTTTGGAACTAATAATCTTGGTACCGTTAGAACAGAAAATGGCTCACCCATAAAGTAATTTTTTTTTAAAAAAAGCCAAGCATAAAAAATTTTAAGATTGTTTTTAGCAAAACTACCGATTTGTGAAGGTAGATCCTTCACGTTTTGGTTCTAATTTTGCCAATCCGTAGGGGTCCTTTTTTCGTCAAAACGGAGGGTCCTATTTTTGTCAATCCGGAGGGGTCCCAGAAATACCATTTGTTCATATATATAACGAACGTGGTTGTAGGGATCCTAAAACGTTCTAAGACGAAAGTGAGATACATAGTGAAGAGTATGAGGATATTAGGAATCAGGCAAGAAACCAGTGAGCGCACTGACAACTTGCCTTTAAATAAGATTTGAAAGACCATAGTAAAATAAAACAGATCTAAGCCCAGAGATTCCCGACTCTAAGTGTAACTGAAAACAGAGTTCGACACTGATCTGTGTGGATTAAAATTCCAAGTTATTTTTGGAAAAGTGGTTGTTTTGAGGATTTTAGTAGGTCTAGCTCGGGCAGTTCGAAGGCAGATAGGTAACACAGGACTCGGTGGGTGCAATATTCGCCCACTTGAGAAAAGTACTGCCTTCAAGTTTTGTGTGGTAAGTGCGGCACTAAACCGGGAACACTCTTTTTTTTTAGAAACAAGATCGACTAATGAATTGCGACAGACCAAGTGCAATATACAAACATTTTTTGGAAACACAATTTTTTTACCGGTCTTCGATTTTGGTTTTAAATCCTCAATAATTGTTCTTGGGTCGTTTTCTTTGCGTTGAACTAGAAAATTATAGGCCTTCTGAGCTCGTATCAATAACTTTTAGGTCGATAAGACAAGATTTGCGAAAAAAGTTTTTGACTTCGCAGAAAAGACATTTAGGTTAATAACTTTGGAACTACTAATCTTGGTACCGTTAGAACAGAAATTGGCTCGCCCATAAAGCAGTTGTTTTTAAAAAAAAAACCAAGTATAAAAAAACTTTAAGATTGTTTTTAGCAAAACTACTGATTTGTGAAGGTAGATCCTTCAGGTTTTGGTTCTAATTTTGACAATCCGTAGGGGTCCTTTTTTCGTCAAAACGGAGGGTCCTATTTTTGTCAATCCGGAGGGGTCCCAGAAATACCATTTGTTCTTATAAATAACGAACGTGGTTGTTGGGATCCTAAAACGTACGTAGACGAAAGTGAGATACATAGTGAAGAGTATGAGGATATTAGGAATCAGGCAAGAAACCAGTGAGCGCACTGATAACTTGCCTTTAAATTTGGTTTGAAAGACCATAGTAAAATAAAACAGATCTAAACCCAGAGATTCCCGACTCTAAGTCTAACTGAAAACAGAGTTCGACACTGATCTGTGTGGATTAAAGTTCCATGCTCTTTTTGGAAAAGTGGTTGCCTTGAGGATTTGAGTAGGTCTAGCTCGGGCAATTTGAAGGCAGACAGGTAACACAGGACTCGGTGGGTGCAATAGTCGCCCACTTGGGAAAAGTACTGCCTTCAAGTTTTGTCTGTTAAGTGCGGCACTAAACCGGGAAAACTCTTTTTTTTAGAAACAAGTTCGACTATTGAATTGCGACAGACCAAGTGCAATATACAAACATTTTTTGGAAATTATTTTTTTTTACCGCTCTTCGATTTTGGTTTTAAATCCTCAATAATTGTTCTTGGGTCGTTTTCTTTGCGTTGAACTAGAAAATTATAGGCCTTCTGAGCTCGTATCAATAACTTTTAAGTCGATAAGACAAGAACTGCGAAAAAAGATTTTGACTTCGCAGAAAAGACATTTTGGTTAATAACTTTGGAACTAATAATCTTGGTACCGTTAGAACAGAAATTGGCTCACCCATAAAGTAATTGTTTTTAGAAAAAGCCAAGCATAAAAAATTTTAAGATTCGTTTTAGCAGAACTACCGATTTGTGAAGGTAGATCCTTCACGTTTTGGTTCTAATTTTGCCAATCCGTAGGGGTCCTTTTTTCTTCAAAATGGAGGGTCCTATTTTCGTCAATCCAGAGGGATCCCAGAAATACCATTTGTTCATATATATAACGAACGTGGTTGTAGGGATCCTAAAACGTTCTAAGACGAAAGTGAGATACATAGTGAAGAGTATGAGGATATTAGGAATCAGGCAAGAAACCAGTAAGCGCACTCATAACTTGCCTTTAAATAAGATTTGAAAGACCATAGTAAAATAAAACAGATCTAAACCCAGAGATTCCCGACTCTAAGTGTATCTGAAAACAGAGTTCGACACTGATCTGTGTGGATTAAAAATCCCAGCTATTTTTGGAAAAGTGGTTGCCTTGAGGATTTTAGTAGGTCTAGCTCGGGCAACTCGAAGGTAACACAGGACTCGGTGGGTGCAATAGTCGCCCACTTGAGAAAAGTGCTGCCTTCAAGTTTTGTCTGTTAAGTGCGGCACTAAACCGGGAAAACTCTTTTTTTTAGAAACAAGTTCGACTGATGAATTGCGACAGACCAAGTGCAATACACAAACATTTTTTGGAAATACATTTTTTTTACCGTTCCTCGATTTTGGTTTTGGATCCTCGTTAATTGTTCTTGATTGAGTAGTGAGTACACTATCTTTTAGATATACTGATATCATCAGTCTGTGCTAGCTTTACATCCAATAACCAATAATCAATTATTTCGCATAAATTGTATACACGCTGTACGGTGATATTCTATAACCGGTACTGTGGTCACTAGTTCAGTGAAACTTTTGGCTTTAATTGAGTTGTGTTTCTGCTACTGGTTGTCAAACTATAAAAGCCGTATTAAACGAATTGATCGTGTAAGTAGCAAGAAGTGATAAATCGAAAATGAGTCTAGACAAATCGAGGATACCTAAGCTAAGTGATAGCTCTAGGAATTTTATACCAAAGAAACAAAGAAAGTCGATGAACGACCTTTTTGTGGAAAGAATCGCAGGGACTCGGACCAATAAAGTGAAGAAAGTTTCAGGCGGAATGGTTGAAACAAGGAGTCAAAAGTTCTCGGAAGATCAAAAGGTAATGTTAGAAGTGGAGATTCACCACAACTCCGCCCTGGAGTAGAATCAGGCGGGACGTGGAACGGAAGGGAATGGGAGCAGAAATTTGGCAAGTGAATCTTATCTAGTAGAACTAGGCCACGATTTTGCCACTTCCACCGGGACTCTTGCTCGAGAGGTAATGTCGGAACTGTCCGTCATCTCGACTGAAAATGTAGCAACAACAAGATCACCTACTAATAATTCCATGATGCATGGATTGACAGAGAAAACGCCAATGTCCTCCTCGTTATCAGAACGGGTGAAGAACGTTTTGGGAAACTTCTTCCCATTTACTATGGGAACGGGTACGGGTGATGAAGCAGAAACCCAGGAAGAGGAGGACGACGATGACGAGATAGATGACTTCGAATCTCAAGTAAGCCTCAAGAGTTCGACCCATGAGAATGGAGCATCGACCAACAGCGAGACTAGCTCTTCGGATCAGTTTGGTGTGGTCTGGACAATAAACAAAACTATAGATGGAAGACAGCAGGCAAGAAAGGTCTTGACCATGACAAATTTAGAGGTGCAACCCGGAAAAAAACAGGAACATAGGGTCAAGTAACCCACCAGCGGAACCGGAGGCGGATTATGAGGAAACATCGAGACAGATAGGTAAAATTGGAGTCTCGACTAGCACTAAACTGGCTGGAAACGATAGGGTGACGCAACCACTAGTGACGCCATTAGTGGCCAACGGGGCATCAATCAAAGAGGCCTTGACTAGTATAATGGAGAGCATAAGTGAGCAGAATGAACAGATGTCCTTAAGAATGAGTGAAGAGGAGAGAGCAATTCATGTCGAGAGAGAAAGCCTGCGGGAAGAGATCAAGCGCAATAGACAAGAAAACAGCACAAGCGAAAAAAATCTTGAAGGAAAGGACGGATGAATACTTGGCCGAAAACTTGTCGCAAATGGCGAGGGAAGCTGAGCAAAGAGAGACACGACTGAGAGATGATATGGAGAAACTACGAAGTCAGCACGAGCAGACTTTTGGGACTCTCGACTCTAGAACAGACGCGATGACGGAGAGGCGGCGCCTTCAGGCTATTATGGACAGGTTCGATGAGCTTCTAGGAGACAGAAGTGGATCGAGGAATAGAGGAGTATCCAACAGGGAGGGCGAGAGTGAACTTCAATGAACATTCTATTAGAGAAGGGACATATGGAACCACGAGAGGAAGGGGCAGTTCATCCAGCTATGCCACCGGGGACAATAGGCCGAGGGCCCAGCTAATATCGGAGGAGGTTCTACTGGCAACAGACAAACATCAGACGAACGACCGAGGCGAGACGCAAATGCGACAGAGAAATGTGAATCGACAAGCGGACGTCATGCCAATCAAGGTCAAGGAAGAAGTCAATACAGCGCCCCGAAGAAGTCAATCCAGCGTATTGCAATAACAATGGCTACAACGTTTGAACCTCTGAACAGGTCCTTGGAACTTTCCTGGCGACGTTACCTAGGACGAGTGAACGCAACGAGAAGTCCCCAAGGGTATTCGAGAAAGCAAAATGCTATAAAGACGAATCTGACGGCTGCATAGATACCTGGATAGAGGTCATGAAGCTGTACTTTGAGGAATAAGACTTCACAAAAAGACAGGAATGCAGTGCGCTCACCAGCAACCTGGAAGAGACAGCCCTAAATTGCCAGATGGCCAAACAGCAAAACTATCGGGACACAGCTGAGAAGATATTTGAAATCTTGTTGAATCGTTTGGCTCTAGTTTGAATAGTTTCGGGAACAAGGACACCAAGCCATGATGCGCTTCGAGCAACGGAGGCAACGTGAAGACGAAACGATAAACAAGTTCTTAGATGACTTAGAAATGCTGAGAAGGGACAGTCAACCAGACGAGTCAAACAGCAAGATGAACCTAGCAGCAGCCTCAAAGTCATAGATGGTGTGAAGAACGATGAGCTCCTGACAATGTTACACACACAAAGCAATGCATTAGACACCACTTTCAACCACTGCGCCTACACCGGAGGAATTGAGACTCAAATCCAAGGAGTATCTGCTACTAAAGCCTCCTATGAGATCTGGCTACAACAAAAACAATTGCGGCAATTTTAACAATGGTCCTGCTAACCAAGGTAACAACTGGTACAGACCTAGGGACGACATGGACAAGAGACGCTCTTGTGCAAACTGAGTTCGACGGACCATCTTGTATCAGCATGCCCAATCTACAAGGTAAGAAGGCGATAGGCTTTAGCCTAGAAGATGAGGATGCGTCAGTAGTCGATCATAAAGATTTCATGAGAGGATTAATTGCGAAATTCGGCCCCAGGTGTTTCTTTTGAAACTTGAAAGTTCATTTTAAATCAGATTGTCCACAATTTTGGGATGATGTTGCAGACAATAAGCATCAAAAGCATGAGAAAGCCTTATCGGGTGTGAAAGCCAGCAAGACACGCCTGATGAGCGAAGTGGAGGCCCGCAGGAAGGAGAAACCGCAAGAGCTGGCTACGAAGAAAATGCAGGCGGTGATAGATGAAAGGTGTGAACCGGAACCTGGAACCGCAGCAGACGATGTTAAGATCGAATATAAGGAAGCAACGAGAGATGCCTTAAACAGAGTCCAACAAGAATTTGTGACAAGGGAGATAAAACAGAAAGTCAAGCTCGAACCAGAAAATAAGAAAACTCAAGAGAAGCTAAACGCTTTTGAAGCACCGGAGGTGGAAAAAACGTAAGCGTCGAGCAGTTTTAGCATGAAACTTAATGTAATCTCCGTGCACACATTCGGGATGGTGCCTAAAGGAAGCAAAATGCAGTCAATAATCTTAGTGGCGGGCCTTCAGGTGATCAGGAACCTAAGTGAACCTTCAGAGTTCACTTTAATGCATTTGGACACATATACGGACTATCTGAGACAGGTAGAGCCACGCACTGAATCGAGGGCTGTGCGAGCGTTGTTAACAACGGGTGACACTCGAAGAAAGAAACTTCGCGGACGCTACGTGGAAGTCTATGGACCATACCAAGTTGAACCAGTGTTGGATGTGCACGGGATCAGTATCTATATTAAGACCTACGTCATACCAGTGTTGAGCGTGGACGGGATCAGTATCTATATTAAGACCTACGTCATAACAGACAGTGACCAAATAGGACAGATCTATTTGGGTCAGGAAAAAATTAAAGTCCGTAGAATCAGTCATGACGCCATGATGGAGCAAGATGCGGTGCACATTGGATACGAGGAAGATGTGACTGCACATCTGCTAGACACCAATGGAAAGAAAATTGAAGTAACAGGACTTCTAGATACAGGAGCAGTGGTTAGTGTAAATCCAGTGAAGACTTGGGAAAGAATGGGCTTCACAAGGGAGGACCTGATTTCAACGAATCTAAGATTGGTAGCCGCTTACCGCGGAGCAATCTAGGTGGCCGGGAGAGATCCGATAATAGTCCTCCACATGGGAGTACAAAATTTATGGATGCGTTTTTTCGGAGTGGAGAACCTGGACGTTTCAGATCAGTTCATTTTGGGTCGTGACTCTGTTAGGAACTTCGACTTGATGATCGATTGAATAATGGACTGATTAGGATTAGGAAACCGGACAGGGAGTATGTTAAGAGACCAGTTAACAGAATAATAACTGATGAAAAAAAGGTACCAATTTTTTTAGACAAAAAAGTGAAATTACAGCCCGGGCAGGCCTTAGTAGCTATAATATGCTGGCTGTGTGTGAGTGTATTGTGAGATACACTGGACACAATGGTTTTAATCCAGCGACGCAGGAAACTTGGCTACGCTTTGCCAATGAGCAATGATTATGAAGAAACAACGAACTTGAAGAAGTTCAAGGTAAAGGCCTGTAGTTTTCGTGCGGATAGAAATTTGATCTTGAAAAGGATCGTTGAATTGAAATCTGTGAAAAAAGTGTTTTCAATGAGGTCCGAAACGATTGAAGGCCTGTCGAGTTGCTCGAAATTTCCGCAACGCCCCTCGTCATATGAACTACAGTCTGACAAACCAGTTTTGCCGGAGATAGAGCACTTGAGAGGTAAGATAGGTGAGGGAGATTTCAAGTAACTAAAGGAGGTTTCATACCGGAAAGCGGACGTTTGTTTTTCAAAACAAGGCGGATATTGGTTGTTGTTTTTTTTTGAGCACGAAACCCTCAAATTCACCTTGGGCTTGTGTAGTTGTCATGATTGAAACAAAAAGGGGAAAGCTTCGATTATGTTATGATTTGCACTACCTGAACGCGGTGACCATAAAGGACGCTTACCCAATACCACGCACGGACGAGAGACTCGCGAAACTAGGCGTTGCTAAGTTTTATACTACACTGCATCTGGATTCTGCCTTCTGGCAGATTCCTCTGCGGAACAAGGAGAGAGAGAAGACTGACTTTGCATGCAAATTGGGTTTGTTCCAATGGAAGAGGATGCCCTTCGGCTTGTGCAATGCGACGGCGACCTTTCAAAGACTGATGGCTCAGTCTTTGATCGGGATAACGAAGAAGTACGGGAATCTCGTGATGTGTTACGTGGACGAAGTGGTCAGAGCGACACTCAACTTGGCAGATCACATTAAAAGACTCGATGAGGTCTTTGATTGCATGAAAAGAGCGGGCTTGAAATGCAGAGCGTCGCAATGTGAAATCCTTACGGACTCAATGAAATACCTGGGGAGAATGATAGACAGGCATGGCGTAAGGCCGAATCCGGAAGCAGTGGAGGCCGGGTTGACATGAAAAGCCTCCAGAATGGACACGCAGCTCATGAGCTTCCTGTGATTTGCCAATTACTACCATAAGAGGATACGCGGACAAGGTGTATCCTATGCAGCAACTGATGTGCAACAAAGGAAAAAAGTTCGAGTGGAGTGAAAAAACTCAGGCCGCCTTCGAGAATATAAAGAGGGAACTGTGCGAGGTGCCAGTGCTACGCATGCCCGCTGGAAAAAATATGTACGTTCTCGACACTGATGCTTCAGTAGTAGCCATCTCAGGAATACTGCATCAGGAGCAAGAATGGAATTGGAGAACAGTTCTCATTGCATATGGCAGCAAAGTGTTAAGCGACACTGAAATGAAATATGGTGCACCAAAATTAGAAATACTTGCGGTAGTCTTGTTTTTGGAAAAGTACCGCACATACTTAGTGAGCGCTCCCTTTAAGTTGCGTGTGGAGAACAGAGCCCTATCCTGGTTGAAGACGTACTCGATGGACCAGAGTTATATTGGTCGTTGGATAGTTAGGTTGGATAGCTACCACATGATAATCGAGAACAGGATGTGTGACAAACACCAAAATGCTGATAGCCTCAGCAAGAAGACTGAGTTTTACGAAAGACTAGATTAGAAGCGAGCCAATCAGGCGGAAATTAAAGAAGGGTTCTCGTTTCTGGACAAAGAGACTTATGAAGCGCTTCCCTTGACGAGATGGTTGGACAAGCCTGGAATCCAATTCCGGGCCACCCCGAGTTACCAGTTGAGGAGGCAGCAGAAATAAAGATCTTATCTAAAAAAAACCCGGTGTCTTTGGATCTGTTGCGACGCTCGAACCTGGTCCAACAGGAACTCTCTCGTACGAACATAAAAAGCCTCTCATTGCTGGATAAAACTGTGCAGGTCACACCACAATTGATGCGGATGCTGGGGGTATTATTGGAGAGATAAGTGACTAGAGATGACCCCGAATGGGCAGCAGCCATGGCATCGCTGACAGTCAGTAAGAAAAAACGGATAAATTCATCAAGACACCAACATAAGGGAAACGAAAGGCATTGTAGTATCCTCGATTCCTCAAAGCATTTTGATGAGAACATCATACAAAGAAAGAGAACAGGAGATCGGAACACAAAGGAAGACTGTTACCTTTGAGGAGTCCGATCAAAAATGAGGAGAGAATGAACAAAAACCCGGAACAACAAATTTTATCCGGGGAGAAGGATGTCGAAGAAATTTGTCGAGTTAATGAACACAACCAGACACAGGAAAGTTTGTCCGGGGAGTCGGATGTTGGAGAAAGTGGTCGTGTAGAGGAACAAAGCCTGGAGGATAAAACTTTGTCCGGGGAGTTTAGATGGATGAGCAGAGGAATTCAGAGATCTACACCTACTCAGACAGGAACTCGAGCACAGGATCAGAAATGTCAGAGTTAGCGATACACACTTTACTATTAGAGACTCGGGCGAGAGACTTGGACAGGGAAGTATACCAACACCCTGACAGTGATCGCCTCCTGGTACCCAGTGAAAGAGTCTTTGACAACGCAGCGGACGACCTGGAAATGATAGCGGGATCAAAACGTTCGATGAGCTTGTTACCGCAGAAAGAAGCAGTCAGTTGACCTTCAGCCGTTCAGACAAGAGATGGAGCCATTGGCGAAGATTTGGTGCGATAAGATGGAAGATAGCACGCATCAACCCGGTGAGCTGATTAGTCAATTGAGAAGACACACTTGAAGGCGAGATACAGACTCTCGGATCTACTACGAGCGCAGAGAAATGACCGTATGACGATCAATTTGAAAAGGTGGATCGAGATTGGGGCACCAGACAAAGGTGATCTGGAAGAAGACAGTTATCGTATCCTGAATCATTACTTTATGCAGAAGGAGGGAAGGCTATATCTGAACAAGGACGGGATCGTGGCTTGTAAGAGGAGAGAAGAAGACTAGGTCCTGTGCAAATATAATGCGATAGTGTTGCCGCAACTCTATCAAACGGAACTCTTATTGAGATCGCATGATCAAATGGGCCACCAGGGGATTGATAAAGTATACCAGAGGCTCCTGAAACATTTGAATGGGCTGGGATGAAGAAGGCATGCGAGAAGTGGGTAACCGCGTGTCTGTCATGCCAACAAGTAAAAGATCCGAGGAAATTGTGATTTCCATCGCAGACGATTGAGTCATTTGAGTTCAATGAGGTGGTACAGATTCACCACCAGAGGAAATGCATGACAGACAGAGACTACAGTCAGGTCCCGGTGATGATAGACCAATTCACAAAAAATGCAGAGGCCGTGCCCTGCATAACTGCTTCAGCCGAAAATACATGCGACCATGATCAATACGTGAATAGCAAGACATGGAAATCCCATGCCATTTCAACCGGACAATGGGACAGCTTTCGTAGGCGAACTTACCAAGGAGCTCATGAAACGTTCTTAAATAGATCAGGCTCATTCAGCCACATATCATCCACAAACAATCGGTATGGTGGAGGGGAATGAAAAAATCGGACTCTGGTGTCAATATTGAGGGTGTTTTGTTCCAGATACATGACTGATTGGGATATATATCTTCCACAAGTGACGGGAGCTTTTAACAGCACGCAACATTCCACCACAGGAATTTGTCCACACATGATTTTGGCTGGACATGAGATGTCATTGCCTTTAAATTTCTTCTATCCAGAGTATGAAGGAAAGAAGACATTGCCACAAGTCTATGTAAGGGACGTATAAGTTGTCAGCAAGAGCTGAACGACTTATGCAGACGCAATACGCAACAAGCCCAGGCGAGGCAGAGGAAAAGCCTTGACAAGAGGGCAGCTGGTGCAAAAATTACTCAGTAGGAGACTACGTGTGGGTCTTTCAGAACGTCATTCCGCCGAAAGGAACGAAGAAACTCCAGAAGAAGTGGATGGTACCGTTAACGATAACGGAAGTGCATCAGGAGGGACGTTTTTAGACTGAGTACTGGCCGAGCTGCGCACTTTGAGAACAAAAAGCCACAAAATCCATCCACAGAGGACTGGTGTGTACCGGAAGACATGGAGGAGGGCGATTATCTGTTGATGGACCCTGCTTGCGAGATCAATGAGAAGTGTACCAGGGAAAAAAAAACGATGAGAATGAAGCCCTAGAAGAAGAAACAAGTCCGCCGCTGGACCTGAAACCCAATGAAAAAATTGAAGCACATGAAGAAACTTTACCCTTACCCTACGCAGAAGAGGACTGGGAAGAACCTTAACATATAGAGGTTCCCAAGAACTTGGAACCAAGTATAGTATTTTCGATGCAGACACGACACAAGGAGAGAGCAAGACAGGCAGAGAAATAAAACCTTACGGAGACGATTCATAGTGGACAGGATAGACCCGAAGAAGATAGTGGAAGAATTGGTGGGTCTACAGAAAATAAACGCGTCACAGGATAAAGACATAGTCGATGACCAAGACGAGGAGTGGGTCGATGACCGGTCTAAAACTGAGGTAGGATTTGATAATGAGCAGCAGCAATCGTACGAACAAGAATTGACGAACCTGCGCGTCTTGGAGTGGCTGAACGAAATGGCATCGGACCCGAAGGAGACCAGTGTCACGATTCAGGGCGTAGACCGCGAGAGCATGAAATACATAGAAAATGACAGTGATGATTTTTCCTGGGCAGCCCAGGAAGGGCAATTACTCGTTTCTGCGTCGAATCTCAGTTTAATATCCGGTATGCGATCGACGGGGACGTCGATGGATATTTTTGTCCGGGGAGTGGCGGTAGCACTTACCCACACTGAAAAATTAATAATAAAAAAATTTAAAATAGCAAGAGAAAAAACAGGTGACCTAGGAGCAGAAACAAGCAAAGATCCTATGAAACTGGACATAGGGAGAGTAGTACACTCATAATTTAACTTGCCAAATGAATACTCAAGTAGCATAATACTAACAGATAGCGATTTTATACTTACAAATAGTACATGTAGCGATCAGAGCGGACATGAGTTTTAGGAAAGCGATAGCAGCAGACTTCAGGAGAATATAGAAAATATAGAATTTTCGTGGAAGGAAAGACGAGGAATAGGAGGTGTAGCAGCCTTGCCTCCGGCGGTTTCGCAACAAGCAAGTACCAGGAAAGTATCTATGCTTCTTGTTGACAAGGGCGACGAAGAAGCAGCATGTGGACCCTGAAGACTTAGTTCTGTCTTTGACGAGACTGAAGGTTTTCCTAGTGGAGAGGGAGGAGAAAGAACTCTCTCTTCCAGTGTACGACCCAAACCAAGGACGACTGCACCCACGGAAGCTGTATGCGCTGATACACATAATCATTTCTGATACCAACATACAAGTTTATCTACATCAGAAATACTATTTGAGTATAGGCTGAGTGTAGGTTGAGTGTAGGATGTATTATGCGTAATGTGTGATATGTTAAGTGTTTTGTCAGTAGGACCTTGGGTTTGGAGGGGTTAGTGACCACGAGTTTTCGAACGATAATCTTAGGAATAGATCCAAAGTTTGGACTGTCCGTTCTTAGGTCAAATTCCAAGATATAAGAAGTGAACTGATTTTAAGATATTTCGAGATCAAAGTTTTTTGATGCCTGATTGAGGAGAATGCATCAAGAGATGAGTAGCGAGGCAGCCTCGTCTAGCTCATAACTGAGCGCAGCTGTGCCACTAAAACGGCGAGAGTAGAAGAAGAAGTCCAGGCGAATGAAACAATGAAAGTTCTGAACGTAACAAAAGACGAACTGGAGCGGGTGAGAAAAAACCTTGCTCAAAAGTGAGGAAGACCGAGACACGTGGAGGAGACTGTTCGAAGATTGCAACAAGAAGCAGGGCGAGGAGATTGATTGCTTGAGGCAAGAAAATAAGGAGCGATCGGAACGACTGGCCCTAACGACAGCAGGAGAAAGAACAAGGGATGTTCCTCGTGGGCAGTCCCCGATGGAGCTTCTAACGCCTCGCGAACTAAGCCAAACAACGAAAGTGCAAATCCCAACAGCAGCCGGCAGAGTAACAATCCCGGACCCAAGTGACACCCTAGGTGATCCAGTCGTGGAGCAAACCATGCAAAAGCTGATAGAAACATGAAAAAGCTGATAGAGTGGCTGAACGAAATGTCATCGGACTCAAAGGAGACCAGTGTCACTAGGGTACAGTCACTCCGAGGTGACTGCACCCCTGGAACGATTGACAATACAGGTAGAGTGGAGCTCTCTACGGGAACAAAGACGAAAACGGGAGCTGCTACCGTGACGAGACCGACAAAGACCTCAAAAGCCCCTTACAGGAAGACAAGGGAGATGCCCATGAAAAAAACTTCCCGCGTGTTTGGCATACAGAAGAACAACCAGATTAAAATCAACTTCACAGTAGCTCCAGATAAGGACATGCGAGCGTGTTTTAACCAATCGACGTGGAGTCCAGCAATGAACATGCAGCAACCGCCACTCGGGACGTCACATTTGATATTGGGCGATAGTCTGGTGAGAGTTTTCCAGAATTTAAGGACCTCATTGATCACTCTGGCGATGGCCTTCGAAGGCGCCACAATAGCCCAGTTATATCGGATGGTGGAGTTGATGATCCCAGGAAGAATCCCGGATATAATGATATTGATAGGCACAAACAACGTTTCCAGGAGCTCGGACGAGGAAGAAGCTCAGTGGGAGTCGATGATGATATGCCTATTCATCATCGCTATTGCAGAAGTTTAAGCGCGCGATACTGGCCGTTTGCATCATACCGATGAGCACGAGGATACTGTCGTCCACTGGGAGAAGGCAGAATGAAAGAGTCACCAGATGGAATAATATCGTGCGGAATCTGGCAAGTCGCAATGCTGGACGAGTGATCCTGATGGATTTAGAGCATGAGCTGAGAGCTATGGATCAGACCAGATTCAACACTGATGGGATACACTTTGACAGTATAGAGGGACAAGGCTGGATGAATCGTGTCTTCCAGGAGCGATTAGATATGTTGGAGGTCGAACTCTTTGATACAGGAGTGCTTAGAGTGGAAGAAGCCAGGAACGAACCGGCAATCTCGACCTTCGTGCCTCCTAATCTGGAGACACGCCTGTGATCAGTGCCAGCAGTGCCGCAGAGCTCCAGCAAGCAAGGGCATAGGTTGGACGTTTTAGATCGACTGAGCGAAGCACCAGTGAGGGGGACCATTTATCCTCGACGGAGATTGGAACCTAACAATCCAAAAGTGGACACGATCTCAGGCACCTCGAGATCTGAGACGACGAGTATGAGCAGGGAGGAAGGACATCCTGACAGAAGTTCTTTGATGTGGTCGAGACCCATACCTTCCCCCTGGCACGTCTATAAACAAGACCTGATGAAGCTGAGCCTTCAGACAGTAAAGCTTGCAGCTGATGCGATGAGAATGATGGATGGGAAGAAACTCTCCTTGAAAGGATTGTTCTCAATTGTGGGAGTGGACTGATTGATAGCAGCAGGAATCAACTTTAGCTCCAGAGCGGCATTACTATTTGCTCACCTAGAAGGGCTGCCCTCAAATAACACCATGGCTCCATTAAATGAAAGAGCTTATCCAAAATCAGTAGCCCAAGAATGTGATGTCGAAAGATACGGCAGGCTGAGATTTTGAATAGACAAGACTATCTTCTTGGCATATGACAAAATAGAAATGAGGAAAGCCAAGATATTAGTTGTTGTGAGCTCAACCTTTCTACAAACTTCCAAGTCCTTGTTTTAGCCTGACGTAATAATGCTGGCGGGAACAGACCTGGACTTGATGCAGTCTGTAAAAATGGCAATTGAGGTTCAACGACGAACCAAAATGAACGCGATAACAATCGTGTTCGCCGGCATAAACGATCACTTGCATCGTAGAGATTTCCTGAGCAGACTCAGTGAGCCTACAACGGCGGAAGATGCAGTGTGGCCTGCAATAGAAGACATTTTGGAATCAATGGGCGAGATAAGGTAAGTGTTGAAAGAAGGCGCATTCCCGAAAATAACACCAAAATCCATATTCGCGTTGTCTGCGGGATATGCACATCCCTCAGATGAGTTGAAGTTTGTGAATGCAATGGTAGCATTACTCTCGGATGGGAATTATGATATGATCATATCTGCTCCGAACCGCGAAGTGGAAGCGAGAAGCCTGAGACAACTTGGGACCGAATTGCGGGCAGTATGGTCGGATATCTCAATTGCTATGAGACGGTTTAAAGGCCAATCGCTATATATGCTAGTATTGGATGAAGTGTTGGGATTGAAACTGTCCAATTTAAGCAGACTGCTCATATTGAAGCCAGGAATCTACGACGATCATCAAGTGATAGTAGGAATGTCCATTGACCTGTGGTTCAAGGGAATGGAGATCAAGGAAGAAGGGGAAAAAGGCAAATCACCAAAGAAACGGAAGCTCACTGGGAAGCTAAAGCTATGATTTTGCTAACGAAGCCAGAGGCCATCAAGTAGCTTCATTTGACTCCTCGAATAGCAGCATTGAGCACGAACGAGGCCTAGCGATGATCACGAAAATTCACGCCTACCTGGTAAAAGAAATCAGAACTTATCAGAAAATGCGAAAAAAAAAGTCGGCTGAATTTGTGATTAGGATGTGCCAACTAATTCTTGGAGCATTCTGGACGCAGAATTTAAGAGGAGAAGAAGGCTTTGACAGAATTGACAGTATGTTAGAAGGGTTGGGAGCAGGATGGACCGCGTCCTTTATGGCGAAAGTCTACCCGGCACTCTCTCGCTACCTGATAAAAGAAATTCTTAAAGCAGTCACCGAGTTGTCGATAGTAATGATCCTGGCATTGTTTGTGATGTTCCGAGCACAAAGTTTGGTGAAAGGACCAGTGGTACTGCTCACTAAAGGGGTACAGAATTGATGGCTGGACGGACTCCTGACGTTAATCGCGATCACGCACGGGAACTTGAGAGGACTGATTAACTTGACCCGCTAACCCGCAGAAATGAGGGAGAATGTGAAAAAATTTGATATGGAACAATCCACTGACTCCTGGACTAAAGTAGGAGACCTGGGACCTACTCACCTTCTCTGATCCAGTACCTCCTACAGCAGAATCGCTTTGGAACAGGAGAAGACAAGACGATGGAAAAAGAAGATGTGCGACGTCATGCAGGAGGCATTCCCCTATTGACTGATTTGAGTCTAGCTATGAGGACCGATCTCTAAGCGTTAATCAGAGGAACCACTGAGTTCGTGACGGTGATATACGGTCCAGCAGTGACATTTGCGTTCCCTGACGTTAAGGTGGAAGCATACAGAAGGTCCGTCTTGCACCTGATCCTCATTTCGGCAATGGACGGGAGCACACTCAATTGGTGTGAGCAAAACGTGCTACGCGAGTTGATGAGTGTAGATTTATTATTCGACAAGGTAGCAGAGCCAGAGATGACGGCAATAAAATTTAATGATCCTTTCCGTGACCGAATGGGCGAAGTAGAGAGAGGGCACATTGAAGTGTTTCCGAAACTCTGGAGTTTGAGGCCCTACGACAAAAGGAACGGCGATATAGCAAGAATTCCTTGTTTAATGGTCTCGTACCAAAATATGAAAGAAGAAACGAAAGACTGGGGCGATTACAGAAAGGTGCCAGAAGAAATATCTGATTTCCCGTTGATAAAAAGGATGTTGCTTGGAGCAGACTCCGTAATACAAACTCCCAGGTTGAGAGCCTTTGAGACTATTGAAAGGAGGATGGCAAAGCTCTCCGAAACGATGGACAGAAACGCTGCTTCGTGGGCAGAAACGTGTTGTAATGCACGCAGGTTGCATACGCGGATGAGTCGACGAGGAGACGAATGAAAATGCAGCCACTCCGAAACCTGGTAGATTTGCGGAGGAATGGGCAAAATTTTACCAGGCCCCAACGGTCATGGGAGGCAAGGCGGACTGCTCTAGCACCCTTCGCCTTGAAGAAGTCAAAATAAAACACAGAGAAGAAAAAGATCAGTCAGCGGACAAGCTAGTGGTGCCAAAGTTTCCAGACGAAACGCTGAATGAAGTGCAAAGACATTCAGGGTCAAAGAGAAATCAGAAACGAGACGATAAGGAGAGATAAGACCGTAGCCCGGTAGAACCAAAGCAACAGGATCCCAAAAAAAGCGGGAAAAGATGATGATAAGGCCTCGACAGGCGGAGTGTCCAGCCTAGACTTCAATTTTTTGGACGACTTTGGGACCGGGACGGAAACGTTGGAAGGGACGACTAAGCCAGCGGAAGATGAAACTTCCGCGCTAGAACATCCGTCAGCCTTCATGAAATTGAGCCGAAATTTGCCGGAGAGTAGCTCTCCTGGTAGGTTTAAAACTACCGAAATGAAACTTTTATTGGAGTCTCCGCTGAGGAGAAGAATAGAAGGCACTACCCGAGTACCTTTCTTGGGAACCTTTCCAGAGGCAGAGTGCGAAGTTCACAACAGTGATCATGAAATCAGAACAGGCTATATCATGGACAGAGTTGCTTTCATGGAGGAGGTCTGGTCAGTAGTGCACTGTTACGGGACCCAATCGATGTTGAAAACAGGTCTAAAAAGATCGCTGATGCGAGAGATCCTCGATAAATTGGATGAATGCGAAGGGAGATTGAGCAAATTGTTGACTGATTCGGCCACTGACGAGAGTAAAACCAACTCTCCAATCAATTCAAAGCAGCAAGAAGGCAGTAATGAAGTCGTATACCTGTCCAGTACTTGAAAAGGAACGATGCGATCGAAAATAGTGATTGACAAAATCAAGGACATAAAAATGAAACTGGGCAGCAAAGTGAGATCAGGGAAAACTGGAAAGACAACGGTAGATTCTGAGATCTCAGCAAAAGCTGTCAACACAGCCAAACGAAAGCGTGTCGAGAAAATCATAGATATGGGGCAAGGTGACGACCGATTGAGTGGCACAGATAGAACACTTACCGATGTTACGGTTGTGCCACCCATCCTCATGTCAGGATTAAGATCAGCCAGTTACAAAACCAAGAGGAGTGACCGCACTTTGACTGGAGCGACATTAGAGTTGGAAATGCTTAGCCAGTGTGGACAAAGTACTCTACAAGATTTTAGACCGTTTTGCATGAACCATGGAAAGGGAAGCGTCGTAGGACAGCTAATCCCATTGGAGCATAACCGATTGACAGTATCGGAGACCGTCTCGACTGACGATCCCGCTGGTAGATATATGGAGATGGTGGAGTACAGAAGTTCGGCTAGAGATTACCTATTCGCTCCAGAGAACAATGGTGCCATGGAAGGTTATCTGGAGGAGATGATACAAGGCACAACGAAGAAGCAGAAGGCGTATGGAACATTGGTCTCCTCTGAGATGCATGCAGAAACGATAGACCAGTTGTTGAGTTTACCTTGGAGAGCGGTGGTTTTGCGTCATTTTGAAGAAGAGGTGAGAACCACTCCGAAGATACACGCTCTGATAGCGATACTTTACGTCAGAACGGAGCTGCAACTTAGGTTTGCTTGGTGAATGACTGGACTGAAAATGGGAGAATACGACTCAAAAGAAAGGAAAAGATCAAAGGGAGAGAAGCTGCTCTTGATGACGAGTCTAAGAGACCTCATGGTCCAAGAAGGAGCGGCAGTGGTGTGTCTGAAACGGAGAGACGCTCTCTGTTTCCTCCGGTTCATGCTAGAACAAATATCGGTGCCAGCGTTGAATACATGTGCCAGATTGCTGAGAGAAAGTACTGATTGAGCGAAAACCTTGCTCCTACAAGCGCTGTTAGACATACATCAGAGTAAAGCGATGTGAGTGAATATGAAGGAGCCTGTAGAACTGGAACCAAAGAAGAAAGTCGATGAAATACGAAGATTCTCAAATAGAGAGTTGAGGCCCACAAAAGATTCAATGGGGGCACTGCCGAAGCTCAGTGGGTTTTGCGGATCGATTGGGAAGAAATCGTATCATAACGTGTCCGGAGTCGTGGGGATGGCATACAACCCTTTCATCAACGAAGACTTACGTGATTGTTTCTTCGATTACGAACAAGCGGTGATGCTAAGATTCTGGTTGTCAAGAATTGCAAGGATGAGGAGCATTGTCAATCAGTAAGCTAAATTGGGATTTGTGTTGAAAGAAAAGGTGACTGCACCTCCAGTGCCAAAACCTGATAGCCGAGTGGAATTTGGATTGGGTTTCTCGGACGAGTTACTGAGAACGAGCCTAATGAGGCTGTGGGAAGTGATGAAACCATCAGCGTGCCCGAGCCTTAATGCTGATTCGATATTGCGTGCGACGCAGGATGTGCAACGGGAGTTGAATTCAGACTGTAACTTGCGTGACCTTAACATCATTTATAACTTAATGACGACAGAGTGAAACTTATCGCAGACCGTCTGGAGCGCGATATCTGGTAGGATTGAAGTTGGTTCCGATGTGCAAAAGCCAATACCCAGTACAATTCTTAGCAGTGGATGTAAAGAGAACGAGGTCAATCGTGGATCAAGCCTTCTCAGTACCGAAATGTGTAAGACTTGCGAGAATGCTAGAAAAACTTTTCGAGTTGCTATGTAAAATGTTCGCAGCGGTTCCAGGAAGAACCAAAGACGAGTTGGAGCCGATACTGGGAAAGAAGTTCATGGGATATGCTAGTGGAAACTTAAGTGACTTTGAAAGACAGAAAAAGATAGGATCAATAGCAACATATTATTTTACAGAAGACGAAAATATTGAAATCCATCAAGTGATGATGGAAGTGGAAGTGAAAATGGAGGAGCACCATGTTGACAAAAGATGAGTTCCCATGCCATTGCTTACATCAAAATTGGTGGTATCCCGGGCGTAGTAAGGTGGTGTTGATTTGGGACTCTGGAGAGGTGCTCTCCATGAAATTACCAGATTCCTCACAGCACATAACGATAGTGATATATGGAGTTATGATGGCAATTCGATGGTTGGAAGCTCATGTAAAGGAGAACCATCGACAAGAGACACTGACGCAAGAACAGCTGGAGGAACTTGATTCTCTAAAAGATTTAGATCTTTTTGAGACAGTGTGCCAAATGTTGAACATTCCTAGTAAAGAAGATATGGGCGAGGAGATGACTGATGACATGGTTTAGAGCCAACATGACTGCATGATTGTACAAGTATGCCAAAAAACACATCTCGAAGCACAGCAGAGTGTACAGTGCGTATCAGCTGGACATTGGATTGGGAGCTTTCAAGCGAGGTTTCGAAACGCATCGGAATGCAGTCACTACAGCAGTTAAAAGAACGTCCAGAACACGTGATTGTGAGAGGAGAAAAAAGAAAAAATGCTGAAGGAAGACCTGGAGAGAAACGTGACGTTGTGACTCCACAACAGCTTCTGCAGGAACAGGGAGACTAGTGTAGACCTTCTACCTTCTTGTAAACAAAAGTTAAAAGAGCAGATGTGTTGGGGGACTGCCTCCAGTAGCGTCAGAATAGCCACCGACGTGTTGCAAGACACTGAAACTGAGAGTGCGGAGTCAATGTCGCAGGGGGGGGGGGAGATAGGGCAATGACAAAGATTCGGAAAACAAGATGCAAAAAAGAGAAATAATAGAAAAATTTTGAGTTTTTAGAACTTCTAACCGACGAAAAACCAGAAGGAAAAGTGAACGAGGAAGTAACTAAGGTTAAGTAGCAAAAGCTAAAACTCAGAATTTTTTTGTGTGAATAAAACTTAAATGACAAACCAAGAAACTAAGCTTGCAATTGAAACTGAATAAAAGAAGAACTTTTAGTTGATTTTTGAGTTTGAGAATTTGTTGCTTTTATAAAATTGCATTGTATTTTAGTTAGTGGCTCTAGAGACACTTACTATTTATTTAGAGATGCTGAAGTGAAAAGTATATTAAACATTCTAGCCTGCATTTTTGTTTTTAACCAATTAAGATGACTGATCATTTTGTGGTGAGATGAAGGGCTTTGGTATTTTCTTGAAGAAGGAGAATGTTTCATTGCTCCTTCTACCCACCAAGTGCTTAATTTTAATATTCAGGACCAATAACAACTAAGTTTCCGAAAAGAAAAAGCATGGTAGGATAATTTTAGTTTGTTGGTTGGCAGGACTGTCCTGCGTCCCATCACCATTTAAAGTAGGAGAAAATTTTTTAAATCGAGGTAATGGTACCAAAATTCAGAAAAGATGTCTTACTCTTGAGTCACATCCTCAGAGTGCAGATTAGTGAAAAAAGTTAGAAGGCTATAACAGCAGAATATGATGCAAATTGTTTTCTGCAATGTGTCGATGTGATGTGGTTAAAAAAGTTTTCATGCTTGTGTTCGATGGCACTGTATCATTTTAATGAATACCACGAGACTCAATGCGGACATTGACCGGGCTGTCCGGTGAGTATGTGACATTCAACCAGAACAGCTCCAAAATGCATGGCAAGATCGAATATTTGTTGGTGACAGCCGAGTGGAAAAATAATCAGTTTCGATGGATTAACAGTGCTAATCGTGCAATTTGACGAATTAGGAAGGGTCATTTTGAAGTGACGAAATAATGTTTAAAAAATTAGTTTGAAAATAAAGACATGTCACGAACTTGAAATTCCGCGAACACTGAAAACCGCGAGAATCAGAACAAACAGATTTTTGCTAGAAAACAGCAACATTGACTCTCGAAAGTGTTGAAATTTTGCGAACACTGAAAACCGCGAAAATCAGAACAGACAGATTTTCGCTAGAAAATAGCAACATTGGCTCTCGACAGTGAAGAAAAAGAGTGAATCAAATTGAGATTACGGTAGAGGCTGTCCGAATTGTAACTTTTAAAACCAGTACAATCGTAACCTAACAATTCCCGAGAATTCGGAAGTGTATCGGGAGGATTTTAACACCCTTCCAGAAGGAGGACAAGACCGCACTTCGTCCGGATTCCAGAATCCGGAAGGGTGTCGGGAAGAAAACTGAAATTGTTTTTAGCAATTTTTAGCTTCCGGATATGTCCTGAATGGAATTGAATAACATCAAAATTCGTTTTTAGATAATGAGAAGCTAGGAGTTGAGGGAAATGGTTGATCCATCTCCGATGCATATGATGATTTTTATTTACTGAACAAAAACAATAGTAATATAATAAATAAGTAGTAGCCCTGTATTTAGGAGTGACCTCGTGGTCTGGGGATTCTGAGACCCAGCCATGATCTCACTATTTTGCATGTAATTAAGTTAATCTGCGTGATCTGGCCGATAGCCCAAAAACAAAAATGATTTTGTCGACCAGGTGTTAAAGGACCACACATAGAACTGGCTTTGGTATAGACGGTTAAAAGCATATGAAGCTGTGTTCAGACACTAGCCAGTCGTTTCATAACCTAGCTTCATTTTCCGTCGATATGTACTTCCGGGCAAATGTTACATCAGATTTCTTTTTTCATTAGCTGGCAACAAAAACTCACAGTTTTCGCGAACTTGATCAGGCCATCAAATTGAATTTCAATGAAATTGATGCCTTGATGAATTGTTTTTATGGAAATAAAATTAAATTTTTTTAACCGGATTGCTATTATCAACCTAATTCTCAAGTTTCATTTCAACCCTCAAAAGTACTCATGATTTTTTGCTTTGGAACTTCTGCAACGAATACTGAGATCTGTGTGAGCTTTGTGCTAACTAATCAGCAACCGAGTACTCTTGTTCAAGAAGTTTTTTTTACGGTCAATGAATTTGATTTCTGATCATTTCGTCATTATTGGCAATCTCTAGATTAACTTGAAAAGTGGTTGGTTTTTCTCTTGGAAAAGTTTTTCTGATTAGTTCAAGCAAGAGCGAATGTCGTGTAATCGGGACCTAAGCTTGTTCATTAAACAACCTTTCTTACATAATTCTTCAAAAGTTGTCATTGTTAGAAGTAAGAAGCTGCGAGAAAGTGTTTCAAATAGGTAAGGATTTGAGCGGATACTGTAATAAAAATGGCTGAGACGTGCCTTCAATTTCAAATTCAATGATCTTGAAAAAAAAACTAAATTACAAAAGGGGCCCTTCCGTTTAGTTACGGTAAGTGCACAAGCCCGATAGGGCCATACCAGCGATATAAAAATGCATATATATCAGCAATGAAGTCATAAATCAGCATTAAATGCATCGTCGTAATGTTAATTTATCTTAGCCGTCCTTCCTCTACAATAGCGCTTATGGAGTTGTGGATAAATTGAGCTTTGCGTAGCGATCTGCACCCCCTTATACAAAGTATAGAGCTCCTCAGGAGTGCGAAGCTTATTTTCGTTCTTATGTAGTTTATAGATTCTGGATAGCTTTCTTGTCTTTTTTCACTTAGTTTTTCGGCCAATCGCTGCATCGTCCGCGTGGCTGTTGGAGCAGCGCCACCGGTGCATCCAAAAATAAGCGGGCAGAAGCTACTCTGCTCTACGTTTAAAAATCTTTGCTGATATTTGGAGTTCTTCAGCGTTTCGTGGTTTTTGTATGCATCCTTATGCAGTTTTCGCGATGTTTTGGCATGGGGGTTTGTGACATTCGACCAGAATGGACAAAATGCAATCTCTGCAGTTTAGGAACTTTTAGCAGCGAACCTTCCGAGTTAGTGATTTTGAAGGATTAACGATGTTATTCGGATGATTAGTAGAACGGTGAAGGTCAAGATATTCTGGTATTTTGAAATTTTAAATTTTCGAAGTGATGACGTAACATTTCTGAGAAACGTCAGAAACGGCCATTTTGGCAGAAGAGCTAAAAAGCAACAGAACAACATTAGTTGCGATTGCGAGAACAACGGAAATTGTGATTAAGAAACGACAACGAATCACGGAGTTGACAGAGAACGTCCCGAGTGGCAACTAATGTGTCGCTACAATAGTTGCAAGGACGTTGCGAACAGCGGTGAAGGGTGGAAACCAGCCTTCCTGGTTACGGAGAAATCAAGTTTAACGTGCTTGATTCAGTGGATTCAAGAATCCGGAAGGGTTTCGGGACTGAAATTTTTATCCTTTTATATGAACTTTTAGCTTCCTTGTCATGTCCTGAATTGAATTTAATTAACAACTGGATTCATTTTGATAAGGATGAGAAGCTAGGAGTTGGGGGAAAGGGTTGATCCATCTTCGATGGAGATGATAATTTTTATCTACTGAACAAAAACAATAATAATTCAATAAATAGTAATACCCCTGTTTTTAGGAGTGACCTCGTGGTCTGGGGATACTGAGACCCAGCCAAGAGCTCACTATTTTTGCATGTAATTAAGTTAATTTGAGTGTTTTGACCGAAGCCGAATGCAGTAACTTTTTTTGTCGACCCGATGTTAGAAAAGACCACCGAAAGTACTGGCTTGGTAGAGACGGTGAAAAGCATGTAAAGCTCTGTTTAGACGTTAGCCAGTCGTCTTAGGACTTAGTTTTATTTTCCGTCGATATGTATCTTCCGGGCGAATGTTACATAGATACTTTTATGGCGCTCCTGGGTGTTATTCTTTTTAACATCATGACCGGCAGAACCATTAACGAGCACTCCGCGCCGAGCGGATGCTCACATTAACGCCCTTAATAGGCCTAAACCCCTGGGGCGGAAGGGTAGTTCGGAACGCGGAAGCCTTCCGGATTACCGTGAATAGCTTTTTAACCTAGTTAAGACCGAAAATTCACGAATCAGGAAGGGTGGGGGGATCGGCCATTCCCTCGTTCCCTGAGGGGTTCGTGACCAAAAACACTTAAAGATATATATAAAACCAAACAAAAAGTAGTATAGTACCCAACAAAAACAAAAAACATTAAAAAAATAACCGAAAAAACCAAGAACAGTAAATAAGTAAAAATCAGTAGAAATCATCCCCCCAGACAAGATGTAATCCGACCCTCCCGTTGTTGTTGATAGATATATTGTTGTTACAGGCATTTATATCAGTCAGGATTGTTACGATTAATTTTGTAGCCCGTTTGTGAGGCTTGTACTGTAGGGTTATTTGAGCATTTAAGCACGTTAATGATAAATTGCGCTCAATCCGGAAGGGAGAAGACTGATCCGGCAAGCAGTACAAGGAGCAACAAGAAGGGGCTCAATGACAACAACAACCGACTGTTGGGTATCGTTAACAAGTTTTGTTTCCATTTTGGTACAAAAATTAAGATAGTAATCTGTGGGGGCTCGACAGTGCTGCACTGTAGTGACCCTTCACCGAACTGCGAATATCCGAGTTAAGCACCTTAATTCGGATATTAAACAAACCCGGAGGGGTATAGTATTACTAATATTATTACTTATATAGCCCATATTAATAGTCTTATATCGTTTTTCAGTGAAAAACAACGAAAACAGACCGGTTTTTAGGGTCAAAATAGCGATATTTTGATCCCCCCACAAATCGTGATTTTTGAGATATCGATACTTTTTGAAACGGAAAAAAGCGCAAAAGTAGTGTGTTACATCGTAACTGCACTACTATAATAGATAGAACCGGTTAATTTCAGTTCAGAAGTGGTTGGAACTATTTTGGTACCGAAAACCGAATTTTCGCGATTTTTGATAGTAAGAAACACTATAAAATCAAAAAAATTTTTGAAATTTTTGAGTTAGAACAGTAAAAATAGTTGTTCGGACAACGTCCACTAGTGAATCTACAAGTTTTAAAACCCGCTACCCGAAAGCCTTCCAGGGTGCAGAGAAATCGAACTTAACGTGTTTGATTTGGTGGATTCATCAATCCGGAGGGGTACAGGTAGCATAGTTTTTCGCAAATTTTTTCAACTAAAGCGTTTTAGATCGGGTCTTTTGCATTGAACTAGAAGAGTATAGGCCTTTTGAGCTCGGATCAATAATTTTTAGGTCAAAAGGACCAGATTTGCGGAAAAAGTTAGGCGGAACCTATAAGCGAGAAATTTTTTTGACTTTAGAAAAAAGACGTTTTTGTTAATAACTTTGGAACTACTGGGCATATCCGGTTGAGCTTGGTACCAATAGATCAGAAATTAGCTGAGCTTACTAATAGGGTCAAAAGTTTTTCGGAAAAATAAGCGTGAACATTTTTTGAGATTGTTTTTAGCAAATTCAATAATTTGGGAGGGTAGACCCTTCACGTTTTATAAATTTCTTTTAGAAAATCCCTTATACCCCTACCAAAAGGTAATAGCGGTTGAATAAACTAACTTTAGACTGTTCTAGCCGAAAAGGGAAGGCTAAAGGCACAGCAAAACCTTAATCGAGCCGAAGTTAGGCGAGCGATAAGACCCTTCACCGTTAGCGTGAATTGTCAAATAAGAGGCTTAACTTCAATCCGGAAGGGTCTAGGAAAGCATTACACACCCTTCCTAGTTAATCAAAAAAGCAAAATAGCATCGAAAAACGTACCCGGAGGGGTATAGGTTGAAAGAAGGAGATCTTCGAAAAGCTACTTCTACAAAAGGAGGGCTCCCAATCCGGAGGGGTCAAAATTTTTTTTCAAATTAGGAGGGGTCCGAATCCGGAGGGGTCTTATAGTTGCTAATTCGGAGGGGTCCAAATCCGGAGGGGTCTTATTTTAACTAACTCAGAGGGGTCCCAATCCGGAGGGGTCTAGATTTTGTTAATCCGGAAGGGTCCTATTTGTGCCAATCCGGAGGGGTATTATTTTATTAAAGGACTTAGGTAGACGGAAGAAAGACTAAAGTGAGAGGTATTAGGTTATTAGCAGACAGGCTAGGAATCAGTGACTGCACTGGTAACTTGCCTTTCAATAAGAACCAGACCAAAACAAAACAGTTCCGAACTCGGATATTTGCGACACTAAGTCTAAACTAAAAAGAGCGTGATTCATTGGTGTGGATTGTAACATAATACGTTTTTGTGAAAAGTGACTGCCCTGAGGATTTTAGTAGGTCTAGCTCGGGCAGTCCGAAGGCAAATAGGTAACACAGTACTCGGTGGGTGCAATAGACGCCCACTTGAGAAAATTACTGCCTTCAAAGTTTTGTCTGTTTGGTGCAGCACCGAGCAGGGAAAGCTTTTTCTTTAAAAGACAAGTTCGACCATTGTACTGCGACCGACTAAAAGTACATTACACATACGTTTTTTCATAGAGGTATTCATATTCTGTCATTATATATATATATATTTTTTGTTCTTGATTTTAAATCTACATAAACTGTGCTTGATTGGGTAGTGAGTACACTATCTTTTAAATTGACTGATAACATCATATTGTGCTAGTTTTCAAATCTTACGACCGAGATAATCGGTTAGTGTGAATAAATTATATACTGTGCCATTCTGCTAGATGGCACAACGCAACCTTCCGGGGACATGAAAAAGAAAGAATAAAGGCCTTATTAACGAAAAAGTATTGAAAGGAGGGTCGAAATATTCTGGAATATTTATTTTTAAAATTTCGATTTTCAAGTTGATATTTCTCAGAAATACGAAAAACGGCCATTTTGACCAAAAGAACTAGGAAAATCAGAACAACGACAAATATTGTGAAAAACAGTCGTACAAGAGACGGAAAATACGAAGCCTCTTATCGTGGCAGCAACGCACGATAAGACCCTTATCAGCAGATATTAGTGGAGAAGGAAGCTTCAGTGGGGAAGGAGTATTCCACGGAACCCTCCCGGGACGCAAATTAGGAGAAAAAAAGAGCGTTATCGCTGGAATATCACGGGAATGGAGGCTTGGTCCCCCAGAGACTGTTTATGTGAAGGGACTGTATGAAACTGATTAGATAGCTACTTGGGAGTCGTGAAACTTTAATTTAACACCGGTGTAACTTGATATTTTAGAACATGAGTAGCTAGAAAGAGGAAAGGGTCAATCCATCTCCAATGGATTTAATATAGAACTGTCACACAAAAACATATTAAAATAGGTTGTTCGAGCCGTGTTTTTAATGACAATCACGTAGTCTGAGGATCCGAGACTCAGCTATGTGGTTGTGTTCGCATGTAAACGAAAGCTGATCAAAAGTCGTTTGACTGATGGCCTAAAAATGGTAACTTTTTACTTTGCCCTAAACAGACCAGAAAATCAACTGGCAAGGTCGAGACGGTGAAAAACGAGTAGGATTAAGGTAACTGACGCCTGCCAGTCGTTAATAGGTACTTTTTCTACGCTCCGTCGCTGTGTAGTATTTGGGCGAATGTTACATAGACGTTTTTATGGCGCTCCTGGGTGGGCGTGTCAAAGGCATAAGACCATCATGATCAGCAAGCGTTTCAGCGACGAACCCTCCGCTCCGGGCGTAAGCCCGAGGTAGAGGCCTTAATGACCGTTATTGTACTGGGGGGAAGGTGCGTACCCTCCGTCCAGTACTATTTAGCTTTTTAACTTAGTTAACACCGAAAATTCCGGGGGCCGGAGGGTTAGGTGGGAAGCCATAAACCCGCTTGTCCCGAGGTCCCGGGACCAAAAACAATTAAAGAGAAAGCGTAAAACCAAACAAAAACTGTAAAAAATCCAAAAAAGACCAAAAACAGTAAAAAACATAAAGTGACAGTTTATATGTTATTTCCGGACGAGATGTGATCTGAGCTTCCTATTTGTTGTTGTTTCAGATTGATTTATATCGTTTCTGATAGAAAGATTGTGTGTTTTGGTGAAGGGTTGGATACCCTCCCTCGAGTGTAATTTGAGTGTTTAAGCACGTTAATGGTGATTTTGCCGGTGACAGGAGGGTAGAGTGGCAAGCTGATCAACGTGTTCCACACTCAACAGGGACATCAGGGACAACATCCGCAACGACTGTTTGGTATCGTTGAAGCAATTTTAGTATCGTTCGGGTACTATTTCATTAAAACTTAAGTGGTGGGGGGCACGATTGGCGCGGTCCGATTGTACCCTCCATCGATTACAAATTTCCGAGTTAAGGGTCTTAATTCGGGTATTTTGGTGCAAAAGAGGGTATAGTACTATTCATTAACGACTACTAATAGGTTATTATTCTTATTACATATTACTTATCTCCTCAATTAGACCCAAAAAACACCCAATTTTGTCGAAAATCATCGATTTTCGATCAAACTGTAGACCCCCAAATTTTTGGATATCCGAGCTTTTCCGAACAACAAAAAGCTTTTATATAGGGAGTAGCTACGTATTTCGATCCCCCTAACTAAAGAAACCGCGTGAGAGAAGACTCAGTAGAAGTTGGAAAAAACCAAAATTTTTCGGTCAAAATTTCGATAATTTTCTGAATTTTGTCAATCTGTTTTGGGGATCGAGTTTTTGAGTTTTTAGAGTCAGAGCAATAAAATTTTTGCGTTAGGAGCGTGCTAGCATAACGTGCTCGGTTACCAGAGAAATTCTTGAGTAACCCTCCGATTGGCTCCTTGGATAGAGCTAACGACTTAAGGATTGGAAAAGGAAGGAACCGGAGGGTCCAAATTTGATAGTTATTGGCCAAATTTTTGTCTCCAAACCAATTTTGATACGGTTTTTTGCACTATTCCAGTGCCGTACAGGGCTACTACGCTCGTTTCAATTATTTTTAGGCACTTTCGATAGGAATTGCGGAAAAAGTTTCTCAGAACCTATATAGGTGGTGAAAAAAGGCCATTTGGACAAACACGTTTTTGGCAATTTCTCAAAGACTAGTCATCCGATCGGGATAATTTTGGTACCATAAGTCGACGTTTTGGCCCACTTTTCCGGACCGCAACCGTTTTTGGGTTGATAATCTTGGAAGAGAAAATTTTTTTAGAATTTGTTGGTTCGGAGGGTCCAAATTTCAGGTAACCCTCCGAGCGGCGGAAAATTTTTATCAAAACACCTTTTTATCCAACTGGGAAGGTTGACCGTGTCAGCCAACCTAGTTTTAAGTCAGGTAGACTGCTTTTGGAGACTTTATTGCGGTAACATAACCTTTTTTCTTGATTTTTGGGGAACCCTCCGAAGTAACCCTCCGGAGTCAGCTAAACCCCTTAGCAACCCTCCTTAGTGGAAAAATTCCACGAGATCACCCAAAGAAGTTAAAACAGCCCCCGTAGAGAACTTCGCTTGTTTTGACGCTTCCTGAGGTTAATTGAAGACCCTTCTGAGTGAGTTTCAGAAATTTGAAAATTTTGGAGGTACCCTCCGAAGTAACCCTCCGGAGCATATTAAGCATCTTATTGACCCTCCTTAGTAAATTTAAGGGGACCCTCCGAGGTAACTTGGGCGATTAAGGTACCCTCCGAAGTAACCCTCCGAGGTAGGCTAAGTGTCTTAACAACCCTCCGGAGTGACATAAACATCTTAGCAACCCTCCTTGTTAGGAGCTTGAGGAAACCTTCTGTGGCAATTTGGGAGACGGAAAATATCCATTTAATTAAGATCATATTAGGATATTAGGCGTGCTTATTAGGATCATAAGAGCCCATTTTGACCCGGAAATTCGTGATCAACTTTGGATTCTAGATCGGGTGTATTAGAAGTACCCGAACAAAAATTTTTTTTTTGTTTGTTATTTTGGTTGTGCGGTTGCCTTGAGCTAATTAATAGGAAAGTTCGGGCAATCCAGGAACAAATAAAAGAAGACCTCGGAGAGTGTATTAGGCAAATACACACTCACTTGAGAAGAAAAGTTGTTCCCTGCTCTCGTGCACTTGGAGCGTTCCGGGTGTGGGGGAGCTTTTTCATAGACTTTAGAAGTTTTCGATCAGAGGTTGCCTTGAGCTACTTAATAGGACAGCTCGGGCAATCGCAGGGCACCTAAAAGAAGACCTCGGTGGGTGTATTAGGCAAATACACACCCACTTGAGAAGACTGTGTCCTGGGCTTTGTTCTTTCAGATCGTTCCGATTGAGGGAAGTCTTTTTCTTTAAGACTAAGTTTTATTGATCTGTTTCTGAGTCATCACTGCTTTTTATCAAAGATTGTTTAATTTTAACAAAATAGTGACTTGATAAATTGTGTGGCGATAAATTGATACTGACAAAAGGTCGCTGTCACCTGTAGGATATTCTTATCTGATTATCTATTGTGTTTTGTGTGTTGATTATATCTTGTGAAAATCTTGTGATACTGTTATACTATACGACAGGGTTGAGTTAGCATTATATCAATACTGAGCAGGCCCTGTGTGTGTGTGTGTAACTCTAGCTGAGTCACTAAGATTGTCATTGAGAAACCTAAGAGATTGATACTGACTTTTCGACATACGAATATTGTTTTTTTTTTGTGTCACAAAGTATGCAGCGCAGGGACTCGTTAGGATCGACTACTAAGATTCCCAGGCTGAGCAAGGGCAGCACGCGAAAATTTAAAACTAGGCGTAGCCAGTCCTCGTTTAGCAGCGCCTCCGACGTGTTTGCTGAAAATGAATCGACTAAAGGTCAACCTGATCTTTCAGTGAGCGGAATGAGATTGAGGAGCGAGAAAAACCTCGATGGCGAAACGCTTGTGGACCCCTTTGACGAGGGAGAACAGACGCTCATTCGACCCGACTTTGAGCCGAGCGAGGACCTCGAGCAGGAGGAAGTCGAGAGGGCAGAGGAGACCTCGGAGCGTTCCGAAATCGAGCCGCGAGAGGAAATATTATTCAAGGGGATGTCCAAATCGGAGACCAAAAGTCACAGGTGGAGGGGAGAATACTCACATTCGGCTATTACCCACTCATCTCTGGCCAAGCAGAGCAACAACGCGATGATGTCGAGTATAAGCCCGATTGAAGAACAAACGGGTTCGAAGGCCAAGAAGAGTTGGAAGTCTTTGTACGACGAACGCATGGCGTCACTACCAACTGTAGGTTTGACTTCCAGTGATGACTACCCGGAGATAACCCATCCGGATGTGAACTTCACACCGTGCCCAAGGAACGATATGAGCAGGAAGGCGTCGTCAACCTCGCCGACCAGGCCCATGTCAGATGGGATAACGATGGGAGCGTCATCAACCTTCGACAGATTAATGACGTCGATGAGCAAGCAAAAAGGCGGTGCGTCATCAAGTACCAGGCTGCAGCCGCAGTTGACCTCATCTTCTCTGGGACTAACCCCGTCATTTGGGGCCACTGGCGACATAAGTGACATGTTCGCTGGCGTAATGAATGGTCTAGATGAACTGAGGCGGGACATGACTAAAAGAATAGATCAGGTTGATGAGAGAGCTCACAAAGGTCAAGAGAATCTGAGAGACGAACTAACGCATGTGAAGTCGCAGGCGAGGGTTGATCAGGCTCAGTTGATTCGCGACACCGATCAATGCCTGGCGGAGAGCCTGGCACAGGCAAACAAGGAGTCATACGAAAGAGAGGCTAGGATGACCAGGGAGATCGAACGATTGTTGAACGATCATGATAGTACCTACGCCCACACGATGACTAGCCTGGAGAAAAGGTTAGAGGCAAAGTCTGACTTAATGATGCGGAAGCTTGACGCGATCCTGAATGGGAGCAATTGGCAGGAGCGTTCCAACCCAACGGAGCGCTCACGCCATGCAAATGATGGAGATGGTACGGGCAGCAATGCCAGATCCCAGCAAGGCTCGAGAACGAACTACGAACCCAGAAACAAGGAGCGGCCAAGGGCAACCCCGTCGAGGCCTGGCTGGACGAATCCAGTCCCGCCGGAGGCAGATGCCACCCCGGAGACAAGGTTGCCAACTGTGCCACAAGTCAGTTCAGTACCAGATCTGACTACAGTCTCACAGGACACAACATGGTATGCCTCGATGTTTGAGCCTCTGAACAGATCTCTCAAAACATTCATCACCAAGCTCTCGAAGTCAACCGAGAGAGGAGATAGGTCAAGAAGGACACTTAAAAAGCCGAAGTCATATAAAGACGAGTCAGACGGCTGCATTGATACTTGGATAGAGGTGATGAAGTTACACTTTGAGGAAGAGAATCTCTCCAAGAAACAAGAGTGCAGCGCGCTGACGAGCAATCTGGAGGGTACTGCATTAAGTTGTGTAATGGCGAAAAGAGCCAATGAGAGAGACAGCGCTCGCAAGATATTCGACATCCTGCTGAATCGTTTCGGCTCTGGAGTACAAGGGCACCAGGCTATGGTGAAGTTCGAAAAGAGGCGTCAAAGAGATGACGAATCCATAGATAAATTCTTGGACGACCTTGAATTGCTTAGGAGGAGAAGCAACCCAGATGAGAAAATATCCGAGCGAAACTTGGCGATTGCTTCGAAGTTCATGGACGGAGTAAGGAGTGAGGAGTTGAAGACGATGTTGGCCACTCACTTCACCCTGTCGCTTGACCAGGTACCCACACCCGACGACTTGCGTATGAAGTCACGCGAGTATTTACTCATAAAACCGAGGGCGCAAAACCGTTACAGCAATTATGGTAACTATAGCGGGACAAACACTGGTGCGAATTCCAGTTGGTACAAACCTCGAGATGACATGGATAAGAGGAGGTCGTGTGCGAATTGTGGTTCGATGGACCATCACGTTTCCGCGTGTTCTGCATACAAACAGAACATGAAGGCCATAGGCTACTTTCTCGAGGACGCCGACGCGACCGACGAGGATCATGAAGAGTACGTCAGAGGGCTCATCATGAAATATGGTCCGAGGTGCTTCTTCTGTAATTTGGAGGGACACTTCAAGTCGGATTGTACTCAATTTTGGGATGCAGTAGCGGACGCAAAACATCCCCGCCACGAAGAGGCGCTTTCGGGTGTCAAGGCCAGTCGAGCACGTCTGATGAACGAGGCTGAATCTCGGAGAAAGGAGACGACACCGAGCACCTTCGCGACCAAAAAGGTTAAGACATGGCCTGACGAGGTGGTAGCCTCGAACCTCGAAGCAGAGTCGTCTAGCCCACTCAAGGTGGATTACGGCCTGGCGGCAAGGACAGCGCTGCAGAATGTCAAACAGGACCTAGCCACGAAAGAAGTGGAGCAATGGGTAAGGTCGGAGCTGGAAGGCACAGATCTTCGGGAAAGTTTTAATGTTCTGGGTAAAACGACAAAAGTAGAAGACAAAGAGGAACCCAGGAAACAGGGACTAAAACTGAATGTTATATCTGGTAAGACTTTCGGCATGACGAAGGAGGGGACCAAAATAATGTCCATCATCTCAGTCGCAGGGCACCAGGAGGTCAAGAACTTGAGTGAACCATCCGAGATTACACTAGTCCACCTGGACATCTATGCCGACTACCTGAAGGAGAAAGATCCCAAACTGGACTCCAGGGCAGTGCGAGCGCTGCTCACAACAGGAGGTCCGAGGCTGATGAAAGTGGACGGACATTATATCGATGTCCATGGCCCTTACCCAATCCTAATGAATGTGGATGGCATCAACATCTACACGAAAGCTCACATAACTGAGGCGAACGATCAGATTGGCCGGATATACATTGGTCAAGAGGAGCTGAAGGTTAGACGGATCGGACACAACGCGATGCTCGAACAAGATGCGGTGCTCGAACAAGATGAGGTTGCGAGGCCGATCTGGCCGCACACGTTCTGGACGTGCAAGGCAGACAACTTTCAGTAAAGGGACTGCTAGACACGGGAGCAGTGGTTAGTGTCATGCCAGTCAAAACTTGGACCGATATGGGTTTCGAGAGGTCGGATCTCATACCGACAAACATCAGGTTGGCAGCGGCCAATCAGGGAGCGATATATGTGAGTGGACGAACCCCGATCATTTCACTGCAGCTCGGAGGGAGACATTTTTGGATGAGCTTCCTAGTAGTGGAGAATTTGGACGAATCCGATCAGTTCATCTTAGGAAGGGATTTCGTTCGCAACTTTGACGTCACGATCGATCTCAATGACGGGTTGATTAGGATCAAGGATCCTGAGAGAAAGTATGAAAAGAGACCCCTTAATAAGATCTTAATTAACCAGGCCAAGGTGCCAATTTTTCTGGATCGAAAAGTTAGATTAAAACCAAACCAAGCCAGAGTAGCGACGTTTAGGATGAGGAACTTGAATGAACTCAGCAATGACAGACAGGTGTGTCTGGTACCAAATCCAAACAGTAAAAGCTCGGCTATTTTAGGAAGAAGCTTCTCACTCACTCAGAGCGGACTATGTGTGAGTGTGTTATTGAACACAGAAGCAACAACAGTGACAATACAAAGGGGAAAGAAACTTGGCTACGCTTTGCCTCTGAACACAGACTTTCAGAGTGTGGAGAACTTGAAAAAGTTTGATGTAACTAAATGTCCATTGCACGCGAACCAAGAATGTATAATGAGGAGAGTGAATGAATTGAAATCTTCTAGGAAATTGTTTTCAATGAAGTCGGAAACAGATGATGGGCTGTCTAGTTGTTCCAACTTTCCTGAGAGGCCGACGGAAGCAGAGTTAGCAGCGAATAAACCTGTCTTACCTGAGATAGAACATCTGAAGGGTAAAATATCAGACAAAGAACTAGATTCGCTCAGAGCGGTGCTAAATCGGAACGCAGACGTTTTTTCGAAGCATAAGGCCGACATAGGTTGTTGTAATTTTGTAGAACACGAGATTGAGATAGAAGAAAGGCTCGGTACCTCATAGGGAAGGGGCGAGAAGAATGACCCCAAACAAGTCAGAAGCGTGTAGGAAGGAGATCGAGATGTTAATGGAGTACGACATGATCGAGCCGTCGAAGTCCCCATGGG
The DNA here is from genome assembly GCF_963678635.1 of Symsagittifera roscoffensis. Lineage (NCBI taxonomy): Eukaryota > Metazoa > Xenacoelomorpha > Acoela > Convolutidae > Symsagittifera > Symsagittifera roscoffensis. The sequence goes on along the minus strand of NC_087062.1, from coordinate 71,062,713 downwards.
CTTGTGGCGTGGTCATGGCGAAAAAGAAAGGGGGACAACTCAGATTTTGTTGTGATTTCCGTTATCTGAACGCAGTGACTATAAAGGACGCATATCCGATTCCCCGCATCGATGAGAGCCTATCCAAGCTGGGAGACGCGAAGTTCTTCACGACGTTGGATTTGGGCTCTGCGTTCTGGCAAGTGCCACTCAGAAAGCAAGATCGAGAGAAAACAGGCTTCGCGTGTGAGCTGGGATTGTTGGCCCATTCCAGCGACTGATGGCCCAGGCACTCACGAGCGTCACTAAGAAATACGGGAATCTCATCATGTCTTATGTCGATGGTGTCGTGATTGCAACACCAACCTTAGAAGACCACATAGAGAGGTTGGAGGAGGTGTTTTCTTGCATGAAGCAGGCGGGTCTGAAATGTAAACCCTCTAAGTGTGAAATCCCCAGGGATTCCATAAAGTATCTGGGCCGCCTGGTTGACAAACATGGAGTGAGACCAGATCCCGAAGCGGTTGAAGCGGTGCTGACCTGGAAGGCACCTAAGACAGATACACAGCTGATGAGTTTTTTGGGATTCGCGAATTATTATCGAGAGTTCATCAAGTGGTATGCTGACAAAATATACCCGATGCAGAGGTTGATGAGAAACAAGGGCAAAAAGTTCACCTGGACTGATGAGGCGCAAGTTTCATTTGAAAACATCAAACGTGAACTTTGCGAGGCACCGGTCCTCGGCATGCCGACAGAGAAGGGGATGTTCGTGCTGGACACGGATGCATCAGTGGTTGCGATATCGGGCATACTTCACCAGGAGCAGGAGTGGAACGGGAGAACGGTTCTTCGTCCGATAGCCTACGGGAGTAAAGTCCTGAGTGATACTGAAATGAAGCACGGCGCACCAAAAGCGGAGATGTTTGCGGTGATCACTTTCGTGGAAAAATACAGGGCCTACTTGGGGAGTGCTCCCTTCAAGTTACGTGTGGATAATCGTGCCCTTGCCTGGCTGAAGACCTATTCGATGGACCAAAGTTATATTGGTCGTTGGATCGTGCGCCTGGATGGATACCACATCATCATAGAGCACCGTACCCGTGACAAGCATCAGAACGCAGATAGCCTCAGTAAAAAGACAGAGTTTTATGAGCGCCTCGAGGATAAACAGGCTAACCAATCAGAGATCAAAGACGGGTTTTCCTTTCTGGACAAAGAAACCTACGACAAACTGCCACTTACTAGGTGGTTAGACAAGTCAGGGCATCCTATACCCGGACACCCTGACCTTCCAGTGGAGACGGCCGCGGAGATAAAGCTTTTAGCCAGAGGCGAGCCCGTTCCGTTGGATCTGCTAGTTCGATCCAACTTGGTGCAGCAAGAACTTACCAGATTAGGTATAAACAGCATGGCTCTATTGAACAGGACGGTGAACTTGGCGCTGGACGTCATGGGAAAGCTCCGTGACTTGTTGGACAGGGAAGTGGATAGGCATGATCGTGAATGGATGGAGACCATGCAGCGGTTGACTGTCACCGAGAGAACAGAGAAGAGGCCAGTGTCCATTCGCAGCCGAGGCGTTGAACGGGATTGCAGGTCGATTGTCAACCAGCTGGTGAGCTCGATGCCGAAGGAGGTCTTGTTGAGCACTTCGTTCACTGAATATGGAACACTGAATCAGAACCAAACTACTGAGGAAGTCAGGATCAGGTCGAAATCTAGCTTCACGAGGAGAGTGCATTTCACGGACGCAAAAGAAGAATACGAGCCGAGCCCAGATTGTTCGTCCGTGGACGAGACAATGTCCGGGGAGTCTGATACCTTCGAGCCAGTCAAGGACGACTCGTCTGAGGAGTCAGACACCTTTGAGCCCGTGCAGGACGACTTGTCCGGGGAGAGGTTGACGAGACCACCTAGGGGCAGAATTTTGTCCGGGGAGTCGGGTTTGAAGCGACCGATGGACAGAGTTTTATCCGGGGAGTCGAGAAACTTCTCAGACAACTTGGAATATGATGTTGGGAAATCAGTCGACTCAAGTGTTGACTCGAGGCCCCAATCCTGGGACAACACGTCTGAAACAACTTCCAATTCCGATATGTCAGAGATCGCAATCCACTCCTTATTGGTAGACTGGAAGCAGCGTGGGCTGGACCGAGAAACACATCAGGATCCAGACAGGGACAGATACACCTCAGATGAAGAGGGCACTGTGGTGGATAATGCCGCAGACGAGCTCGAGCTGATAGCAGTTTCGAAACGCCCAACCAGATTGCTGCCACATGGTACGGTCGTCCGTACCAATCTGGAACCATCTGTGCAGGAAGCGACGCCTTTGAAAAAGATATGGTGTGTCAAGTTGATGGACGATGCTCATGCTCCGGAGATAATGAGTGGGCAAATGAACGTGTTAAAGACGTATTTGAAAGCCAGATACAGGCTGTCGGATCTCCTAAGGGCTCAACGAAATGATAGAATGACAAGCAGTCTGAAGAGATGGATCGAGAATGGAGCACCTTACAAGGGAGACTTGGAAGAAGACAGCTACAAGATCTTGAAGCAATTCTACCTGAAGCGAAACGACTTGTTGTACCTGAATAAGGACGGAATCGTTGCCTGCAAGCGACAAATACAATTCAATAGTGTTACCACAGTTGTACCAGACCGAATTGCTCTTTCGCTCACATGATCAGATGGGCCATCAAGGCGTGGACAAAGTGTATAACAGGATACAAAAACGATTCGAATGGCCGGGATTGAAAAAGGCTTGTGAGAAGTGGATCGCCGCATACCTGTCATGTCAACAGGCGAAGGATCCCAGGAAACTAAGGTTCCCCCTACAGTCAATAGAGTCGTCAGGTTTCAATGAAGTGGTGCAAATTGATCATCAGAAAATCTGCATGACAGCAACGGGCTATAATCAGGTGCTGGTAATGATCGACCATTTTACGAAGTATGCGGAAGTAGCACCCTGCATGACAGCATCGGCGGAAGAAAGATGTGATCATTTGATAAATGTGTGGATAGCGAGGCATGGCTGCCCCATCACGTTCCAATCGCACAATGGCAAAGCATTCGTGGGTGATCTCACGAAGGAGTTGATGAAAAGGTCGCAGGTAGCGCAGGCCCACTCGACCACTTATCACCCGCAAACGAATGGCATAGTCGAGAGGCAAAACCGCACACTGGTATCCATGCTGAGAGTCTACTGCTCGCGTTACATGGATGACTGGGACAAGCACTTGCCGCAAGTGATGGGTGCTTACAACAGCACGGAGCATTCCACCACGGGAATAAGTCCGCACATGATGTTAACGGGTCATGAAAAAGCGCTCCCGTTGACGTTTTTCTACCCTGAATATGAGGGGAAGAGGACAGCACCGCAGACGTACGTGCGGGATGTTATTAGAAGACAGCAGGACCTCAATGACTTATGCAGGAGGAATACGCAACAGGCGCAAATTAGACAAAAAAGGAGGTTTGATAAAAGGACAGCCGATGCGAAGGCCTACTCAGTTGGCGACTACGTCTGGGTGTTCCAGGAAATGGTTCCACCAAAGGGAACCAAGAAATTATTAAAGAAATGGCGTGGTCCATTTCAGATAACAGAAGTGCACCAAGGAGGTCGTTTTTATCGATTGAGCACTGGAAGAGCAGCTCATTATGAAAACATCAAACCACACAATGCCTCGTCAGATGATTGGTGCATCCCAGCGTACATGCAAGAGGGAGACTATTTGATAGTGGATCCTGCTTGTGAAGTGAATGAAAGGGGTACTCGCGACAAAAACGACGGGAATGAGGTGGTGTATGACTGCGACCTACCACTGGATCTCGAGTTGACCGAGCGAGTAGAGGTGGACGATGAAACTCTACCCTATGCCGAGGAAGACTGGGACTGCCCGGAACAAATTGAAATTGACAAGGGAATACAGCCTGACTTTCCTCTCACTATGGAAACACGCCAAAGCAAGAGAGGAAAAAACCAGAAGAAATACAATCCGTACGGCGAGGATTTCGTTGTAGACAGAATAGTGGTAAGTGATGTCATGGACTCGCTAGTGGGACTGGACGAAGTGGCGATGCTAGAAGAAATCGACTTGGTGAACGATATGGATCAAGATTGAATCGACGATCGATCAGAACCGGAAGTGGAGTTCGAACCAGAAGCGAAACAGATTCATGAGCAAGAACTAACGAACTTGCGCGTACTCGAATGGCTGTATGATCTGCCGACAGATCCAAAAGAGACGATCCTGACGATTCAGGACGTCGATAAAGACGGCATCAAATACATCAGTCATGACAATACCGAGTCCAACTGGGTCGCCCCAGATGGTCCTCTACGTGTTCCACAATCCAACCTCGATCTCCTAGACTTTGGGCGATCGACGGGGACGTCGATGGTTATTTTTGTCCGGGGAGTGGGGGTAGGACTCACCCACACCGAAAATCTGATAATAAAAAAATTGAAATCGGCAAGAGAAACCGGAGAACTAGAGACAGAGGGCGAGAATGCTAAAAAACCACCTTTTGGACGAATCTTTGAATCGTATTTTTATCTACCGAACCATTATTCGAACAATATCGTCATAACGGACAGCGATTTCATACTCACGGAACGCACGTGCGCCATAGCGATAACCGCGGACGTAAGCTTCAAAACAGCACTAGCGGCTGACTTCAAAAGAGAGTATAAGAATATCGAGTTTTTATGGAAACAGAGGCCTGGTGTGGGAGGGATGATACTGTTGCCCCCTGTTGCATCACAGATACCAGGGAAATATTTGTGTTTCCTGGTTACCAAGGCCACTGATAGGCAACACGTAGATCCAAACAGCTTGGTATTGACCTTGACTCGACTTAGGGATTTTTTGGTTGAGAGAGGAGTGACCTCTCTCTCGTTGCCAGTATACGATCCTAATAGTGGAAAGCTACATCCGAGAGAGTTGTACGCACTTGTACATGTGATATTTTCAGAGACTGACATAGAGGTTTACTTACATAAAAAATACTATCTGAGCATATGCTAAGAATTGCGCTCGGCGATAAGTGGTTTTTATTAAGTTACTCGATAAGAATTAGAGTCAAGTTTTAGATTAGGTTAGGTTTTAGGTACAGTATTAGGGATTATGTTTTTATGTGATGGCATAGGTGTGTGATGTTTATGTGTTTATGTGTTATGTTATTGTTATGATGTGTCTCATGTGATGGTTATGATGTGTCATAAAAGACCTGGGGTACTCCAGGTCATCAAGGTGACAGCGCTCATTCGTGCTACTCTGACAAAGATAAAGGTGGACGATCCACCCTGGTGCTAAATTTTTAAATCAGAATTAAGAAGAGAATTTCAATGGAGAGTTTTAAAGAGTTGAATGATGTTGTGTCCAAAAATGATGGTTTTAAGTCGCGACTTATTTTTTTAGATCTTGATTGATCAAAAATTGTTTATTGAATCCATTGAATCGAAACGAGACAGGAAGACACTACACGACAGCAAGAATCAACACGATAAGAAATGGGTGATACGAACGAACTCATGGAATTCCTCTCAGCGAGTCTAGGAGCGACTCTAGACGAGATCTATCAGCGGCTGATCGATTGTGATTTCACACGAGAAGACCCGGGGCTGGCGATGTTTGTGGTCGCGCTCCTCAATGCATTAGGACGAGAGGGTCGAGGGAATCGCCCTACGGAAGTCGTGTTGATGTTGGCCTTCGGTGAGTCCGGGACCGCCGAGAGAGGCCGAAATCGACTGATGAGATGGAGGCGTGGAGAAATGTCTGGCCACGACCTGGCTCGTGAGCCAGGACTAGGCGAGCAGAGGGACCACCGGCTAGGTGAGATGCCCTTACCAGTCCAACCGGCGCAGCCACTCATCGGAGCGAAGAGACAACGTGATGGGCCAGGCCCGTCACATTCGGTCGACTCCCCTACAGCTGCTCCTCCTTCGAAGAAAGTGAGGGTGAGTGAAATAGAGATCCAGACGTCGGAGACGATCGAGACGGTGGAAAAGAAGGAGAAAGATCAGAGCGAGCTGTGTGCCAAACTCCAGGAGTATAGGGCAATAGCTCGAGAAAGAGACGAATGGAAGAAGAAATACGAAGATCTACAGGTGACTTATAAGGAGGATGAAATAAAGCACCTGAAGGAGCTGTATATGGCGAAGGTGAGCCAAGTGTCACCGGAAGTTCTGGCGAGCATGAGATCCTCGGAGGGATCCAACGACACACGCCCCGGGACAACAGCCCAGGAGCTGTGTGTATCGAGAGGGCCCGAGGTTCTGGATTTACGTGCATCGAGAGAGCCCGAGGCTCCTCAGCAGACACGACTGTCTGCTTCTAGTCAAAGGTTCACGATACCAGACCCTTCTGACACTTACCTCGCTCCTCAGTTCCAAGAATCGTTCAACCAAGTGGCCAGAGCAACGATGGATGAGATCAGCCGAACCACTGGACGGACATTGGGTAGGATCGTTCCTTCCCAGCGTCGTGATCAGTCATCTAATAGCTCGGAGCGAGCACCCCACACGATAGTGCCCTCGGGGACTGCGCATGGCAGAACCTATCAAAAGTCCCGCGTGGTAGATATTAGGAAGAATCTGATGAAACGGCACCAGTTCACGCAAGTAGCTGCGGAGCATCCTCGAGCCTGCCTGAATGATATGAGCTGGAACCCCGCTACGAGCGACCAGGTGATTCCCCCAGGGAGTCGCCACCTGATCATAGGAGACAGTTTGGTGAGGGATCTGAATGAGATCTTCGTCTATGGTCAGACGACCACTTTGTCCTTTGGAGGAGCTTCAGTGGCTCAGGTCATCAAGATGATGGAATTCCAAAGCGAGGATCACCTGGATATGCTGGTGATAATGCTAGGAACTAACGACGTCTCGAGAGCCCCAGTGACTCCCGAGTGCAAGTGGGAGCCTCTGCTGGTATGCCTCCTGAATGAACTGAAAGAGAAGTATAGGCCCAGGTTTGTGGTGCTGTGGACGATACCACAAAACCCGCTGGTGGGCACCACAGTGGCAGATTTCATGAATGGCAACGTGACACGGTGGAACGAAATGGTCCGTAACCTGGTGAGAAACAACCCTGGCGAGTTGCGACTTCTGGATCTCGAAAACACGCTGCGCATGATTGATCATATTGCGCTTACCAGAGATGGGATACATTTCAACACCCAACGAGGGAGACACTGGATGAATGATGTATTTCAGACGCAATTGAGGGAAATGGAGCAGGAGTCGAGGAAGACCAGTTCTCTGGCTCGGACCAGCTCAACGACTGGAGGAAGTAGAATAAGGGCAAGCGTGCCCGAATCCCTCGTCAACCGCCTAGGGCCCTTGGCAATGGAGACGGCTGTAGCCGCACCCACCGCTCCGAGCTCAAACGTGAGAGAGAGGCTAGGGACTGCTCCTCCTCCCAGAACACAACCGCTTGAAAGCCGACTCGGCAGATCAGTGGTTCAGAACAGAAATAACTCCCAGACCGTGTCTAGGAGGAACGATCCGCCCGCCACGGCAAATCCTGCTTCAGCAGCAGGACCGTCTACGAGCGCCGTGCCTGCGGAGGGAGTTGAACCAGGCAGCCTGCTGCTTTGGAACCGATCAGACCCGAGTCATTGGGGACAGTACAAGACAGACATGTCCACGAAATTGAACATGAATACCCTGACGTGTCGGGAGGACGCGATGAGAATGATTGGCGGAGAAAGCCCCACGGTGTCGCGACTATATCGGATATCAGGTGTGGATTGGCTGCTGGCAGTGCAGGAGCAGTTCAGCTCTACGACTATGCTCCGACATGCAGACTTGAACGGGTTGCCTCAGGACAATACCTTTGGACCTTTGAACACGCGGTCCCTTACGGACGTCCGACAGAGAGCCCGGGAATTGACGCCACCTGCTCGAAGAGGCAAGTTTCAGGTAGAGAACAAGCCCAACAACAAGCACCGTAAAATGTACAGGCAGTTCGCTAAACCACCTGGTCAGACGCCTGGTGAGTATTCAAGGGACTACCCCCGAACGACCACGGTAGATGGAGATGACCAGAGATATGGGAAACTGAAGGCCCCAATAGGCGACGGCCTGTTCGCAGCTTACGATCCCTTAGAGATGAAAGCTGCAAAGTATCTGATCGTAGCCAGTTCCGATTATCTCTATACGCCTCGTTCTCTCTTTTGGCCCGACTTGATTTTCTTCACGGCACCTAAATTGGATTGGGGACAGGCAATCGGCATGATGATAAGTGTACGAAGGGTAGTCAGTATGGAGCCGCAGGTGATAGTGGTTGCAGGCTCAAATTATCATCCGCAAAGCAGGGGCTTATTGTCACGTCTGACGGATGGGTCGATCCCGAGCAACGAGGTCATAGGGGAGGCGATAATGACATTGCTCTCGGCGATGGCTGAGGTAGAAGCAGCAGCAAAACAACGTTTCACCCATAATGTGGTGAAGGTGGTCTTTGTGTTGTCACCAGGGTACGCTGCATTGCCAGAACCCCTTCAGTTTGTATACACAATGGTCACGACGATAGCAGAGGGGAGGTTCAACGTAATAATTCCTGCCCCGAACAGAGTAGTAGACCCAGACAATTACTACCCGTCCCGATCTGAGCTTCCCGCCGTTTGGGCTGACATTTCGAATGCCATACAAGGGCTCAGAGATTGTAGCACAACTCGGTTGGTGCTAGATGAAGTTCTGGGGTTGGAGCTGTCCAACTTTGCCAGATTGCTGAAACTAAGACCAGGGGTGGACGACGATCATCTGTTAGTACAACAGGTGGCTGATGATCTCTGGTTCAGACAGATGGATCATGCCGAGAATGAGCAGGGCAGGGTAGTCAGGAAGAACATGACATCAGCGGAAGAAGATCTCATGGCAATGGCTTTGCGCACGAAGCCGCACAATAACGTATGGTTGTACTTGTCACCAAGGCTGTGCACCTTGGGTGAGGACGCGTTCGAGCATGCGCCGGCAGTGATAAAGGAGATACATGTGTATCTGAAAAATTTGTTTGATGCCCGGGAGTTAGCTGGGGGCATGATGTTGAAGCTGATGCAGGACGTAAACACGATGTCACTGGACAAGTTCCAAGCTAACGTGCTAGCCACGAGGGCACAGTACGAACGATCGGATGCTATCTTGGGTGGAATGGGAGTGGGATTGGACGCCATCCTTCCTGTCGACGTGCTATCCTAGGGCATCCCGGAACTTGATCGCGAGTTTTGTCAGAGACATCAGGAAGTTATCGATTGGCCTGGTGTTAGCCTTGTACGTGACATTTGGTCACGAAAATTTCGTGAAGGGGCCGGCGAATCTCTTCACCCAAGCGTTGGCAGATTTGAGATTGGATGGACTCCTGACCCTGATTGCCATGACCTACGGTCGACTGGGTGATTTGCTTGTGCTGTTACGTTACCCTGAACAACTACAGGGACCCAGTCGTGAGTTCAATGCACAGTTGGAAACCGCCTCGCTCAAGAAGATGAAAGACTGGAGGACTCTCCTGCTCCAATATCTTTTACAGCAGAACAGAAGCGTCACGGGAGAAGATAAGGTGGCGACGGATGCGAGTGAGTGCAAGCAATATTGTGGCATGCTTTTGCTGACAGATTTGGCAGTCATGATGCGGATCGATCCGTTGGCTCTGATTCACGGACTGCGGGAATTCGTCACGGTGGTGTATGGACCGGTGATGTCTTTCGTGTTCCCGGACGTGCAAGTCGAGGCATACAGGAATTCGGTGTTATACGTCAACCTGGTCTCAGTCGTGGACTGTTCTGTGCTGAACTGGGTAGAACAGAGGGAGTTGAGAGGGCTGGCCAGAGACGATAGGCTGTTCGGAAGAATAGCGGAGCCAGGATGGATGTTGATGGATTTCAACAACCACTTCAAGTGCCGAATGGGCCGTGAGGAACTTTCTCACATCCAGTTCAACCCGAAGCTTTGGAACTTAAGACCAGTAGTGAAGGATACGGGAGCGGCCATGGGAGTGCCACTCCTACCAGAAGCCTATGCACACGCTAAAGAGAACCAGCAAGCGTGGCTTTCCGGGTCCAGGCCGCTGCCGGACCAATGCCCTCGATATCCACCGATAAGGAGGATGTTGTTGGGAGTCACATCTCCCATCATTGCCCCTCGCATCGGAGCAGCTCGCGACGCAGAGAAGAGAATGTTGAAGTGGAGTGAAGGGATGGAGCCGCGCTTCATCGGCTGGAATGTTGCAGCCGCGCACATGTTTGACTTCTCATTTCCTGATGCTTGGAGTAGAAAGAAGATCAAGGCACTACCTTCCAGGAGACCAGAGGTCTCGGCCGAAATGTGGAACGAAGTGTATTCTCCCACAGACGATTGGTCAAGACTGAAGTGGTCACGAGAAGTGAAAGTAGTGATGATGGAAGTGGCAAAGGAGAGCAGAGGAGGCTCGTATATAACAGTAGAGGACCTGGCACCACATGGCGAGGAGTCTGTGGAATTCCTGGTGAATGATGAGTTGTTTTATCACGCAGGTGACATGACCGTACCGGCTCGGCCGGACTCGGGCATAGACTCACAACAAGGACCTTCAGGACCCAGGCCGAAACCTGATGCAGGTGATGATGAATTGATGGATCAGGACGATGACGACGACGACATCGAGGGAAAGACGGGAAAACCGGGTGAGACAGATCTGGGAGCGATGGAGAGAGACTTGTTAGAATACCGGTTTAGTGAAGACGACGATGGGGAAGTCGATGGGAGTCTGTTGCTAATGACGCCATCGTCTTTCATGTCCCCTATAAAGGAGGCGTCGGCCGACTTATCCCCGATAGACCCAATAAGCCAGGCGAGAGAATGCCGAAGCAGGGATCCGCAGAAATTGCTCCATGAGTCACCAAGGAGGAGAAAAATTGAAGAATCAATGAGGGTATCCTTCCTGAGCACGCTGCCGGAAGAGGAATGGGTGAGATATCAAAGTGAGTTAGAAGGCAAGACAGGGGCAACCTGGAGCCGAGTGAATTTCATGGAAAGATCATGGGACGTGATACGACGATATGGGACGCAGTCCATAATGAAGGTGGGATTGAACCAGCACATCATGCGTGAGGTCTTGGAGAAAATAGTGAACTCCATGGAGTCGGATGTTCTGACCGAGTCAGTAACAGAAGACAGTGCCGATGATCAGCAGGTTGCAAAGAAATTACCTGTCAGACGAGCCAGGAAGGGGCTGAAGCGACTAAAATGGATAACAGGAAGTCGAGCCATGAACCCGAGAGTGGTGAAGTCGAGAGCCAGCGCAGTGGTGACCTCTCTAACGAGCGCAGGTCATTCAGGCGAGAGCGGGCAAGGAGATAGTGCAACGCTGACAGGGGAAGAAAAAGAGAATCTGATACCCCCTATGCTCTTGGCAGGTCTGACCACGACTGCCGTAAGATCAAAGAAAACAGCACGAACCCTGGCAGACACTAAATTAGAGATGGAGATCATCAGTCAATGTGGATTTGGAGGACTTGAAGATTACAGGCCCTCGCGGACCAACATAGCCAAGCTGAAGCTGGAAGGACAACTCGACGTGGTCGAGTACAGTCGAGTCACTGTGCCGGAATCAGTCCACATGGGAGATCCAGCAGGAGGTTATGTGGAGATGTTGAAAGCGAGAAACTCAGCGAGAGGGCACCTGATGGCTTGGAGCCAGAAGCGAGCCATGCAGGAATATCTGAAAGAGCTCACGGAGAATTCAAACTTAAATCGAAAAGAATACGGCACGGTAATGTCCTCTGAAGCGAACGAAGTTGGATTGGAAAAGCTACTAGAAATCTCCTGGAGGGCGGCCCTCCAGAGATAATTCGACGAGTTGATGCATGCACCTGCTACGGTGGCAGCATACCTGGCTCATCCTTGCATGAGAACTGATCTGCAAGTACGGTTGGCTTGGTGCCTGATGGGCATCAAGAAGGCGGAGTATGAAGCCAGTAATGATTCGAAATCACGGGAACAGGAGCTGTAGTTGATGGAAGCTCTGCGAGCGTTGATTTCAAAAGACGATTCTGCGATAGCATGGGCTAAGCGTAAGGATGCCCTTTGCTTTGTCAGGTTCGTGGTGGATCGTATCCCCACTCCTGTTTTGGGAGAATGTATAAAGATCATTCGGCAAAAGGGAGTTGATTGCGAAAGGAACTTCCTTAGGGCACTCCTGGAACTGTATCAGGACATGCCGTTGACTGTACCAAACAAGGAGTCGAATGACATGGAGAGCTATCGCAAGTTGGAAGAAGTGAGAAGATATTCCAACAAAGAATTGAAAGTGAGCCGGGAGTTGATTGAAGCAGTCAAAGGACAAAAAGAGTTTGCAACACTAGGGAAACTGAAGTCGTTCCAATATGTGTCTGGCATACCGGGGATGGCGTATAATCCCTTCGTGAATGAAGAAGCCAGGGAAGCGTACTTCGACTATGAGCAAGTCATAGTACTCAATTTCTGGGTTGAACGTATTAAAGAAACTGGGATGCTGATGGTGGAACAACCCAAGCTGGGAATTATCTTGGAAGAACGAGTGGTCGAACCCTCGGTTCCCGAGCTAAGGGGGCAAGTGAGTTTTGATTGTGGTTCTTGGGACGGTCCCTTGAAAACCAGTCTAGTGACGATGTGGGAACTCATGAAGCCTTCTTGGTGTCCTCATCCTAACGCCGGTTTAATCTGGGACATGACGGCGGATACCACATTAGACCTAGATGATGACGCGAGTTTACATGATCTGGCCATGATACATCATCTGCTGGCCATGAGGCTGACGAAGCGGAAGAGCAACCCATCCACGGAGCTGTCCGAGGAAGGTCCATCGAGCAATTGGTTGAAGCAAGGCACATGCTTGGCTCAACATAGTGGGATGGAAGGACATGTTTGTAACCTGGGACACTGCCTAGTTCCGCTGAGCGAGCAGCATCGGCAACTGGCACGATTGTACGGAAGATTGAGCATGTCGGATAAGAGTGGTATGGAGTTGGTCGCGGACTGTCATGGGGTGACGGATGTAAATTTGATCACAGCCTTGGGATTTTGTAGCATGACGAGTTCGATTGAATCGCTTGAGCGCCTGGAGCGTGCCCATGAGCTAGTGACGTCCCTCAGCGTGGAAGTATTCCCTGGAGCATTGCAAACGGAGCAGAAGATCGGAGGCTGGAGAGAAGCTCTGGAGAACGAGATGAATCTGAAAGATAGTGAGGCCTATCATAAACCGACTGATTCAAAATATCTGGTGGGTTCAAACTCCGCACCATATTGCAGTAGTAGATATCCTACACACATGGTGGTGATGGATGCAAGGACACAGCAGGTGTTGATTGACCAACTTTTCTCTATGCCAAAGTGCGTGAGGTTGGCCAGAATGTCGGAGAGGTCACATGATTTATTGGCGAAGATCTTTCGGGCAGTCCCGAAGAGATCTGAAGGCGAGTTGCAAGACGTAGTGGGTGAAGAGTTTCTGAGATTAAACGAAGGCAATGTGAGTGAGTTCCAGAAGCAGAAAGCGAGTGGAGCGTTACCCACTGAATTCCCCACCATAGAAGAGAAAGACGACTTACACAGAATTCTGATGGAGGTGGAACCGTTGCTGGGAGCCTCAGGGTATCGGACCCGAAGGAACATAGTGAGAACCCATGGAGAGTATCCTTGCCACTGCTTGGCGCAGACGTTGTGGTACCCCAAACGCGGGAATCTGATGCTAGTATGGGACATGGAGGAGTTGTACTCCACGGGGTTGCCCGATCAGAATCAACAGGTGTCAATCGTGGTGGTTAGTGCCATGCTGGCAGTGAGACGGCTGGAGGCTAACGCGGACACAAGTGAACAGGAGACGGCCGTGCCGACTCCTGAACAGCTGAGCAACGTGAAGATGAGTCATGAATTGGATCTTTTCAGAACCACCTGCAAGATTCTGAGAATACCTAAAGCCATTGAAAGAATATGGTCAAGGCAAAGATTGATGCCTTGGTTCCGTGCAGGGATGTATGAACGCGCGAAGCGTCACATGTCGAGGAACACGGAAGCCTATCAATCTTTCCAGCTAGATATAGGACCAGGAGCCTATAAGAGAGCATTCCTGACGCACAGAAACGCGGTCACAACGGCGGTGAAGCGAGTAGCTGGAGCGCCTTGTGTAACTGAAGATGATAAGAAAGAGGTCTTAAGAGCTGACCTAGAACGAAACGTGAGCCTGTGTCTTCACAACAGCTTTTGCAGGAACCGGGAGCAAAAGGTTAATGTTGACTTGATACCTTGTTGCAAACCGAGGCTGTTGGAACAGGAGAGTTGGGGCACGGCCCGCAACTCCATGGACATGCTGGAGAAAGTATTGGAAGACAGCGAAGCTGAAGATCAAGATGGAGAAGTGATGGAATGAAGATGAACGAAGAAGAGAAGAGAAGGAGAGAAAACTTGATTGTCTTTGTGTGCTAAAACTTAAACCAATCAACCAAGTTTTGATTATTGAACTTGTGAAAATTTTTGTTTTGATTTAGTTTGGTCAAACCAAACTTTGACAATTGTTAAATTGTTGAAAAAGAAATTTTAGTTATGATTATTTATGTATGTATATATAGAACATAGGTGAGTATATTTACCTATTTAAACACGATTGAAGTTTTTAACCTGTGTAAGACACAATTTCACTGTGTGGCGACATGGTAAGATTGAGTAAACTCGCTCGAGAAGGGTGGATAACTCAATAACTTTCCTAGCCACAGAGTTTCTTAGTTTTAATATTGAAAGGACCGCATAAATAACTGATTATACTTGGTGAGTGACGTTAAGTTAATTTTAACGGGTGCGTGGCCGTGCCACGTCCCACTTTTTAATCACAAAGAGCGAAAAGAAATTTTATGGCAAGACGACGTAAGTAGTCAGAAAAGAAATTTTATCTAGGACACTCCTCATGGTGCAAATTTTGTGAAAATGTTGAAAGGCAGTGAGATGTAGTACGATGCCATTTGTGAACACGTAGTGAGTTGAGGTGGGGTAGATAAATTTCATTTTCTTATGCGATTTGTAAGATTGATTACAGAAAACTGGATAACTACTTGACGATAACCCGGTGTTATGCGATCAATAGGGATATTGATGGGGACTGTCCGGGGAGTATGTGCCATTCTGCTAGATGGCACAGCGCAACCTTCCGGGGACATGAAAAAGAAAGAAAAAGGCCTTATTAACGAAAAAGTATTGAAAGGAGGGTCGAAATATTCTGGAATATTTATTTTTAAAATTTCGATTTTCAAGTTGATATTTCTCAGAAATACGAAAAACGGCCATTTTGACCAAAAGAACTAGGAAAATCAGAACAACGACAAATATTGTGAAAAACAGTCGTACAAGAGACGGAAAATACGAAGCCTCTTATCGTGGCAGCAACGCACGATAAGACCCTTATCAGCAGATATTAGTGGAGAAGGAAGCTTCAGTGGGGAAGGAGTATTCCACGGAACCCTCCCGGGACGCAAATTAGGAGAAAAAAGAGCGTTATCGTTGGAATATCACGGGAGCGGAGGCTTGGTCCCCCAGAGACTGTTTATGTGAAGGGACTGTATGAAACTGATTATATAGCTACTTGGGAGTCGTGAAACTTTAATTTAACACCGGTGTAACTTGATATTTTAGAATATGAGTAGCTAGAAAGAGGAAAGGGTCAATCCATCTCCAATGGATTTAATATAGAACTGTCACACAAAATAGGTTGTTCGAGCCGTGTTTTTAATGACAATCACGTAGTCTGAGGATCCGAGACTCAGCTATGTGGTTGTGTTCGCATGTAAACGAAAGCTGATCAAAAGTCGTTTGACTGATGGCCTAAAAATGGTAACTTTTTACTTTGCCCTAAACAGACCAGAAAATCAACTGGCAAGGTCGAGACGGTGAAAAACGAGTAGGATTAAGGTAACTGACGCCTGCCAGTCGTTAATAGGTACTTTTTCTACGCTCCGTCGCTGTGTAGTATTTGGGCGAATGTTATATACAAACTGTACTCTGATAACATACAAGGATTCGTGGTCACTATTTTATAGAATCTTGTGAAATTTATTGTGCTGTGTCACTATTATTGGTAGTCAAACTATAAGATCACTAGCAATCGAATTAAGTGTATAGGCATTAAGAAGTGACAAATAGAGAATGAGTCTAGACAAGTCAAGGATACCTAAACGAGGTAATAGCTCTAGGAAATTCATACCTGAAAAGCAAAGAAAAACGATGACCGATCCTTTTGTGGATTGGATCAAACGAGCCCGGACCGACAAAGGGGAGACGGTTTCCGGCAGAATGGTTGAAACGAGAAGTCAGAAGACCTCAGAAGAGAGAAAAGAAATGTTGGTAGTGGAGGTCAAAACAGACCAAGTTATGAATGACAACCAGGAAGTACATGGACTGGATGGGAGAGGAAGAAGGCTGGCGAGTGAATCTACTCCGGTAGAACAAAGCCATGATTTTGCCACTTCCACCGGGACATTGGATCGAGAGGAGATGTCGGAACTGTCCGACATCTCAACTGAAATAGCGGCAACTAGAAGATCTCCAACAGACAACACTATGATGGCAGGCGGAACTGAGAAACAAACAACGTCATCATCGTTCTCAGAAAGAATGAGGAACACCTTAGGAAACATCGTTCCATTCACCATGGGAGGGGGCGCAGGAAATGAAGGTGAATCCCAGGAGGAGGAGGACGAAAAAGAGCAAGTGGACTTTGGATCTCAAATCAGCCTCAATAGTTCGACCCAGGAGAATGAGGCATACGTCGGAAGAGAGACTGGAACCATGGACAAATTTGGTGTAGTGAGAACGATAAGCAAAGAGGTAAACACACCGGGCCAGTCAAGAGACTTCGCGATTATGAAAAATTCAGAGTTGCAAACTGGGGAGAGTAAAAACAGAGGGCTAGGCAACGCATTGGCGGATCCTGAGGTAGATAATGAAAAGACGTCGAGGCAGAGAGTCAAGGCCCGGATCTCGACCAGCACGAAGCGACTTGGGACCGACAGGGTTACACCGCCACTAGTGACGCCACTCGTGGATAACGGGGCAGCACTAGAAGAAGCCTTAAACAACATAGTGGACAGTTTAGGAGAACAAAATGAACAGATGTCCATAAGAATGAGTGAACTAGAAAGGGCAGTTCACATTGAAAGAGAGAGTCTGCGGGAAGAAATAAACCGCAATAGACAAGAAGTTGGCAGGAGCGAAAAACGCTTGAAAGAAAGAACGGACGAGCATATGGCGAAGAACTTGTCGCGAATGACAAGAGAAGCGAAACAGCGAGAGTTACGCTTAAGAGACGACATGGAGAAGTTAAGAGTGCAGCAAGAGCAGTCTCTTGGGACTCTTGACACAAAGATAGACGCGATGATGGAGAGGCGAACTCAGGCTATCATGGATAGGTTGGACGGGCTACTAAGCAGCAAGAGTGGACCAAAAGAAGGAGAACCGAACTCGGGAGGTCCCAGCAGGGAGCCGAGGGTGAACTTCAATGAACATCAAAAGAGGAAGACGTATGGATCCACTAGAGGCAGGGGCAGTTCATCAGGCTGTGCCACAAGGGGTAATGGAACATGTAGCCCGAACAGTAGAACAAGTTCAACGGGGAACAGACAGACCTCTAATGAACGACCAACGCAAGGCACACATGCGACTGGGAGAAGTGATTCCGGTAACAGGGGGCATGCAAGCCCGGGGAGGAGTCATGTGGGCCAAGCGGGAAACACTCACGGCGATTCGGAATGCAGGTATGCACCGCATACAGAGCCTTTGACAAGGTGTGAGGACACTCAGGCGGGACACTCAAGGGATGCTACGGCAATGGCCACAGCATTTGAACCCCTAAACAGGTCTTTGGAGACATTCCTTACAAGGTTATCCAGAACCAATGAACGCAGTGAGAAGTCCAGAAGAGTCTTTAAGAAACCAAGATGCTATAAAGATGAATCTGATGGCTGTATTGATACCTGGATAGAGGTAATGAAGCTGCATTTCGAGGAAGAGGACTTGTCGGAGAGACAGGAATGCAGTGCGCTCACCAGCAACTTGGAAGGGACAGCCCTGAACTGTGTCATGGCCAAGAAGCAATATCAGCGTGACACAGATCAGCGAAATCTTGTTAAACCGTTTCGGATCAGGGGTGCAGGGGCACCAAGCGATGATGCGCTTCGAGAAACGGAGGCAACGAGAAGATGAAACGATAGACAAGTTTCTCGATGACTTGGAAATGCTGAGAAGACGCAGCCAACCGGATGAGTCAAACCGAAGGATGAACCTGGCCGTAGCCTCAAAATTCATCGATGGTGTGGAGAATGATGAACTTCGAACGATGCTAGCAACGCATTACACACCACTATCAACCAATGCGCCAACACCAAAGGAGTTGAGGCTCAAGTCAAAAGAGTATCTTTTGTTGAAACCTCCTTCGAGATCTGGATACTACAAGAACAATTATGGCATTTTTAACAACGGACCAGCAAACCAAGGGAACAATTGGTACAAACCGAGGGATGATATGGACAAGAGACGCTCTTGTGCCAATTGCAGTTCAACGGACCATCATGTGTCAGAATGCCCAACTTACAAACAAGGCATGAAAACAATAGGCTTTAGCCTCGAGGACGAAGATGCGTCAGAATTAGACCATGAGGATTTCATGAGAGGAGTAATTGCGAAATTCGGCCCGAGGTGTTTCTTTTGCAACTTGCAAGGTCATTTTAAATCAGATTGTCCGCAATTCTGGGATGCAGTGGCAGACATCAAGCATCCAAGACATGAAGAAGCTTTGTCAGGAGTGAAAGCCAGCAAGGCTCGCCTTTTGAGTGAAGCGGGGGCACGCAGAAAGGATAAACCTCAAGAGCTGGCGGCAAAGAAAATGCAAGCGGTAACAGAGGAGACACGTGAACCGGAACCAGCAACTGCGGCTGATGACTTCAAGATCGATTATAGGGCAGCCGCGAGGGATGCTCTAAATAGAGTGCAGCAGGAACTGGTGACGAAAGAGATAGAACAAAAAGTGAAACTTGAACTGGAGAATGAGAAACTTCAGGAGCAACTGAATATCTTCGAAGCAACGGAGTTCGAAGAAACTAAAGCACCAAGCAGTTTGAGCAAGAAACTTAATGTGATCTCTGGTCAGAGGTTCGGCATGGTGCCGCAAGGAAGCAAGATACAGTCGATAATCTCAGTGGCTGGACACCAGGTGATCAGGAATCTGAGTGAACCATGCGAGTTCACTTTGATGCATTTGGACACATATGCAGATTATCTGAGGCAGGTGGAGCCACGCACCGAGTCGAGAGCTGTGCGAGCACTACTAACGACGGGTGGCCCTCGCATGAAGAAACTTCATGGACGCTACCTAGAGGTCTACGGGCCGTATCAAGTGATGCTGAACGTGGATGGAATCAGTATCTACACCAGGACTTATGTAACAACAGATGATGACCAAATGGGGCAGATCAATTTGGGTGAGGAGGAACTCAAAGTCCGCAGGATAGGCCATGACGCCATGATGGAACAAGACGCAGTACACATTGGGTATGAAGCAAATGTGACCGCACATCTGCTCGACGCCAACGGAACAAAAATCGGAGTCACAGGGCTTCTGGACACAGGAGCGGTAGTGAGTGTGATGCCGATACAAACTTGGGAAAGAATGGGCTTTACGCGGGAAGATCTAATTCCAACGAATCTCCGACTGGCCGCCGCCAATCGAGGACCTATTTACGTAGCCGGAAGAACACCAATAACGGTACTCCACATGGGAGGACGGGATCTTTGGATGAGCTTCCTGGTGGTAGAGAATTTGGACGACGCCGACCAATTCATCTTGGGCAGAGATTTTGTCAGGAATTTTGACGTGATGATTGACTTGAACAACGGTCTGATACGGATTAGAAACCCGGACCGGAAGTATGTTAAGAGACCAATTAATAGGATAATAACAGACGAAAACAAGGTACCGATTTTTTTAGATAGAAAGGTAAAACTACAGCCAGGACAAGCTGTGGTGGCAATTTTTAGAATGAGAAATTTGAATTTGTTAAGTGATAGTAAACAGGTTTGCTTAGTACCGAATCCAAATAGTCAGAGTTCGGTGATTTTAGGCCGGAGCTTCTCGGTAACGCGAAACGGACTGTGTGTCAGTGTGTTATTGAACACACTGGACACCACGGTTTCAATCCAGCGTGGAAAGAAGCTTGGTTACGCTTTACCGATGAGGACCGACTATGAGGAGACACAAAACTTGAAGAAACACAGTGTGAAAGACTGTCCTTATCATGCCAGTAAAGATAAAATTTTAAAGAGGATTAATGAATTAAAATCTATTCATAAATTGTTTTCAATGAAATCCGAAACCGACGACGGCTTATCAAGCTGCTCGAATTTTCAGGAACGCCCCTCGCCATATGAACTAGAATCTGACAAACCGGTTTTGCCAGAGATAGAACATTTAAAAGGGAAAACAGGTGAGGGAGATTTCGAAAAATCGCGGGACCTCCTAAATCGGAACGCAGATGTATTTTCAAAAAATAAGGCGGATATTGGTTGCTGTAATTTCGTCGAACACGAAATCGAACTTGAAGAGGGCGCCGTTCCCCATAGGGAAGGCGCAAGACGAATGACGCCACACAAATCGGAAGCGCGCCGAGCGGAAATAGAAATGTTGCTTGAATACGACATGATAGAACCCTCGAAATCGCCATGGGCTTGCGGGGTAGTAATGGCGAAAAAGAAAGGGGGCAGCTTAGATTTTGTTGCGACTTTTGTTACTTGAACGCGGTAACGATAAAAGATGCGTACCCGATACCGCGAATAGACGAGAGCCTATCTAAGCTTGGTGATGCCAAGTTCTTCACCACATTGGACTTAGGTTCTGCCTTCTGGCAGGTCCCTCTGCGGAAGAAGGACAGAGAGAAAACCGGATTCGCGTGCGAATTGGGATTGTACCAGTGGAAGAGGATGCCCTCCGGCTTGTGCAATGCAACGGCCACTTTTCAAAGACTGATGGCTCAGGCTTTGACGAGAGTGACCAAGAAGTACGGGAATCTCGTGATGTGTTACGTGGATGACGTAGTCATAGCGACACCGACCCTGGAAGACCACATTGATAGGCTCGATGAGGTCTTTGGATGCATGAAAAGAGCAGGATTGAAGTGCAAACCATCGAAATTTGAAATCCTTAGGGATTCGATAAAGTACCTGGGAAGAATGGTGGATAGGCATGGTGTGAGGCCGGACCCGGAAGCAGTGAAAGCAGTGTTGACATGGAAAGCTCCCAGAACGGACACACAGCTCCTGAGCTTCCTAGGGTTTGCCAATTACTACCGGGAATTCATAAAAGGATATGCGGACAAGGTGTATCCGATGCAGAAGCTGATTCGCAACAAAGGGAAAAAGTTCGAATGGAACGATGAGGCACAGGTTGTTTTCGAGAATATAAAGCGGGAACTGTGCGAAGCGCCAGTGCTAGGCATGCCTACAGAAAAGGGCATGTATGTTCTTGACACATCGGTAGTGGCCATCTCAGGAATCTTGCATCAAGAGCAAGAATGGAACGGAAGAACAGTTCTCCGTCCCATTGCATACGGCAGCAAGGTCTTGAGTGACACATAGATGAAATACGGCGCACCGAAGGCAGAAATGTTTGCAGTAGTCACCTTCGTGGAAAAGTACCGTGCATACTTGGGGAGCGCTCCCTTCAAGTTACGCGTGGACAACAGAGCGTTATCTTGGTTGAAGACCTACTCGATGGATCAGAGTTATATTGGTAGATGGATAGTAAGATTGGATGGCTACCATATGATAATCGAACATAGGATGCGTGATAAACACCAAAATGCTGACAGCCTCAGCAAGAAAACTGAGTTCTATGAAAGGTTGGAGCAGAAGCAGGCCAATCAGGCGGAAATAAAGGAGGGATTCTCGTTTCTGGACAAAGAAACTTATGAAGCGCTTCCCTTAACGAGATGGTTGGATAAGTCTGGACATCCAATTCCAGGGCATCCTGAGTTACCTGTAGAGAAAGCAGCCGAGATAAAGATCCTATCCAGGGAGGACCCAGTCCCCTTGGATCTGTTGCTGCGCTCGAATCTGGTCCAGCAAGAACTCTCTCGCATGAACATAAACAGCCTCTCATTATTGGATAGAACGGTGCAAGTCACACCGCAAGTGATACGGATGCTGGGTGGATTGTTAGAAAGATAAGTGACCAGAGATGACCCAGAGTGGACATCAGCAGTGGCATTGCTAACAATCAGTGAGAAGGTGAAGATCATGCCGTCCAGACGACAGCACGAAGAGAACGAGAGGGATTGTAGGACAATAGTTCACCAACTAGTGTCCTCAATACCCCATGAGATTTTAACCAGTACTTCTTACGGACAGAAAGAACCGGGGAGCAGCAAGCGAAAGAAAACCGTCACCTTTGTGGACCAGGATAAGGAAGGTGAAAAGGTAGAACAAAACCTGCTGCAAGACTATTTGCCCGGGGAGACGAATGATGAGAAGAACCAGCGATCACAAGATCAACACCCGGGACAAGAAAATTTGTCCGGGGAGTCTGAGATAGACGAGAAAATTCCTGATGAGAAACAGGACCTAGAGAACAAGGTTTTGTCCGGGGAGTTCATATGGATGCGAAGAAGGCACAGACATGATCTGGAGGAGCGTGCAGTCTCCAGCACAACCTCTTCGACGGATGACAATTCCCGAAACTCAGGAATGGACACCTATTCAGACAGGAACTCGAGCTCGGGATCAGAACTGTCAGAACTAGCGATACACGCACTACTAGTGGAAACTCGGGCAAGGGACATGGACAGCGAGGTGTACCAGGATCCTGACAGCGATCGCTACCTTATACCAAGCGAAAGAGTCTTTGACAACGCAGCGGATGACTTGGAGACAATAGCGGTATCGAAACGTTCGATAAGCCTGTTGCCGCAGAAAGAGGTAGTCAGGACTGATCTTCAGCCGTTTAAACAAGAAACACAGCCGTTGGCGAAGATTTGGTGCGTTAAGATGGAAGAAGACACACACCAGACCAACGAGCTGAATAGTCAGATGAGGGTCATGAAGACGTACTTAAAGGCGAGATACAGACTCTCGGATCTTCTAAGGGTGCAGAGAAATGATCGCATGACAAGCAACCTGAAAAGGTGGATCGAGAATGGTTTTCCGGATAAAGGGGACTTCGAGGAAGATAGTTATCGCATCCTGAGACAATACTTCATGCAGAAGGAAGGGAGGTTATATTTGAACAAGGACGGGATTGTGGCTTGCAAAAGAAGGGAGGAAGACAGATTCCTATACAAGTATAACGCGATAGTGTTACCGCAACTCTATCAGACAGAGCTATTATTCAGGTCACATGATCAGATGGGCCATCAGGGGATCGACAAAGTATATCAGAGGATCCTGAAGCGCTTTGAGTGGCCTGGGATGAAAAAAGCATGCGAGAAGTGGGTAACAGCATGTCTGTCATGCCAACAAGTCAAGGATCCAAGGAAGTTGCGATTTCCTTTACAGTCGATCGAGTCGTCTGAATTCAACGAGGTGGTGCAGATAGATCACCAAAAGATATGCATGACAGACAATGGTTTTAATCAGGTGCTGGTCATGATAGATCATTTTACGAAGTATGCAGAGGCCGTGCCCTGCATAACTGCCTCGGCGGAAGAGACATGCGACCACCTGATCAATACGGGGATAGCAAGACATGGTTGTCCGATGAAGTTTCAATCGGATAATGGAACAGCTTTCGTAGGAGAGCTTACGAAAGAGCTTATGAGACGCTCACAGGTCGCTCAGGCTCACTCCACGACATACCACCCTCAGACGAATGGCTTAGTGGAAAGACAGAATAGGACGTTAGTGTCGATGCTGAGAGTTTATTGTTCCAGGTACATGACCGATTGGGACACATACCTTCCACAGGTGATGGGAGCATACAACAGCACGCAACACTCCACCACCGGAGTAAGTCCACGCATGATGCTAACTGGACACGAAAAGTCTTTACTCTTAACCTTCTTCTATCCAGAATATGAGGGAAAGAAAACGTCTCCACAGGTCTACGTGAGGGATGTGATGAGACGCCAACAGGAGTTGAACGATTTGTGTAGACGAAATACTCAGCAAGCACAGCCAAGGCAGAGGAAAAGATTCGACAAGAAAGCAGCTGGTGCAAAAGCTTACTCGGTGGGGACTACGTATGGGTATTTCAGAACGTTATGCCACCGAAAGGGACAAAAAAGCTCCTAAAAAAATGGAGGGGACCCTTCATGGTTACAGAGGTGCACCAGGAGGGACGCTTTCATAGACTGAGTACTGGCCGGGCCGCCCACTACGAGAACATCAAGCCACACAATCCATCGACAGAAGACTAGAGTATACCTGCAGACATGGAAGAAGGGGATAATCTAATGATGAATCCTGCTTGTGAGGTCAATGAAAAGGGCACCAGGGAGAAGAACGATGGAAACGAAGTCGTAGAGGAAAGTACGGATACACCGCTGGACCTGGTTCCAAACGAGGAGATCGAAGCGGACGATGAAACCTTACCCTACGCAGAGGAAGATTGGCAGGATCCCGAACAGGCAGAAGTTCCCAAGAACTTCGAACCGGATCTTCCGTTCACAATACAGACTCGTCAGAAGGACGGGACGAGACCAAGAAAGAAATACAATCCTTACGGTGACGACTTTGTAGTGGATAGGATAGATCTGAAGAAGATAGTGGAGGAAGTAGTGGGTCTAGAGGAAATAACTGTGTCACAAGACATTGACATAGTCGATGATCACCACGATGAGTGGGTTGACGACTGGTCGAAACCCGAGGTAGAATTCGACGACGAGCAACAGCAGTCATATGAACAAGACTTGACGAACCGTTGTGTCTTAGAGTGGCTGAATGAAACGACCTCGGATCCTGAGGAGACCAGTGTCACGATTCAAGACGCAGATCGTGAAAGCATGAAATACATCAAGACCGAACGAGATGATCCTTCCTGGGCTGCCCAGGAAGGACGACTACTCATTCCAGCTTCTAACCTCGACTTGATACCCGGTATGCGATCGACGGGGACGTCGATGGATAT
This sequence comes from Symsagittifera roscoffensis, assembly GCF_963678635.1. Taxonomy (NCBI): domain Eukaryota; kingdom Metazoa; phylum Xenacoelomorpha; order Acoela; family Convolutidae; genus Symsagittifera; species Symsagittifera roscoffensis. The sequence continues at coordinate 71,037,628 of NC_087062.1, read as the reverse complement.
TTTTGTCCGGGGAGTGGGGGTAGGACTTACCCACACTGAAAACTTGATGATAAAAAAATTAAGAATAGCAAGAGAAACAGGAGATTTAGAAGCAGAAACAGGCGAAGAACCTAAGAAACCTGACATACGCAGGGTAGTTGAGTCATATTTTAACTTACCAAATGAATATTCAAGTAACATAATACTAACAGACAGTGATTTCATACTCACAAATAGAACATGTTTGATAGCAATCACAGCAGACATGAGTTTTAGGACAGCGTTAGCGGCCGACTTTAAGAGAGGATACAAAAACGTGGAATTCCTTTGGAAGCAAAGACCAGGGATAGGGGGCGTAGCGGCCTTACCTCCGGCGGCGTCGCAGATACCGGGAAAATACCTATGCTTCCTGGTAACGAGGGCGACGGAGAAGCAGCACGTGGACCCAGAGAACCTAGTCTTGTCCCTGACGAGGCTGAGGAACTTTCTCGTGGAAATGGACGTGAAGGAGCTCTCGCTTCCAGTGTACGATCGAAACAGAGGAAGACTGCATCCTCGGGAATTGTACGCTCTTGTACACGTGATATTCTCTGATACGATTATACAAGTATATCTACATAAGAAATATTACTTAAGTATAGGCTGAGTGACGTGCGAGAGGGTGTTAGGCCAAAGACTAAGTTGTATGTAATATGTGTTATGTTAGGTTATGTTATGTTATGTGTTAGGTTATTAAGATCGTGGGTAAGAAGGGGTTAGTGACCATGAAAAACTGAATGACGATCTTAGGAATAGATCCAAAGTTTGGACTGTCCAATCTTAGGTCGAATTCAAAAATTTTAGAGACCGATTGATTTTAATAAATTTTAGGATAAAATATCTTTTTATCTGAACTGTTTTTAAGCAAATTTTAGCATTTTTAGCGATATATGTTAAGATGGAACTGACAAGGATGATATTCGTAACCTCTTTCCTAGATCCTGATTGATCGTTTAATTACTCACTTGAGTCAAATCTTGGAATCAAAACCGAATCGAACTTGAAAGAATAGAATGGATAACTTCAGCTTGGATGAATTGATGGACCTGGCAGAGGCAGATGTGGGACCGATGGTAGATGCGATCTATCGTCGGCTGATGGAACGAGACTTCGCTCTGGAGGACCCAGAGGTAGTCATGTTGCTGACCGCCCTGATCAACATCTTGGGGCACGACAACCGTGGGGACCGCCCCACGGAAGTCCTGTTGATGGCAGCATATGGAGAAAGGGGAGTACTAGACCGCCCGAACATGAGAGTGATGAGGTGGAGAAACGGGGCTCTCTCAGGGAGTGACTTGGCGAATGAGCCTGGATTGGGAAGTTCTAGGACCACCAACCAGGTGAGATGCCTATGCCCTCCAAGCCCAAACCTGGGCTGACGAGAATGCATCAGGAGATGAACAGCGAGGCGGCCTCGTCTGGTTCCACTGAGAGCAGCTGTGCCACCAAAAAGGGCGGGCGAAAGTAGGACAGAAGGTTCAGACGAACCAAACCATGCAAGATCTGGATGAGATGAACGATGAACTGAAAAGTACGAAGAAGGAGCTGGACGAGATGACCAAAAGTATGCTCCAGATGGAGGAAGATCGAGACATGTGGAGAAAATTGTTTGAAGACTGCAACAAAAAGCAGGGTCAAGAAATTGAGCGCTTGAGACAGGACTACAAAGAGCGATCGGAACAGATGGCGTTGACAACGGCCGTGGAGAAAGTGATACCTGCAAGGAATATTCCTCGTGGGCAGTCCCCGATGGAGCTCTTGACGCCTCGAGAAATGAGTCAAACAACGGAGACACGGCTCCCAGCAGAGACAAATCGAGTAACAATCCCGGATCCTAGTGACACCTTGGGTGACCCAGTCGTGGAACAGACAGTGAGGAAGCTGATAGAGACAGCTGGACAATTGGTCGCCAACAAGAATGCGCCAGGTTCCGGGGTGACTGCACCCTATGGAACGATCGACGACACGGGCAGAGTACGACTCTCCCAGACAGTGATCAGACAGGGGATAAGTGACGTGACACCACTCATGGGGAGCTCGAGGGCCCCAGAGAGAAGAATACGGAAGATGCCAGCGAAGAAAGTGTCTCGCATAATAGACGTGCAAAAGAATAATCAATTGAAATATAATTTCACGGGAGTTCCGGAGACAGATCCCAGGGGCTGCTTCAATCGAGCGATGATCTTAGTTGGGACGATTTTAGTTGTGATGATCTTAGTTGGGACGAATGACATCTCCAGAGGTTCAGATGAGCAGGAAGCACTATGGGAGTCAATGATGGTGTGTTTGTTTACTACCCTCTGGCTGAAATTCAATTGCGCGGTACTGACCGTTTGCACTGTGCCAATGAATACGAGAAGCCTGACAGCATCAGGAAGAGGGCACAACGAGGGAGTCGTCAGGTGGAATAACATTTTGAGGAACCTCGCAAGTCGGAACGCCGGAAGAATGATCCTCATGGACATCGAACATGAGTTGAGAGCTATGGATCAGGCCAGACTGACCACGGACGGCATCCACTTCGACAGTATCGAAGGACAAGCTTGGTTGAATCGAGTCTTCCAAGAGCGGTTGGACGAACTAGAAGCAGAGCTCTTTGACATAGGAGTGCTGAAGGAAGAAGGAACAGCGAGTGACGCGGTGATTACCACCTTTGTGCCCCCTAGCCTGGAAACACGCTTGGGTACGGTCCCGGCCGTCACGAACTACAGGCAACAAAGCTCCAGCGAACCAGGTCAAAGGACAGACGTACAGGATCGATTGGGAGAAGCGCCGATGAGGAGGACCATCCATCATAGGAGAAGAATAGGACCTGTCAACCCAATCGAAGAGACAGCCGGCACGTCTAGATCGGACACTAGATTGGACACTAGATCGGAGACGACAAGTACCAGTCGAGAGGAGAGACGTCCGGGCAGAGGCTCGTTGATGTGGTCAAGATCCATACCGTCTCCCCGGCATGTATACACGGACGAGCTAATGAAGCTGGATCTCCAGAGGGTAAGCTTCATCGAAGATGCAAGGAGGATGCTGAATGGAGCGACGCTATCCGTCAGCAGATTGTACTCGATAACCGGCGTAGACTGGTTGATAGCCGCTAGCATAAATTTCAGCTCCACGACGGCCTTGAGATTTGCTGACCTAGAGGGATTGCCCTCTAACAACACAATGGGACCAGTGAACGCGAGACCATTGCAAGACGTGAGGTTGAATCATGACGAAGGGAATCGAGAAGAGAGACCTGGAAGATTTCTAGTGACAAGGGCACCGATCGGACAACATGTGAAGATGTTCAAGCAACTAAGCTCACCCCCTGGTCATGTGAAGGAGAGAATATACCCAAAACTAGTGAATCAAGATGGTGATGCCCAGAGATACGGCGGATTGATAGCGATAAAGAAAGATGAGACCATCTTCGCCGCCTATGACAAAGCAGAAATGAGGAAGGCCAAGATTATGATAGTAACGAATTCAGAGTTCGTGTGCACCTCCAAGTCTCTGTTTTGGCCGGACGTCATAATGTTGGCAGCGGTCGACCTGGACCTACTGCAATCGATATCTCTGGCTATAGGGGTACAAAGGCAGACGGCAATGAACCCAATTACGATTGTGTTTGCTGGCATCAATGACCATCTACACAGTAGAGGTTTTCTGAGCAGACTCAGAGATCCTACAACGGCAGAGAACGCTGTATGGCCAGCGATAAAAGATATCCTTGAGTCGATGGGTGAAGTGGTGGATGCGACGAAGGAGGGGTCATTCACCAAAGTGACACCGAGAATAGTATTCGCGTTGTCTCCGGGATATGCACATCTCCCGGATGGACTGAAATTTGTGTATGCGATTGTGACCTTACTTTCGGAAGGAAAATATGATGTGATCATATCAGCCACGAATCGCATGATAGAGATGGAGAACCTGAGGCCACTCAAGTCTGAACTGCCTGCAGTGTGGTCAGATATCTCAAACGCGATGAGAGGATTCAAGGACCATGCGCTACACATGTTAGTATTGGACGAGGTGCTGGGGTTGGAACTGTCCAATTTCAGTCGACAGCTCAAACTGAAACCAGGAGTAGACGACGACCACGAGTGATCGCGGCGATGTCCAACGACTTATGGTTCCGAGCAATGGAAGTGGCAGGTGAAGACACAAGAAGGAAAAATTCACTAGAGACGAGAGCTCACTTGGAGGCGATGGTTCTGAGAACCAAGCCGGAAGCCAACCAGTGGCTACACCTGAACCCTAGAGTAGCGGCATTGGGTGCAGACGCTTTTGAGCAAGGCCCCGTGATGATCACAAAGATACATGCCTACTTGTTGAAGGAGGTGAACCTGATGGAAAATGCCGGGGAAAAGACCGCTGAATTTGTGAACAGAATGTGTCAGATTACTCTGGAAACCTTCTGGACCCAGGAAGTGAAGGGACAGGAGGGCTTTGAACGGACAGACAGCATGCTAGAAGGGTTGGGAGCCGGATGGACCGCGTCCTTCTTGGCAAAAGTTTACCCAAAAGTCTCGCATTACTTGATAAAAGAATTCCTCCAAGCAGTAGTGGAAGTGTCGATAGTGGAACTAATAGCCTTGTTTGTGACATTTGGAGCAGAGAGTTTCGTGAAAGGACCGGCGATACTGCTCAGCGACGGAATCCAGAACCTGCGGCTAGACGGACTTCTGACATTGATTGCAATTACCCACGGAAACTTGGGAGGATTGATGAAACTGACACGTTGTCCAGAGCAAATGAGAGAGAGAGTGAGGAACTTAGATATGAAGAAATCCACGGACTCGTGGAACAAGATAAGAGACCTGAGACACACTCTTATCCATTATCTCTTACAACAGAATCGCTTTGGAACGGGAGAAGAAGAGACAATTGAAAGAGAAAAGGATGTTAGACGACATGTTGGAGGCATGCCCCTGTTAACCGATCTGAGCTTGGCTATGAGAACCGATCCCTTGGCGCTGATCAGAGGAGTCACGGAGTTTGTGACGGTGATCTATGGACCAGCAGTCACGTTTGCGTTCCCTGACGTTAAAGTGGAAGCATACAGGAGGTCGTTGCTGCACCTGAACCTCATATCAGCAGTGGACGGTAGTACACTGAACTGGTGTGAGCAGCACACATTGCGGGAGCTCATGAGTGAAGATCTGTTGTTTACGAAAATATCAGAGCCACAGATGACAGTCATCAATTTTGACGATCACTTCCGTGATCGCAAGGGAGAAGTAGAAAGAGGACACATTGAAGTGTTTCCGAAGCTTTGGAATCTGAGACCCTATGATAAAACGAATGGTGAAATAACCAGAGTGCCTCGTCTCACTGCAGCATATCATAAAGTGAGAGAAGAGACGAAGGACTGGGGTGATTACAAGAAGCTGCCGGAGGCAATCCCTGAATTCCCTCTGATAAGAAGGATGTTGCTCGGAGCAGTCTCCGTGGTACAAACTCCTAGATTGAGAGCATTCGAAACCAATGAAAGGAGACTAGGGAATTTCATGGGAACGATGGATCCATACTTTGTAGGGAGAAATGCCGCCGTGTTACAATACACACGATTTGCATATACGGATCAAGCAACGAGAAGGCGAATAAGCAACGCCGCGACTCCCAAGCCTGGGAAATTCGGCGAGGAATGGACGGGATTAGGCTTAGCTCCGATGAGGATGAGAGGCAGGACCGAACTGCCTGAAGCCTCCTTAATCCTGACTAGTGTGAAACAGGAGATGAAAGTGGGAGGAATACTGCAGACGAGAACCTTCCTAGCGCCCTTCGGCTGCGAGGAAATCAAAGTGGTCCATGGAGAAGAGGAAGATAGATCGGCCGGTACATTGCTCATACCGAGATTCCCGGAAGAAGCCGACAATGATGAACAAGGACCCTCGAGCTCAAACAAGAATAAGTCAGAAGGAGATGACGGACAGGGAGGAAGCCGTCAAACCGAAGAACCCATGCAACAAGATGCAGATCCAGCTGGTGGGGAAGACGACAGGGCATCGACAGGAGGAACATCCAGCCTGGATTTCAATATCTTCAGTGATCTTGAGAACAATGCAGATACGTTGGAAACGAATGAGCCAGCGGATGAAGGCATCTCGACACTGGAGCCTCCGTCAGCCTTTATGGAAATGAAACGGAATTTGCCGGAGAGCAGCTCTCCTGGCAATTCAAGAAATAACGACCAGAGAATCCTCATGGAATCACCTAGGAGGAGAAGAATAGAGACCTCAGCCAGAGTACCTTTCTTGGGAACGCTGCCCGAAGAAGAATGGGAAGTACATCACCGAGACCACGAGGAGAGTAGAACGGGATGCAAATTGGACGGAGTGGCGTTTATGGAAGAAGTATGGACCGTGGTTCAGAGCTATGGGACCCAGTCCATTCTGAAAACGGGTCTCAACCAACCCTTGATGAAGGAAGTCCTTGACAAGCTTGATGGTTGTGAAGGGAGACTGAGTGAGTTGTTGATCGACTCGGCCACTGATGAAAGTGAAGCGAATTCTCCCATCAAGATGACACCGCAGGACGATAAAGGAGAGGTGGTGTATCTGTCAAGAACCAGGAGAGGGACGATGCGATCAAAGTTGGTGATTGATAAAATCAATGCGATGAAAATGAAGTTAGGCAGCAGAGTGATGCCGACGAGAGTCAGAAAGACGAAGGTGGATTCAGAGATATCGATGAAAGCTGTTAACTCAGCGAAAAGGAAACGAGTCGAGGAGGTCATGGATTTGGGGCAAGGTGATTATCAACTGCCTGGCAGAGATAAAATGTTAACTGATATAGCGATGGTGCCACCCATTCTCATGGCGGGGATAAAGTCAACAGGTTATAAATCCAAAAGGAGTGACCGCACTCTGACTGGAGCAACCTTGGAAATGGAAATACTCAGCCAATGTGGAGAGAGCGAAATGAAAGACTTCAAGCCATCTCCCATGAATCACGGAAAGGGAAGTGTCGCAGGACAACTAATACCAGTGAAATATAACCGACTAACAGTGTCGGAGACTGTGTCGATAGAGGAACCCACCGGTGGATACATGGAGATGTTAGAATACCGAAACTCGGCTAGAGGGTATGTGATGGCCCTGGAAGACGATTGAGCCATGGAGGGTTATCTGGAAACGATGTTGCAAGGCACCACCCTCAAGCAGAAGGCGTACGGGACTTTAGCGTCATCTGAGATACAGGCAGAAACGATGGAGCAGTTGGTGAGCCTTCCATGGAAAGCAGTGGTATTAAGGTATTTCGAAGAAGAAATGAGGACTACGCCAAGAATACATGCTCTCGTGGCAGTACCTTACGTAAGAACAGAGTTAAAACTCAGGTTCGCCTGGTGCATGATGGGACTGACTCGCGAAGAATATGATTCAGAAGAAAAAAAGAGGTCAAAAGAGGAGAAGGTTTTCTTTATGACGAACCTGAGGGATCTGATAGTCCAACAGGGAGCAGCAGTAGCGTGTGCGAAGCGGAGAGACGCTCTTTGTTTCATTCGATTCCTGATAGAGCAGATTTCAGTACCTGCATTAAACACTTGTGTTAAGATGTTGAGGGAAGGCGATGAGCGAGCGAAAGCCTTATTCTTGCTAGCACTGCTGGATATGCAGCAAAGTAAACCGATGAGGATGAACATGAAAGAACCCGAGGAATTAGAACCCATGAGAAAGATAGACGAAATCAGGAGATTCTCAAACAAGGAGCTGAGACTCGCTAAAGAATCTATGGGGGCACTGCCGAAATCCAGTGAATACTGTGGACCGATCAAGAAGAAATCGTATAGCTACGTATCCGGGATCATAGGGATAGCGTACAACCCTTTCCTGAGTGAAGACATACGCGATTGATTCTTCGATTACGAGCAGGCGGTGTTGCTAAGATTCTGGACGTCCAGAATTGTAACGATTAAAAGCGTTAACAATCCACAGGCCAAAATGGGACTGGTCTTGGAAGAAGAGGTGACTGCACCTTCCGTACCAAAATCTGATAAAAAAAGTGGGATTCTCAGATGAATTATTGAGGACGAGCTTGATGGCAGTGTGGGAATTGATGAGGCCATCATGGTGTCCTAGTCCCAACGCTGACTCGATATTGCGAGCGACACAAGACGTGCAGAGGGAACTGAATGCAGACTGTAACCTGCGTGACCTCAACATCATATATAATGTGATGATAACGGCCTCTAGGAGCAACGGAGAAGATAAAGTGGAGTTGCCTGGCTGGGGACCAGAAGACTGGGTCAAACCTGGTAGCTGTCTGGCGGAAGTCTGTGGACTGGAGGGTCACGTTTGTGGAGGTCTGGACTGTGTGAAGACCCTGGAGAACCAACACAAGCAATTGACGGTTTTGTTTGGAAACGTAGTGATGAAAGCAAGAACAGAAACGGAACTGATAGCAGGTTGCCATGGAGGAATCGAGGTGAATCTAGTGACCGCACTAGGATTCTACAGCACGTTTGGTTCTTTGGAGTCACTATTGAATCTAGAACAGAAACATGAGATGGTCACAGCCATCAGTGTAGTAGTATTCCCAGGAGTTCTGCAGACTGAGCAGAAATACATAGGAAAATTGAGGGAAGCAATCGAGACGGAAAAGAACATCAGACACAGTGAGACTTATTGTAGACCATCAGGAGCACGATATTTGGTGGGTTCAACATTGGCTCCAATGTGCAAGAGCAGATACCCTGTACATTTCGTGGCTGTGGACGTAAAGAGTACGAGAACGATCGTGGATCAAGCCTTCTCAGTGCCGAAGTGTGTGAGACTGGCGAGAATGTCCGAGAAGTCTTACGAGTTGCTATGTAAGATGTTCTCAGCAGTTCCAGAGAGAACCAAGGAAGAGTTGGAGTCAATACTAGGAAAGAAGTTCATGGGATATGTGAGCGGGAACTTCAGTGACTTTGAGAGACAGAAACAGAGAGGATAAACTGTCACAGATTACAATGCAGTAGACGAGAATGATGAAGTCCACCGAGTGATGATGGAAGTGGAACCATTACTGGAAGCTTCGGGAAAACGTAATTGGAGGAGCATCATGTTGACACATGACGAGTTTCCCTGCCACTGCTTGCTGCAGACTTGGTGGTATCCCAAGCGTAGTAATCTGATGTTGATCTGGGACTCTGGAGAGCTGCTCTCCACGGGTTTACCAGACTCATCACAGCCCATAAAAATAGTGATAGTGGGAGTTATGATGGCGATACGATGGCTGGAGGCTCATGTGAGAGAAAATAATAGACAGGAGGCACCGACGAGAGAACAGTTGCGGAAATTAGATTGTCTAAAAGATTTAGATCTTTTTGAGACAATGTGCAAAATTCTAAACATTCCGATGGAAGTGAAGAAGATATGGGCAAGAAAACGATTGATGCCATGGTTCAGAGCTAACATGACTGCATGGTTGTACGAATATGCGAAAAAGCATATGTCGAAGCACGGCAGGGTGTACAGTGAATATCAGCTGGACATTGGAGCAGGAGCTTTCAAGCGAGCTCTCGTGACTCATCGGAATGCAGTGACCACCGCTGTGAAAAGAATTTCCAGGACGAGTGAACGTAGTGGAAAGGAGAAGGCAGAGATGTTAAAGGAAGATTTGGAGAGAAACATGACGTTGTGTCTCCACAACAGCTTCTGCAGGAACAGAGAATCTAACGTGGATCCCCTACCTTGTTGCAAACAGAGGGTAGAAGAGCAGAAGTGTTGGAGGACGGCTTCCAGCAGCGTCAGGATAGCTAACGACGTGTTGCAGGATACGGAAACTGAGAGTGCAGAGTCAGTATCACAGGAGGAAGAAATGGAACATTGACGAATGACCGAAAAACAAGATGCAAAAAGAGATGAAGTTAGAAGAATTTAGAAATTTTAGAACTTCTAAACGACGAAAAAAGAAGAAAACAAAGGAGTGATGAAAAAAAAGTTAAAACTCAGAATTGTTTTATTTGTGTGAAAAAACTCAAGTGAGAAACCAAGCAACCAAGTTGTAATTGAAAACTGAAACATTTAGTTGAGTTTTGAAATTGTTGCACTTATAAATTTGGATTTTGATTTTAGTTGAGTGGCTTTAGAGACACTTACTTACTATTTATTTAGAAAGGCTTAAGTAAAGGAGTATATTTAAATATTCCAGCCTACATGACTGTTTTTAATCAGCTGGGAGAACTGATCACTTTGTGGTGACATGGAAGGCTTGGGTAATCTCTCGAAGAGGGAGATTGCTTCATTGTTCTTTCTAACCACAGAGTTTCTTAGTTTTAATATTCAGGACAATAACAAGCAAGATTTCCGAAGGGAAGAAGCATAGTAGGATAATTTTAGCTTGTTGGTTGGCAGGACTGTCCTGCAAGTCAACACCTTTTAAATCTAAGAGAAAAAGTTTTTAATCGGGACATTGACATTGGAAGTCGAAAAATATGTTTTATCTTAGGTCATATCCTCAATGTGCAGATTAATGAAAGAATTTGAAGGCTATAGTGATGTGGTATGATGCCCTTTATATTCTGCAGTGAGTCGATGTGACGTGGATAAAAGTAATTTCGTGCATGTTGTAAATTCTGTTCGATGACACTGTATCTATTTTACGAACATTGCGTGATTCAATGGGGACATTGACCGGACTGTCCGGGGAGTATGTGACATTCGACCAGAATGGACAAAATGCAATCTCTGCAGTTTAGGAATTTTTAGCAGCGAGCCTTCCGAGTTAGTGATTTTGAAGGATTAACGATGTTATTCGGATGATTAGTAGAACGGTGAAGGTCAAGATATTCTGGTATTTTGAAATTTTTTTAATTTTCGAAGTGATGACGTAACATTTCTGAGAAACGTCAGAAACGGCCATTTTGGCAGAAGAGCTAAAAAGCAACAGAACAACATTAGTTGCGATTGCGAGAACAACGGAAATTGTGATTAAGAAACGACAACGAATCACGGAGTTGACAGAGAACGTCCCGAGTGGCAACTATTGTGTCGCTACAAAAGTTGCAAGGACGTTGCGAACAGCGGTGAAGGGTGGAAACCAGCCTTCCGGGTTACGGAGAAATCAAGTTTAACGTGCTTGATTCAGTGGATTCAAGAATCCGGAAGGGTTTCGGGACTGAAACTTTTATCCTTTTATATGAACTTTTAGCTTCCTTGTCATGTCCTGAATTGAATTTAATTAACAACTGGATTCATTTTGATAAGGATGAGAAGCTAGGAGTTGGGGGAAAGGGTTGATCCATCTTCGATGGAGATGATGATTTTTATCTACTGAACAAAAACAATAATAATTCAATAAATAATAATAGCCCTGTTTTTAGGAGTGACCTCGTGGTCTGGGGATACTGAGACCCAGCCATGAGCTCACTATTTCTGCATGTAATTAAGTTAATTTGAGTGTTTTGACCGAAGCCGAAAGCAGTAACGTTTTTTGTCGACCCGATGTTAGAAAAGACCACCGAAAGTACTGGCTTGGTAGAGACGGTGAAAAGCATGTAAAGCTCTGTTTAGACGTTAGCCAGTCGTCTTAGGACTTAGTTTTATTTTCCGTCGATATGTATCTTCCGGGCGAATGTTACAGTTGAAAATTTTCACATCAAAGAAAGCGCGGCTGAATCGTGAACCCCAGAGTCCGTTTGCCTTAATGTCAAGTCGTGCCTCATCTTCAGTTTTAGTTGAATTGTTGACAAAGCTTTCGCCTTGCACCAATCTAATTCACCTAATTACACCGAAGACTTTAGTCAAGGTGTTATGGTATCGTGTAACGGGTTTTTTTTTTAATGTTGTCTGTTGTTAAGTGTCGACAAATAACGTCCACAGTTATCAATTGTCATGTGGGCTGGACTATATCGCGCTATGTCACGTGATTGCGTATGCTTGTTTCTTTATTTGTTCATCTTTATTTATTTAATTATCTGTTCTTCTATTTATTTAATTATGTTTAGTTTGCTTATATTTATTTATAATTTAGTTCTAGAAGTGTTATTTTATGATCTTCGTTGATATATCAAAAATTTAACCTATACATGTGTTAGTACGATTTTTAGTTCTAGAACTGTTATTTCAGGCTCTTTCTCGATATAGCAAAATTTTGGTGTATACATGTATTAGTACGATTTTTTGTTCTAGAACTGTTATTCTTCAATTATTAGTTGTTCAAGTTGTTTGGTTTTTGCTTCAGTTTCTATGCCTTCGGTGTATTGCGCGTAGCGCCTATGTCTCTCAAGTTTCATTTCAACCCTCAAAAGTACTCATGATTTTTTGCTTTGGAACTTTTGCAACGAATACTGAGATCTGTCTGAGCTTTGTGCTAACTAATCAGCAACCGAGTACTCTTGTTTAAGAAGTTTTTTTTACAGTCAATGAATTTGATTTCTGATCATTTCGTCATTATTGGCATTCTCTAGATTAACTTGAAAAGTGGTTGGTGTTTTTCTCATGGAAATTTTTTTCTGATTAGTTCAAGCAAGAGCAAATGTCGTGTAATCGGGAACTAAGCTTGTTCATTAAACAACTTTTCTTACATAATTCTTCATAAGTTGTCAGTGTTAGAAGTAAGAAGCTGCGAGAAAGTGTTTCAAATAGGTAAGGATTTGAGCGGATACTGTAATAAAAATGGCTGAGACGTGCCTTCAAATTCAACGATCTTGAAAGCTATAGCACAGGATATATTGAATTTTGATGACCTCGAATGGCGGCTTCTATTAATTTGTAGCGATTCTACATCAGATAGCGATTTTATGGTTTCTCTCCTTAATAAGTTGCTGTGCAAATATAACAACGTTTGCTTGCAGCCATATTCCAAACTCATGTATCTGTGAGTATTTCATTTGACTAAAAAAGTTGAGAAGCGATCTCTTAGGTTCAGTAACCGGGCCTTTTCTGCTCAAATCAAATTTGTGAAGTCGATAACAGCAGTATCAGCAACTTGTTTCAGGTTCAAGGTTCAAATTATCTTATTATCGAATGTTTCATTTGGCAACTAGAAAATGAAAACACATCTCCACTATAACTCAAAACTATTTTACAATACTTTGGATAATTTACAGCTCTCTTATCTAAAGAAGAAGACATTGCTCTCTTAATTACGTCTCTCTTCTCAATAACTCTGCTCTAAATTGAAAAGTTACATAATCAATCTAGCCATCACAAAGTAACACCCAAGGTCGCTTAATAATTTGTAATAATTTAGTTCTCTATTCTATTGGTAAAATACGTGAAAGTCGTGTTATTTAAGACAGTGTGATGTCTATTTTGAGCGAAGGGTGTATTTTTGCCCTGGGAAACCCTCTTCTGGATATTTCGGCTGAGGTGACGCCTGAGTTTCTGGAGAAGTATGGACTGAAGCCGAACAATGCTATTCTGGCGGGGGAGCAACAGCTTCCCATGTACCAAGAGATGGTGGACAAGTTCGAACATATTTTCATCCCGGGTGGGGCAACCTTGAACTCAATCAGATATTGCGAGTGGCTGATTGGTTAGTTAAATAATGATTTAAAGAGATCTGATTTAGTTTTAAGAGTAATGAATGAAGTAAAGACTCTTATATAGGTCTTGCTGATCTTTTCAGGTAAAAGTCTTAAAATACTGATGCACTTAGGTATAATGCACTTTTTTTAGTTCAATTGAAATTTATCTGCTGAAATAGCACTCTCCAAATACAAGCGTGGAAATGGCGCAAAAAAACGTGAACGATTTTTGGTCTCGAAGGTGGAATTTATTTTTGAGATTTCCCAGCGGAATGAAAGTTTTACCTATTGATCCACTTTTCTCAAATTGGTTTCATGTTATCAAAAAAGCGTCAATCATAAATTGTTCAAGAAATACAAAAAGCTTAAACGGCATATATTTTTTTTCTTTGAATTTCGAAGTTGTTCTAGAAATTCGAAGAGATTTTTTCAGGAAAGTTCGCGTTTTTTTATTGTTTACTTGCGTTCATTACTCTATTCCAAACTTCGATTGGCTATGTTTGTGATTACTATTGTTATTGGAACTGAAATTGGTCGTGGTTTTTGGTTCTCCAGTCGAATAATAGCATAAATTCATAAAATAATAAGTTGTGACTACGGGGAGCATTGCGTTTTTTGTCTTATCTCTATTTGAAAAACTAACCATATCATTCCAGGTAATTCCTGTTGTTTACTTTAACTGGAAGTGCATTGTTGAACAGGTGGGTTTGGGTTTTGTCACTCCTCCAGAAATTGAATCTTTTCAGGTGATAAGTACCCTGAAGCGTGTACTTTTGTTGGTTGTGTGGGAACAGACGCGTATGCCTCCACTCTGAAGGATCTGTGTGTGAATGATGGAGTGAATGTGCAATTCTATCAAGTGGACACCCACCCCACTGGAACATGTGCAGTCTGCATCACTGGTCACGACAGGTCAGTTAAGGAGACTGTTCTTATGAAAACAGACCCGAATGGAAAAAAGTCTCCGTGCAGACCAATTAAATCTGCAGACTGCCTTTAGCACAAAGTGAATTGGAATTTTGAATTCTGATTTCTGATGGCCTATGTTACTTCGTAATTGGTTGTCCTTTCACTTTATTTTCCGCATTTTTTTTTGCCAGAAAAGCTATTCCTGTTTAAAGAAAAGCTAAGTTTTTGTTTTGAAGTGTGCGTTATGCTTTTCCATATCGTAAAACGGTTTCTCGAGCTGAATCTCATGTTTGCTTCCTCATGATAAAATGAAATTTGGAAGATTCTCTGGCCTTATTAAACATCCATGGTGGTTCCCCATGAGCAGAGAAATGCCGAATGAGTTTTGACCGAATTTTAAACATTTGTAATTGTTTTCACCCATGATGTTCCCCGCCAGATCAAATGCTGTGCGATGAGCGCTAACTTGAACTCTGAAAATAGGACATTTGTGGTTATAAAAAAGATACCAGACACGGTTTGCAAAACGGTAACGTTACAGATTTTGGAGCTAAGATTATATATTGAAGGAGCCGTCAAATAATTTCTGAAAATTTATTTGGAAAAAAGGAAATTTAAAGTGTCAGTAAATGGAGTTCAGTCAGATGAAATCAATCACAATGCTGGTGTTCCCCAACGCTCGGTACTTGGGCCTATTTTGTTTTAAGTTTAATTTTTTTACTAGTATATGATTATTCAGATAGAAAACTAATCGAGTACCACTTTTATGATTATGATGATCAAATATTTTTTTTCGTTCTCTAGCGACATACATCTTGCGAAAATAAATAAAGTGTTCAAAGAACTACGCTGGACTTTTGCCAAACATAGTCTGGAAATGAAAGAAGATAAAACAGGTATTTTTTCCAGAAGAAGAGAACCAACAGGTCAATGGAGAAGTTCCTGTTTGATTTATTAAACAGGTATTATGAAAACGTTTTTTTTTTTCCAGATGAGATCTGGTTTTTTTTTGAGACGCTTTTTCGAAAAATTCGCTTTCCCAAAAAACTACCCGTCAGATTCTCATAAAAGTGGTACCAATGGATTCAGTAGCGTTTCACCTACCTGCCTGCATGAAATTTAGGGCAATTTTTACCCTAACCCACCCCCTACGGTCTTAGAAAAGCTTCACAACTCGGTACTTTTTTCACTTTTTGCCCATTTTTTCGGAAATTTTCGATTTCCTCAAAAACTTGCCGTACAGATTTGGGATTAAGGGTTTAATCGATAGACCAGGTTGTAGGAAACTCCCATGCACAAGCGGCTGGTCCCTAATTTGCTTAGGGGAAGAGCTATAGACTTAGGAAAAGTCACTTTTTTGATTTTTTTGCCTATTTTTTCGGAAATTATCGATTTCCTCAAACTACCCATCCAGATTTGGAATTAAGGGTTTAATCGATAGACCAGGTTGTAGGAAACTCCCCCGCACAAGCGGCTGGTCCTTAACTTGCCTAGGGGAAGAGCTATAGACTTAGGAAAAGTCACTTTTTTTGATTTTTTTGCCTATTTTTTCGGAAATTATCGATTTCCTCAAAAACTACCCATCCAGATTTGGAATTAAGGTTTTAATCGATAGACCAGGTTGTAGGAAACTCCCCCGCACAAGCGGGTGGTCCTTAACTTGCCTAGGGGAAGAGCTATAGACTTAGGAAAAATCACTTTTTTGGCCTTTTTTCAAATCTTTCCGATTTCCTCAAAAACTACCCGTCCAGATTCGGGATAAAGGGTTTAATCGATAGACCAGGTTGTAGGAACCCCCCCTACACAAACGGCTCGTCCCTAATTTGTCTAGGGGAAGAGCTATACACTTAGGAATAGTCAATTTTTCGGTTTTTAGGCCATTTTTTCAAACTTTTTCGATTTCTTCAAAAACTACCCATCCAGATTTGGGATTAAGGGTTTAATCGATAGACCAGGTTGTAGGAAACTCCCCTGCCCAAGCGGCTGGTCCTTAATTTGTCTCGGGGAAGAGCTGTACTTTTAGGATTTCGCTAACCTTACACCCCCACCCACATTTTTTCAAACTCGTTTTTTCAATAAAACAAAAAGCGCTAGCTAATTCGATTTCATCAAAAATTTGTATAACGTTTTTTTCTGAAATAACCAAACAGGTCTCTCCAGCTTCCAGCTGGGCCCCTATTGTCTAGGGAAACACCTATGGACTTGAAAAGTTCCCTCATGAAAACTTTTTACCAAAGCGTTACCAATGAATGCATAAGCTTCTCTTTCACTTTTTTTGCGTAGGAAGGGCGCTATCGACTTGAGAAACCTGAAATTTTAAAATAATCAATATTAAAATAATCAAACAGGTCTCTCCAGCTTTCAGCTGGGCCCCTAGTCTAATAATATCATACGCAAATGTCTTCTAGTTCGAGATAAAATTGAATTATTGGGCCTAATTCCTGTTTGATTTATTAAACAGGTATTATGAAATGAAAACGTTTTTTTTCCAGATGAGATCTGGTTTTTTTTTGTTTTTTTTTTGAGACGCTTTTTCGAAAAATTCGCTTTCCCAAAAAACTACCCGTCAGATTCTCATAAAAGTGGTACCAATGGATTCAGTAGCGTTTCACCTACCGGGCTGCATGAAATTTAGGGAAATTTTTACCCTACCCCACCCCCTACGGTCTTAGAAAAGCTTCACAACTCGGTACTTTTTTCACTTTTTGCCCATTTTTTCGGAAATTTTCGATTTCCTCAAAAACTACCCGTCCAGATTTGCGATTAAGGGTTTAATCGATAGACCAGGTTGTAGGAAACTCCCATGCACAAGCGGCTGGTCCCTAATTTGCTTAGGGGAAGAGCTATAGACTTAGGAAAAGTCACTTTTTTGATTTTTTTGCCTATTTTTTCGGAAATTATCGATTTCCTCAAAAACTACCCGTCCAGATTTGGGATTAAGGGTTTAATCGATAGACCAGGTTGTAGGAACCCCCCATGATCAAGCGGCTGGTCCCTAATTTGCTTAGGGGAAGAGCTATAGACTTAGGAAAAGTCACTTTTTTGATTTTTTTGCCTATTTTTTTTAAGAAATTATCGATTTCCTCAAAAACTACCCATCCAGATTTGGAATTAAGGGTTTAATCGATAGACCAGGTTGTAGGAAACTCCCCCGCACAAGCGACTGGTCCTTAACTTGCCTAGGGGAAGAGCTATAGACTTAGGAAAAGTCACTTTTTTGGCCTTTTTTCAAATCTTTCCGATTTCCTCA
This sequence comes from Symsagittifera roscoffensis, assembly GCF_963678635.1. Lineage (NCBI taxonomy): Eukaryota > Metazoa > Xenacoelomorpha > Acoela > Convolutidae > Symsagittifera > Symsagittifera roscoffensis. Next base: position 71,020,007 of record NC_087062.1, on the reverse strand, counting down.
AAAACTACCCGTCCAGATTTGGGATTAAGGGTTTAATCGATAGACCAGGTTGTAGGAAACTCCCCTGCCCAAGCGGATGGTCCTTAATTTGTCTCGGGGAAGAGCTGTACACTTAGGATTTCGCTAACCTTACACCCCCCACCCACATTTTTTCAAACTCGTTTTTTCAATAAAACAAAAAGCGCTAGCTAATTCGATTTCATCAAAAATTTGTATAACGTTTTTTCTGAAATAACCAAACAGGTCCCTCCAGCTTTCAGCTGGGCCCCTATTGTCTAGGGAAACACCTATGGACTTGAAAAGTTCCCTCATGAAAACTTTTTACCAAAGCGTTACCAATGAATGCATAAGCTTCTCTTTCACTTTTTTTGCGTAGGAAGGGTGCTATCGACATGAGAAACCTGAAATTTTAAAACAATTTTAAAATAATCAATATTAAAATAATCAAACAGGTCTCTCCAGCTTTCAGCTGGGCCCCTAGTTTTGATTGCAATTTGACGTTCGAACACCAAATTAACATTTTGTGTCGTTTTCGATTAAATCATTTACAAGCTTCGAAAATGGAAAAAGTTTTGCTGTTACCATAATTTTATGAAATTTGAATAATACCAACTTGATGTATTTAAAAGTCAGCAAAAAGTAGATGATGAAGCTAGTTCGTGCTCAAAATATGACAGTTGGGTTTGTTTGTGATTTGAGGAAAGGTACCTTCACAACGGAGTTCATGACAAGTTTACATTGGCGAATCAATACTAAAATTTTTCAGCTTTTTCCTTCCTATCTTAGTAATTTTTTACGAAGCCAGTCAAATTTTAAAGGGCAAGATTTCGAAATAAAACAAGTAAAACCAAATTTGACAAACTCTGCTTCAATTCGTATGGAGTAAAACCGTGGAGCGAAATATCGGAGTTTGTGCGAGAAATTGAAACAACCGGGAAGGAAAGTTACATTGCTGAGGTCATAGTTTCTTCCCAGTAGAGAGCTGTCACAAGGAATCTTTTTTTTTCTGAAAATAAAGGTGAACGTGATGGCTTGAATGAACTGAAAAATCATAATTGGGTCATTAATTAATTTTCTCTATCAAATGTCTTGACTTTTGAAGAAATGTTTAAGAGGTCTGCTCGCCTTTAAAAAAGATGGTTTAAAATTGTGGAGATAACCATGATTCTGGCAGGTCTTTGGTGGCGAATCTGGCAGCTGCTGACTGCTACAATAAAGACGCACACTTGAAGAGTGACAAGATCTGGAGTTTAGTGGAGAAGGCCAAGATATTCTACAGTGCCGGCTTCCCCTTGACTGTCACTCCTGACGGGATGCTTGCACTGGCCGAACATGCATGTGTAACCGACAAAATCTACTGCCTCAACTTGTCCGCAGAATTCATCTGCCAGTTCTTCCAGGTCTGGCTTCTTTCAAAACTCTTTAGACTTTTCATTTTTTGTTTTGCTCGTTTTTTTTACCCTAGTGAGCTTGTTAGCGTTAGTGTATTAGTATGGGTCTTTTTTTCCTAACCTAACTCGCAATAAAAGTGTTCACTTATTTGGTGGCACTTATGCTAGAATCACGATCTGTAGCATTGGAAATATCATAGCATCTGTTATCTACTTTATTCGTTGCTAGTGTTTGCGATTTAATAACCGACCGTGGTTAGTGTGTGAGGCTGATAATCTCTATGTTGAAGATCGAATCCGAGACGTAGCCGTTTTTTTTAATTCGTGGCTCTTTACTTTTTCTTATTGCTTTTTATAGAGCTGCTTTTTGTCGTGTTCTCGCTAGTGTTTGCGAAGTGCAGCTTGGCCATTGTCTCTGGCAAATTGTTTCTAAGGTATTTGGGATCTTTTTTCCTCTCTCAGTCGCCCCCCCCCCCCCCACACACACACACACCTCACAGGAGCATCATATTTATGGCGTAACGAGTGGTTTTAAAAGGTTAATCATGAAGACCAATTATGTTTGCCATGGCCTAATTAGTTTGTATGTCAATTGTTATAACAATCGCACTATGTGAACAAAGTTTACTTGTAAATTTTGCAGGTGGGGAGGGGGGTGGCGAGGAGCTTGTATTTGTGATTACTAATGTTGCATGTACGTTCTTTGCTGTTTTTCTGATTAGTTTAAGATTAACCCGACTTTCGAGCAGTGAAGCATCAGATGGTTTCAGAAATTCTGTTAACGAAATTTACTAATGACATTTTGCTATAATTCTGTTCATTAATGAAATTTTTTTCTTGAAAATCAGCTGTTTTTTAAAGCCTAAATTAGTAAAAGTAGATTGGAGTTAGCTTTCTATGCTGAGGGCGAAGCTAGCTGTTTTTTATCGACTATGTGTAGGTCTAAATACAATGTCTTTAAATTAGGAGCCCATGTCCAAACTTCTACCTTACACTGACTACCTCTTTGGAAACGAAACGGAAGCCGCAAAGTTCTCGGAAGCCAACGGAGGTCCAAAAGGTAAAGACACCCACGAGATCGCCAAATGGGCTAGCTCTCTCCCGAAGTCAAACAAAAACCGAAACCGATTTGTAGTTTTCACTCAGGGCTTGGACCCAGTTATTGTAGCTTCGAATGGGGAAGTCATTCTCGAGGTAGAAGTAGCCAAACTATCTAAGGAGAGAATTGTAGATACAAATAGTGCTGGAGATTCATTTGTCGGTGGCTTCATTGCGGGTTTAGCGCAGGGTTTTGAACTATCCCAATGCGTTAAATTGGGTCAAGCAGCCTCAAAATATTGCATCCAGAAACCGGGAAGTGTGTTTGAAAAACAAGACAGATGTTCAATACTCTCTGACGCTGGAATAAGTGCCTAAACTTTTGAAAACTTCTGATTGATTATTCATAACTTGTAAATGGCAACTTTAATTTTTGATGTTGTGATGTATAGACCCAAAATGAAAGAGCAACACGTTCTTGAGATAAAAACTATTGATTATGAGGGAGTATTTGATGTCGCTATGGAAGAAATATACTTTTGGACATAAAGACATAAATATTTTGGTGCAATTATTTGTATAGAATTCTATCAATAAAATATTCAAGCTTTGGTTTTGTATCTAAGGAATCAGCAAACAGACTTGTATTGGTATTAAAATAGTTTTTAGTTTGAAACAATTGGTTGCTAAAACTTGCCGTATTGTCCAGTTTTTATGAAGGACCAGAATGCTAGATTGGAAAAACCTATTTTCAAAATCCACTCGGTGCGTTGCTTCTAATTTGCCGTGCGTCCGCCGTTTTGCGTGAGTATGCATAGCATGTTAACACAGTCCAGATAGTGACTTTGTATTACGATCGGTCCGCTTTTTTGAACGCAAGTCGGATATTTCTGTGCCACAGTTGAGTGTTGATTAAAAATGTTATAGTAAAATTATGTTAAATTTTATTGCTAGATAATAGTTGGGTCCCTAATTTTTTGAGCGGTCTCCGTAGAAAAATTTGTGACAAAAACTTTCAGGAAGTTTTTGCATTTTTGATCCTACCTTTTTGGTAGATTTTGCGGGAACCATCTGCATACTTTTTGAACAATAATGATTGTCTTGAAAATAGTGACAAAAACTAAAAATTTTGTTTTTCAATGTTTTCTGCATTTTTAAAGTTAAGAGGGTAGACCATGTTCTATCGGAAAGATCATTTTCGTCTCATTTTCTGTCTGCTAACTTTCAAAACTGGTTTTTCCAAGGAAAGCTTAAATTATAATCTTTTCGTTAATTAAAGAGTGAATTGAAAGAGTGTAGTTGCCAGCTCACTGATTTTTGTTTGCTGTAAGCAATTTTCAATGTAGTTGCAAGTGCTGTTTATTCTAGTTTCAAGAGGGACTTGAAAGATTTTCAAAAATCATTTTTTCTTTGGTTCAAGTGGTTTCAGCTCAAAGATTGCCGACTCTGTGTTTAATTGATTGGAATTTTCGTAGATACGTCTTTTTCTCCCAAAAGAAGCTAAGTTTAATTCAGAGATGGGAGATGCGTTCTTAAGAAGATAACAAAATTGTCTTCGAAACGCCCAATTGATTTCTCAAACTTAACTAATACGGTAAAAAGTCAAAAAGCCAAATTTCTGCATCGAACAAAAATGTGCAAAATTTTAGTTTAAGCTGATTTTGAATATTTGATGGAAAATTGGTGTTGCGGTTACTAACCAACACAAATTTTTCAGGAAAAAAATCTATTTTAACTTTAATTTAGATTTTTCGCAGTTGAACAACTGATTTGTTTCAATTTCAGTTGTTGTTTTTTTCCTAAATGGAAGGCAAACTATACTATCAAACATTAAAAATATAAAACACGTGCATGAGTGCAAGTTTCAAAAGATGACTAAAATTTTCCCCGTTTATAAAGTTTTTTAAAAAATTCGATCCATTTTTATTCAAAGGGAATAAATTAAACAAAGGAGTTCCTATGATAAAAATTCTCGAGATTCTAAGAACTTTAAGGTGAGTAACTTCTTGCTTCAAAAATTGAACATTACGAGGCCAAACTGTGCACTGGATAGGTTGACAGTTTTGTCTGTTTGTTCTGGATTCCAGAGACACGTCTTTAAACATGTTAAAACTTTGTCGGAACGATCAACGAAGTCGAAAGATTAAAAGAAAAACAAAGGGATTGTCTTTATTGCGGAATTCGCTTTCAATTCACAAAATCAACAGTTTGGCCTCGTAATGAATTTTATTTCTTTTTTTGCTCTTTTGTTTAGATATTTTAAACGAGTTTGCGCTATTTTTTCCCGTTTTTGCTACTAGCACGTACGCTTTAATAGATCGAAATAAAGTGCACATCACAAAATGACAATTTTGAAACCTCAAAAACTTCGCAGTTTTTGTTTACTTTGAGTTCAGGAGATCAGTACCTTATAGTTGATGTGAAAAAGTTCCGTCAATAAAGGCTTTTTAAAATATCGAAGTTTGTCTGGAAAAACAACTACCCGAGCTCAAAATTTTCCGTCGCTCGCTTTGAATGGCGGGACAATAATAATCACAGAAAAGATTCGCTGACCCTTACAAGTCTAAAAATATGCTCGTATGAGAGCAAAGCCCTAAACATTCCGACTGCCCTTTAACTGATGTTGGTGTGGCTCGGTTCGATTTTGTCATTAAATCTTACGTTTCAATTTCTAATAACATCGCAAATTAAAAACTCCATTGCATTCAAATCTGAATTTTTGCTAATTTCCGTCTTAATCTATTTTTCGAGCAGCCGAAGCGAAATGTTTTCTAATATATTTTCTGCACTTTATGAGCAGCCGAAGCGAAATGTTTTCTAATATATTTTCTGCACTTTATGAAAAATTAGGACTACGAAAGAGGCTATAGAGTTAAGTTTTTTAAAATGTTTTTCGTATTTTAGTCCTTTTCTTTAAACCTCCGACCCACGTGTAAGTACTAAGGTGCCCTGAAAAACAGATTTACGGCGACCATTGGCAATCCTTGAAAAAATAGAATCTTAATACACCCTAAGATGAGTTTGCATCACCTGCAGTGAAACATGTTATGGCTAAAGGATTTTTTCAATGTTATTGTTTGAATCAGTACCTTCCTGCAGTTATTGAAACTGCTATGGAAAGCTTGATCAAAATTTAAAGACTGATCGAGCAAAATATTTGGTCAAAAATAATCATGAGTCAAGGCTACAAATAATTACTTGGTACGTTGGTGTGGTTCGTAAATTTATGCCTTAAGTAACTTAGCACTCGACGATAAATAACACTTTTCACAGTGTGTGTGGTTTTTGTCATTGTTATAAAATGGCAGAAATCAAACGATGTTCAAGTGCAGCTCTGTCACTTGAATATAGTAGCTTAATTACTTTAGATTTAGTATCTCTTAGAGAATTTGAGAGCTGCTCAAAAACCGTGGTGTCAAATTTGGGAAGAATTTGACAATTTTGAGGCTTTTGCAGTGGCAGAGTGCAATCTTGCCTTATCTTACCGTCAGCGGGGTTCCAATTAAGTTAGTATACATTATACATGACAATAAACTGATTTAAAAAAAAGTACAAATAGTTAATGATTATAATTACAACACCTTCGGTGTTGTCATCATTACCGTGTTTTTATACTAATGCAAAATCTAGCTATGGTTACATTCATTTTAATTAGAAAAACCATTACGAGGTCAAACTGGGCATTGTGTGAATTGTAAGCGGATTCCGCAACAATGACGCTCCCATGTTTACGCTTGCGATTAGCAAGCGTAATCAAACCTGAATATAAACTTTTCGGGTGGACAACTTACTCAACAGAACCACCTGTATCTTGGTTTGTAATTAAATCAAATTTCGATGCGTTCCCGGCCAACATAGCCTAGAGGTAACGAGTATGCGTCGGAAGGCAAGGATCCTTAGTTCGAAGCTAACCAGGACCTGCTTTTTTTCGAATATGCAATATTCTGTTTCAAGCAACGTTTTCGGCCAATTATTTGTCTGCTTTTCTGTTGTAATTTTTGAAACTTTTTTTTTTGCTGTGCGCATTTTTTTTTTGATGTTGCTTTCAGTGTTTGATTTACTTCTACAATTTATACTTTTACTTTGCTTGACTTCGTATATCCTTCTGTTTTCTTGTTTTGCTAAAAAACTTCCTCGGTCCAAATTATTCCAGCTTAATTTTTATCGGCCTAGTGACCTAATTTTGGGTCTTTTCAAGGGTAACTTAATTTTAACACTCTTCCCTGCACTTTTCAATTTGGTTATTTGTTTATCAATCGGTTTGTTGAAGTTTTTTTTTGGTATGGAAATTTATCTCCTTCGAAAAAGTCTGTGGGCGAGTATTTTGATTTTTTTCTCTCAAAAGCTATACCTCTCAAATTTGAGTTTTTGGTTTCAACAATTAGATAGGTTTTGAAATGCTTCCTGCGTAAGCGACTGCGCCCAAATTTTTTATCACCCAAAACTTTTTAACAGTTTTTTGAAAGTTTATGACTTTTCTCGAGAACTTCCCTCCCAAATCTGAGATTTTGTGTGCAATAGAAATTACAAGTTGCGTGATTTCTTTTTGCATAAACGGCTACTCCCTATTTTCTCACACAAAAAGCTATGAATCTCGGAAATGTCAAACTTTTGGTTTGTTGACCGTTTTTTGGACTCTTCTCGCTTACTATCCTGCCAAAACTGATATCAAAAGTTTAATCGAAACAACAGGTTGTTGAAAGCTTACCTCTATATTTGAATTACTATGTCCAGTTTGTCTAAGAGAGAAGTTATGGCCTTCAAACAAGTCAAAATTTTGAAACTGCTAGTTTTTTGGAATCTTTTGACTTTACGCGGAAACTATCGTACCAAATCTCAGGTTGTGTTCACTCAAAAAACTCAGTTTTGGGAATCTTCTCTACTTAAGTGGCCACAATCTGATTCTTTCAGAAAAAAAATATCAGTTTTGGAAAGTCTCTTGAGCGTTTTATAGAAATTTTTTTGATTTTTTTTAATTTACACAATCAAATCTGAGATGTAAAGTTCAATTGAAAGAACCAATTGCGATAAATAACCCTGCAGAAGCCGAAGCTCCTCAATTTGTTGTAAGAGAAATGATATCTCCCTGGGAATATTGATTATCTCAATTTGTTTACTCTTCTCATCTATTTTAGTAGTGAAACAACTAAGGTTTTGGACAAAGACCAATTTTTGTAATCACATTTTTCGTGCCGCATCAATAGAGCAATTCATTCATTATCAAACACATACATTCATATTTAACTGGCCCTTAGTTGTTTTTATCGAGAAACGAAAAATTTGGTCCACCTAGTTTTTTCAATATTTGATTTTTTTCCCGTAACTTCTATGTTTGTGTCGATCGCAAGTGGTGCGAAGCTCCGCTTCGCCTCTATGTAGAATATTCAAATGTCTGGCATGTATGTGAACTTTTGAGATACTTTTTTTGATGTAGAAGCTTGGTTACTTTGATTTATAAACGAAATGTTATTTTTAATCTGACAATGCTTTTTGCGACATGTCAATTGTTTCAGCTTTGAAGAGGAATTTAAATGTTTGATATCCATATCTTTTTTTATGTTTTTCGATCAACTGAACTGTTTTCGGGCTCTATACTTTTTTCATCATAAATAGTTTTTCATACAAACCTGAAAAAATACGTACAGTTATTTACCTGTGCAGTAGACGAACACAGTCATTATTCGAAAATTCAAATAACTATCAAATAAGAGTTCATTTTAGGTTGTCATTAAGTCTTTGAAATAAAATTGAAACTTTTCCATGTTTTTTTCTCAGATTCGTGGTTATTGTCCTATTTTTTGTCTGCTTATTTCGCGTTAACTTTTTAAAAGCGGTTATATAATCTGATACAGTATGAAAAAATTTCTTTTGATACAGTATGAAAAAAGTAATTTTTTTAAATTTTTTTGATCTTATGTTAAAACAAACTGTATACTCACCGAGAAGGCCCTGTTTTGGTCTAAATTTTTGCGCCGCAGGCAAACTTTTTTAAAAATTAGGCGAAAAACATCGTTTTAAGGCTTTTTTATTTTTTGGGAAGTTTTTACCAAAAAATCGCGTTTTTTTTGGCGCGCGCTCCCCCTAAATTTAGTATTTATTGGCGCCAAAAGCGCCTATAGAAAAACTTTTTTGTCCGTCAGCCGAAAATGGATATCTCAAAATAGTACAAAAGGGGACCCTTTGGGTAGGAAGGGGGTCGAATCCTTGAGGACAGGCAACCGCCCCCCCCCCCCTAACCCCTAAATCCGCCCCTGACGAGAATGGGATAAAAAATTATGACCTACGTTGATGTTTTCTCGCTACTTCATGTATTTTAAAGAAAAGGCAACCAGATAGGTTTGGGAGATTATGTGCTCGTAATTGATCGATGAGTTTAACTTATTCTAGTCCTTTTACTCCTAATTCGCATTAGTCCGAAAAGTTTTTTGCGCGGTTTTAGGTATACCACAGAAAGGTAGCATGGGATTAAATTTGTCGTCAATTTTCAAAGAGAGTTCTCGCAGTGTCGAGAAAAATAGGTCTGATCTTTACTTTATCATCATTATTATCAGTTTTTTGTACACTTTTTCTTGTACTCAAAATTAATGAATATGCATTTCAAACATTATCTACATTATTCATCGCATTTTTTCAACCGCATTGTTAAAATTCCCTGGCTCTTAAGTTAAGTTTAATTTCCCAGATTTGTCTGAAATTGTTCCTCAGTTCTCAAAGTTAGCTTGAATTAGCCTAGCTCATCGTCGTTAAGAAAGCATTGCCATTTCCCAGCTCAAATGGAGAGCATAGATTAGCGAAATAAAAGGGAATTGTATTGAACAGAACTATGACGCTCTTTTTAACTCTCAAAGTGAGCTTGAGCTCAGGAAAATAATATCTTTCCTGGCTCTAAAGGTAAGCTCAGATTGATGGAGGCTAAGAATTAAAATTATCAAAAATAATGTTAAAATTTTTTCGCTGGACCTTTAGGCAGGCCATCGTTCAAGATGAAACTTTTTGGGCCTATGAAAAAGCAGATTATATCATCTGGCAAACAGGTTATAGCATCTGGCTAGTCTTTAGTGCGCCTTGTTTAGGCCACGTACCCTTTTGTAATTTTTTACAGACTAAGAAGAGACATTATTGCAAGCGTTTTCACCGTTCCAACTCAAATCGAGTTTACCGCTAAGTTCGTGGCTGCGAAATCGATGGCTGTGAAATTGAAAAATTTGATGGCTTAGTTTATTACATTTGAGTACTCTCTTCATATGGTTCCAGATTTCGCCAACACGCAGCTAACACTCATGTGACCACATACTGTTGGCAGCGCTGTATCATTTTAAAATTGCGTTTTAATTAGCAGTTCATTTAGCTAACTACAAAAAAATAAGTATTCTCAAGTCGAGTGAACTTGAAATATTCAAGTGGAACCATGCGAATTGATCAAAAACAGAACGTGACATAAGTTAATATATTCTAAAATTAACCAAAAAAAATGTTCAGAGTGATCGCAGTTCAATTTTTGACCGATTAAATCGCAACTCAAAAACAATCTGTGCAATAAATAAGTATTCACAAATAATTTCAAGCCGTAAAATAGTTACCTGAAAAAAATATATTTCAAAAACCAAGAGCGAATAATTTCGCATCTACCATCAATTGAAAACGGGAAAGCAACTGAGCAAAATGGACGAAGAAAGAAAAACCGGCGATATATATTTGAGGCAAGTTCAAAATCCACGTGAAATTATGGACTTTTTTGAGCGAAACGTCATCGGCGCAACTGCCCTGACTTACGGTCCCTTCGGCCCGCGACAAATGACGTACGCGGATTTCACAGCGTCAGGCCGATCACTTCGCTGCATTGAAGACTATATCAAGTTTCGAGTGCTTCCTTGGTACGGGAACACGCACACTGAGTCATCCTACTGCGGACTTCAGACGACAATACTTCGCGAGGAAGCACGAGATGCAATCCGAATGTCCTGCAACGCGCCAAAAGACGAATACGCTGTCATTTTCACCGGAAGTGGGTGCACAGCAGCCATGCACAAAATGATAAACGTCCTTGACATCAACGAAAACAATCCGGCCATTTTGTTCATTGGACCTTTTGAACATCACAGCAACGTTCTGCCGTGGCGTGAGAACAAACACGTCGAGCTGATCACAATCAATTTCAACAAGTTCGGCGAATTTGACACAGATCAATTGGAAACTAATTTGAAGAAATACAAATCAGATCCGAGAAGGAAAATTGGGTCTTTTGCCAAATCAAGCAACATCACCGGGGTCCTGACGGATTGCCACCTGGTTAGCACTTTGATGCACCAATACGGTGGAATTGTCATGTGGGACTACGCGACTGGAGGGCCTCATCTGAAAATCGATGTCAAGGGGGAAAAGCTGGGATACAAAGACGCTGCATTCGTTTCCGTTCACAAATTCCTGGGAGGCCCCCAGACACCAGGGCTTCTGATCGCTCGCAGGGAGCTGTTCGAAAACAAGGTTCCACACAACTGCGGCGGTGGTTCTGTTCTCTATGTGTCCAGGACTAAACAAAGATACCTGGACAGCATTGAAGCCAGAGAAGAGAGCGGGACGCCTCCAGTCGTACAGTGCATACGAGCGGGACTGGTATTCAAAGTAAAAGAGTCGATTGGATCTATAGTTGTTGAAGACCGCGAGACATTCCTCACATACAAAGCTATGGAGATATTCAAAACTTTTCCAGGATTTCATCTTTTGGGAAGCTATTTCCTAGAGCGAGTGCCAGTATTCTCTTTCATGATCTTCCACGAACAATCGGGTCTCTACTTGCACCACAACTTTGTAAACCAAATTTTCAACGACCTTTTCGGCCTACAGGTTCGCAGTGGATGCGCATGTGCCGGGCCATACGCTATTGACTTGCTGGGAATGGACAAAGAAATGGAAGAAAGATTCCTGAAAGCGTTTGACAAAGACATTTCCAAAGTGGACTCTATCAAACCCGGATTTTGTCGGTTTAGTTTAGCCTTCTACAGCTCAGACCACGAAAGCGACTTCATTCTTAATGTCGTGGAGTTTGTTTGCAAATTTGGAATTTATTTGCTGCCATTCTACCACTTGGACATAAAGAGTGGAGTCTGGAGTCATGTCCAGTCAAAGAAACATACACAAAGGTTCCGTCACTTGGACGAATTCAGTTGCACAGACAATTTACGTGATAAATTAGAACACACTTCCCTGATCTCGAAACAATTCAGCCATTTGAAGATCAAAACATACAACAGGTACCTCCGAGAGGCACAGCAGCTTGTGGACAAAATACTGAGCGGAGACGAGAAGCTACCGACGAGGAGTAAGAATGTGCAAGTGGGAGGCGGATATGATGAACCCATTTCGTGGTTCATGACCCAAAAAGAAGCTCTCAAATGGGTGACCAGTCCAACACTGGCTAAAATGCAAAGCAACGGCCTCTATCCAATTTTCAGGGTCGCCACGTTTCCAGACCCCACAGCAGAGAGGAGGGAGAGAAGATATAGCATCAAACACCACAATGTGGAGGGAAAACATACTCTCGCTCTCCCTATAATTAACATCCAAACTATCGAGGAAGATGAACACGATTCATCAATGGCTGATAATAGCTCTATGGACAAGTTTCCCCATTCTCCTGCTTCAAATGAGCACTCAACGTCAAAATACAGCTCCTCAAAATCGAACGGCGTCGATAGCCAAAAAGCCATCATGAATACTGAATCTAGGCGCCAGGGACGAGATCTCTCAAAGCAGAACATGGCAATTGAAGCACCGAAAGATGGCAACACGGTCATCAATATCAACATATCAACGCTGACTTCGGAGAGTGTCGATCAAATTTTCAGAAGCAGATACGGTGGATCAAAGCCTAGAACCGGAATTCCATTCTCGAGGCACTTTCTGAGCGACCCAAAATCAATTTCAGTGGCCAAACCAAGAAAATATCGGGAAAATATAGATTAGATTCACTAGCAGCTTCACAAATCTCTTATCAATTACTCAAAATACACATTCGTACACCTCAAAATGACATTGTATGGAACATCCTACACCGTGCCAATAATTGTAACAACAAGGGTTCTTTTATCGCATGCCTCTCCCGCAAAAAGATATCCAACTTTTTGGTCTAATCATATACCTCAATCTATAATTTTTGCATTTATCGGTACAACAAACAAATGATTTATTTTCGTACAGCTGACTGCTGTCAGTAGTTAATTTGAAGCTATTCTTAGAAATAATGTAAGATTAGAACTCTTTCCTTCTTTAGACTGTAACTCACTCCAAAGAATTCACAATTTGAAACTAGAACTCACTTCAACGAATTCACAATTTGAAACTAAAAAATATGAGACTAAAAAAGTAAATTCCAAATGCACCAAGCCAGTTGTATGCCTGCTCTTGAATAGAAAACAACTCACTTTAAAAATAGTGAATCCTTGCAGGGGCGGATCTAGGATATTCTAGAGGGGGTGGGGGTGGGGGTGGGATAGTTTTCGAAAGTTAAGTCGGTTTTTTTTTTAAATCGAGGACCAAAATCATTTTCCGAGCACTCCCAAAACAGTATAAAGACCCTATTTTCACAACAAATTTTAGACCGCAGGCAAGTTTTTGAATAAAAGAAACAGGTCAAAACAGCTCTTTTTGAAAAATTAAAAGGAAATTTTGACCAAAAAATTTCGTTTCTTCGGCGCGTGCTCCGCTTCAAAATTTCCAGTTTTTTTCAGGTATAAAATTTTTTCATGTATCAACTAATTGATCATTGGTATTGATACCAACGCCAGTTTTCGAACACAGAGACGAAGCCCAGCTTCGCACCAGTTGAGATACCATAGCCTTGCAAGCTAGCAGGCAAGAAACGCAGAGAGAATCACTTAAACAAAAAAAACATCAAAACGTTGTCTGAAATGATACTATAATTGCATGAAAGACGTCCAGAAACGCTTTCGACGCCTTTGAGAAAAAATTTGAAACCAATTATCAAGCAGCAGCTGAGCCGACAAAACATGGTTAAATTCCCCTAGAACAAAACAGTTGTCATAAAACTTTTTGAACTATGATTACTATTCTTAGCAATTTGCTCGAACAGATAGGGACCACAAAAAACGTTTCCCCTGAAACGACCCAAAAATAGGCCGATAAGTTAAAAAATTGAAATCAGATATGTTTTTGATTCGAATTGAATTTTTCAACGTTTCGAATTGGCCCTGTTATGCTCAATTTTTTCGCGGCAACTGAAATATCAGAGTTAAGAATCAGAACAACCAAATTAACAATTACGAAAAAGTCGCTAAAACTCAGGCGAGAGTCCGTAAACATCAGTTTTGAGTGGAGTTATTCTGATTTTGACTAAGAGCACAGAGAGTGGATACGAGAGTGCAACTTGTAGAGAAAGAGGCAACTTGATTGGGAAGGTCGCCCTCTGAAGTGATTCAAGGGTCCAAAACTTACTCGAGCAACTTCGTTACAGAAACTACTTAAATGATATTTGATAAAACTTTTTGACTTATAATTAATTTAATTAATCCTCTCTGGGATTACTTCCAGAGTTGTTGTCTAGATGTTAGACTTGAATTTAATTACTTGAATGCATTTTATCTAGTTATGTTGATGTAAGTTGAGTTCTAGGTTCATCCATCTGAAATGGATCAAATGTACACTGTCCAACAAAAATTAATGGAGATTACTAGAGTTCTCAACCTTGTTTCTAACTTCTCGCGGATTTTAGGTTTTAGAGGCCTAGCCATGAGGCCGTAATTGTTTGTGTCTACAGTGGGGGATATTTTGATAGTGGTCTCCTAAAATGCCATGTCAAAAGCAAACCGTGAATTGGCTCCGACTGATTGAGGTACAAATGCACAAAATATAGTGTCCCTGAGCCTTGAGCCAAGGGTTATAGGGCCTATTTCTCCTAACCACATATGTGATTTGAGTGTACGACTGTTACATAGTGTTTTATTTTGCTCCTGGCCGTTTTTACATTACCTATATGCTCATTCTAGAGAACCGGTGGCTCAGCTCATTCAGAACTTTTCCGCCTTCTGTTCGTAATGTGATAGCTTTTTAAAAATTTTGGAGAAAATTGGCTCGAGCGTGTTTTCGGATACTAGGTTTAGCTAATCGACTCCAGAGAGCCACCCGAGAGACAAAAAGTAGAGAAAATGACAGGAAAACGAAACAAAGATCAGAAAAAACTTACAAAATTCGTACTTAAATTCAAAAAAAGAAAGGGACAGTATCCTTGGATACCAGATCAAGTGAATCAGACTTTAAATTAAGAACAAATTATACAAGTTTCATACACAGGTTGATTGTTTCGAATATACCAATTGAAATAATCAGGCGCCCAACTGAAAGAGCGTTGAAAAGGTTTTCAGATAGCTTTGAAACTCCAAATAACAACCGGGAAGCTACCAAGAGGACAGCGACAAGAGTAAAATCGGGCATCGTTATCAACTCACTTTGTACACTAGTGCGCCATTCGACCAGAATTACATCGTATTGTGCACGACGATACAAATTTTATCTGAAGTAATTTGATTCTATGATACGCCGAGTTTGACAATTAACGGTCTTATTTGCTAAAAACAACGAAGTGGAATCAGTCATTTTGGACTGAAATGATTTTTTTCTTAAAATTCGTTCGAAAATAAAGACACGTAACGATCTTGAAAATCCGCGAAAATTGAAAAACACGAAAATTGGACACACGGTTTTTGCTAATTTAAACTAGATGACGGAGACAGAAAAAACGACTGAAACAAGGATTATAAATTTTCGAAGAAGAGACACTCCCAACTGAACGATTGTTACAATCGTTTTTGAGTTCATCCTGTGGATTAGGAAGGCTGAGGGAGATCTTGCACCCTTTCCTGATTCTGATGAAAAAAACGCGTCATCAAGAGTATCAAAGAAGCCAGAAGGTTTTAAAGTGATGAATGGATACTCTGATTTTAACAACTTTTAGCTTCCCGGATTGACCTGAATTTATTTTATTTAACATCAAAATCATATTCAGATAATGAGAAACTAGGAGTTGAGGGAAAGGGTCGATCTATCTCTGATGGATAAGATGAGTTTCTCTACTGAACAAAAACAATAGCTATATAGTAACTTAATAGTGAAAATGTAGTATCCCTACTTTTGAGAGTGTACTCGTGGTCTGGGGATACTGAGACCCAGCCATGAGCTCACTTTTCATCACTTTTAATTTAGCTAGTTTGGCCGATATCCTTTGAATAGCAACGATTTTTTCGACCAATTTCATTGAGTACCATATGGAATTGTATTTGATAAAAGACGCTTAATAGCACGTGGAGCTCTTTTTAGAGGCCCAACCAATCGTTTTAGGATCTAGTTTTACCTTCTGTCGGTATGTACTTCCCGGGTGAACGTTACATATGTGTTTTTAGGGAGCTTCTGGGTGTTATTTGTAACTTCATTATCGGCGAGCCCAAAAACAGAAGATTCCGCGCAGGGCGGATGCTCACAATAATGCTCATAAGCGACAGACGGAAGGGTAGTCCGAAACGCGAAAGGCTTCCATGTTCCAGGACTTAGCTTTATAACATAGTTAAGAGCAAAAGTTCCCCCATCTGGCCGTCCTGTCGTTCTGTCGTCCTGTCGTTCCTGTCGTTCCTAAAGAGGTATATGAGCAAAAACATTTTAAGATATACAAGAAACCAAACATAAAGTAGTATAATACCGAAATGAAAAAAAAACAGTAAAAAAGATAAACTCAGTAAGGAACATTTTAGTTTGTTGTTTTTAGATATTTTGTTGTTAGAGACATTGATATCAAACCCGATCGTTCAGATCAACATGTAGTTTTTTCTCTGGTGCCAGTACTGTAGGGTTATATGAGTTTTTAAGCTCGCTAATGCTAACTTTCTATCAATCAGGAAGGGTCAAGTGATTGAAAAAGAAGGCTGATACAGCAAAATACTGCAAGAAGTAGCAGGAAGGATCACAAGCACAACAAAAATCGACTGAGTGTATTCTTACACAATTTATATCTTTTTCAGTATAGAACGTACGATATCAATCTGTGGGTGGCTCGACAAAGGCTGCACTGTGGTGACCCTTCCCCGAGTTGCGCATTGCCGAGTTAAGCACCTTAATTCGGATATTGAATGAACCTGGAGTGATATAAAATTCTAAGTATTACTACTTATACTACTCGTATTTATATTCCCATTTCGTTTTTCAACCAAATACACCATCAACAGACAAGTTTTTAGGGTGAAAACATTGATTTTTTGATCCCCCACAAAACGCGATTTTGAGATATCTCCATTTTTCGATCCGGAAAAAAATGCTGAATTAGTGAATTTTATCGTATTTCGACTAATTTGACTAGAGGAAGCGGTTAATTTTAGTTCGGATATCGTTAAAACAAGATAAGTGTTGCGAACTAATTTTTTAACGATTTTTGGAAAATCGAAATGCAACAATGAAACTTTTTTAAAAAAACTCTGGGTTAGTATAAAAAAGAATTGTTTGGGAAACATACACTGGTGAATCGACCGATTTTAGAGCCCGGTTAATGGTACGTTAATGGAACGTTTCAGGAGAAAATTGTCAAAATTAGGATACAGAAGGTCTCGGAAAACAAACGGACAACACTGGAAATAGAGATACACCGGAGTCCAGTTCACGACGAGGATCCAGAAGGACGTGGAAACGAGGGAAACGGATGAGGCGACTAGCGAGTGAATCTACTTCAGTAGGACAGGGACAGGACTTTGCGACTTTGATAGGGACTCTTGATTGAGTAAAAATTCGGAACTGTTCATTATTTCGATTGAAAATCAGCAATTGAGGGCTCATATACTGAAAAAACGTTGATGCAGGGGAAACAGGAAAAACAGCAACGTTTTCTTCCTTCTCGGACAGGTTGAAAAATATTCTGGGAAAATTCTTACTGTTTACCGTGGGAGCATGAACTGGTGACGAGATCGAGACTCAAGAGGAGGAGGATAACAACGAAGAAGAGGATGGTTGCAGATCACAACTGAGCTTTAACAGTTCAAGCCAAAAGTGAGCTTAAACTCTATAACACTATTGTGGCTTGTTTTAAATAGTTGTTATAAGATCACAAGACTTTCATAGGCGGATCAAGCGAAAGCGCAGCGACTAGTGTTAGGTTAAGAGTCTTGACAAGTCTAGAATACCTGAGCTGAATGATAGCTCTGATAAGTTTATACCAAAAAGAGACAAGAATAGGATGAAAGACTCTTTTTTAGCAAGAACCCGTGAGGTTCTGAAGAAGAAGGTAAAGAACGTTTCAGGAGAAAATTGTCAAAATTAGGATACAGAAGGTCTCGGAAAACAAACGGACAACACTGGAAATAGAGATACACCGGAGTCCAGTTCACGACGAGGATCCAGAAGGACGTGGAAACGAGGGAAACGGATGAGGCGACTAGCGAGTGAATCTACTTCAGTAGGACAGGGACAGGACTTTGCGACTTTGATAGGGACTCTTGATTGAGTAAAAATTCGGAACTGTTCATTATTTCGATTGAAAATCAGCAATTGAGGGCTCATATACTGAAAAAACGTTGATGCAGGGGAAACAGGAAAAACAGCAACGTTTTCTTCCTTCTCGGACAGGTTGAAAAATATTCTGGGAAAATTCTTACTGTTTACCGTGGGAGCATGAACTGGTGACGAGATCGAGACTCAAGAGGAGGAGGATAACAACGAAGAAGAGGATGGTTGCAGATCACAACTGAGCTTTAACAGTTCAAGCCATAAGTACGAGATGCCCGTCAACACTCAAAGTGGCTCCTCAGATCAGTTTAGTACTGCAGAAGGATTAACACGACTTCGAATGGAATGCAAGTTTGTAGTTACTTTTTGACAACACCTATTTCTGGCAACCCATACTTGAGCAACAAAGACCTCAGTCGCCATACTAGCTTCAAACTGCCTGTCACAATCAAGGTGACGCCACTGCTAAAGACACCATTGGTCAACGCTAAGTTATCACTGGAATAAGCTCTGACTAGAATCATGGATAAGATAGGTGAGCAAGAAGAACAGTGTTGCAACAGAATGAGTGAACAAGAGAGCGGATCACATTGAACGAGAAGGCTTGCGAGAGGAGATAATTCACAATTAACAGGAAGCCAGTCAAAGCGTGAATCGTCTGAAAAAGAGAATGGATGATTATTGGGCCAGAAATCTGTCAAGAATGAAACAAGTAGCCAAACAGAGGGAGAAACGGTTGAGAGACAACATGGAGCAATTTCGGAGTCAACAAGAGCAGACTTTTGCGACTCTTGATACGAGGAACAATGCCATGATAAAACGGCGGACTCAGGCAATAATGGATAGATTCGATAATCTATTGGAAACTAGAAGTGGATCAAGAAATAAAAGACAATACTCGAAAGATGCGAATTGGGAGCCGAGATTGAATTCCAATGAACCCTTGAATAGAAGAAGAATAAAAGGGTCTCCTAGGGGAATGGGTAACCCATCAAATAACACCACTGGGACTCATATGCAAAGAATTCAAGCAACAGCCAGAGAGGAAACTCAACTGGTAGCATGCCATCGTCGAACAATCGACCCACGGGGGATGCCCAGACCAGTGGAAGAATTGGTCCCTCATGGTGGAATCACTCGAACCAGGTAAGGGCTCAACTGAGCGATTCCCGTAGAAGTGATTTTCCAGAGCCTCAAATGGTGATCTTCCAGAGCCTCGTGATTAGATGGTGTACACTCGGGATACAACGGCAAAGCGACCGCGTTTGAACTTCTGAACAGATCCCTGGAGGCTTACCAGATTGTCGAGGACCAATCAGCGCAGCGAAAAGTGTAAAAGAAAGTTCAGAAAACACCGGGGTGCTACAAAGACGAGTCAGACGGTTGTATAGACACTTGGATAGAATTAGAGGGAGCTGCACTTCGAAGATGAAGACTTGAGTGAGATACAGGAACGTAGTGCGCTCACCAGTTACTTGGAAGGCGAAGAAGCAATATCAGCGGAATACTGCCGAGAAGATCTTCGAGATTCTGTTGAATTGTTTCGCATCTGGGGTGCAAGGACATCAAGGGATGATGCGCTTTTGAGATGAAAGCAACTCAAAGAAGAGAACACAGACAAGTTCCTGGATGACTTTGAAATGCTGAGAAGGCGTAACCACACGGACCAATCAAACAGTAAAATGAACCTACCAATAGCTTCAAAATACATTGACGGTCTGCAGATTGATGAACTCAGGACTATGTTGGCGGCTCATTATACCCTTCTCTCAAATAATGCACCATTGCCGGAATAGTTGAGACTTAAATCCAAAAACAACTTGTTGTTGAAGCCACCGATGAGATCAAATTTTTACAAAAACATTTATGGCAATTTTAATAATCGATCTGCAAACCAAGTCAACAGCTAGTACAAACCTAGAGATGATATGGACAAGTGAGGCTCTTGCGCAAACTCTAGTTCCACTGACCATCATGTATCGGCATGTCCGATATATAAACAAGGCATGAAGGCAATCGGGTTTTACCTCGAAAATTAAAATGCATCAAACATCGATTATAAGGTTTATATGAGAAGATTAATCTCGAAGTTTGGCCACAAGTGCTTCTTTTGTAACCTGGAGGGTCATTTTAAATGGGATTGTCCACAATTTTGGGATGCCGTGGCGGATATCAAGCATCCAAGGCATGAAAACGCCTTATCAGGTGTTAAGGTTAGCAAGGCACGTCTGAAGATGCAGGCCGTAGTAGAAAAGACAAATAGGACGAAACCCGAGACTGCACGGCTCAGTGTTTTAAAGTTGACTTTAAAGCAGCAGCAAGAACTGCCTTGAACAGGGTTCAATAGGAGCTAGCAACCAGAGGAATTGAACAAGCTCAAGCTTGAGCTGGAGAACGAGAGGACGCAAGATCAACTCAATGTCTTTGAAGCGTCAGCAGTGCAAAAAACTAAGGCACGTAGTAGCTTGAATACGAAGTTGAATGTGAACTCTGGGCAGGCATTCGGAATTCTGCCTCAGTGCACCGAGATTCAATCAATAACATCGGCAGCGGGGCATCAGGTGATCAGAAACCAGAGTGAACCCTCAGAGCTCACCAAGATGCATCTGGATATTCAGGCAGACTACCTGTGAAAAGCAGAACCGCGCAAGGAATCGAGGGCTCTGCTAGCCATGTTAATGACAGGTGGTACTGAAATCATGAAGCTTAATGGATGTTATCTGGAAGTCTACAGACATTATCAAGGGAGTATCAATGTAGTCAGTATTAGCAATAACCTTAAGATCTATGTGATGACAGATAATGACCAGCTAGGGCAGATAAAGCTGGGCCAAGAAGAGCTTAGGGTCCGCAGAATAAGAAGCGAGACGTGACACTAGTTGGTTAGGAAGCTGATGTGGTTGCACCTCTGCTGGATATTGACGGGACAGTTATAGGAATCACAGGCCTGCTAGACACAGGATCGGTAGTCAGTGTGATGCCAATAAAAATATGGGAAAAAAGCTTAAAACAGTAGAGTGGTAAAATTCGGAGTCCAGATATTTAATCTTGAGTGTTCCCTGACAGCACATCATCATCGCATTGAAACCAAAAACCTGGATACTAAAAAGCTCGAAAATGTTTACAGAAAAAACATTAGTTTCTATCGCTGCATTGACATTGTAAACTAGTAAATTCGACTTAAAGTTTTGTAACGGCGAAACTACGCAAAACTGTGTGGTACATGAAACAAAGTTAGAAATCAAATAGAAAAAGGACAAATTTGAGCGTAATTCAACTTTAATCGTTCTAAATAATGATGAAAAACCAAACACGACAAAAATTCAATTACTTTATAAAAGATAAATCTTTTTTGTTCATTAAAACGTCTCATTTGAAAACGTTACCTAAATTATGTTTCTTTTTGCGCAGTAAATTCTAGTGCATTTATCAAAAAGTTTTCTTGGAAGGAACTTGAATAAATCTGGCTAATTCAATTTACCGATAAACTTACTGTTAACCTCGCTGATCGTTACTCAAAGTTGAAAGCATGAAATGCATCAAGGGTCTTTAACAGTTCTTCTGTGGTAAATTGTTTCAACTTAATGAGAGATGGATTAAATTTTTTTCCTAATTCAAGCAATCAACCAATGATGTCAGATCTGTGCGAAGTTTTTCAGCAAAAATAAAATAAAAGAATTATAATTCCGATTTGTTGTCATTCACCCGATCCTAATTTCAGTTCGTTTTTTTTACTAACGTCAAGTATTTAAGTTCAATTTAGGACATTTAGTCATTTACTTGTTGTATATTAGATGTTGTATGTAGTTGTTACTTACAGTGATCAAAACTTCTGATATCTCATTGTATACAACTTGCCAAAAAAAGCAGAATGCGCCAGTGTGAAATATATCATAAGCCTTTATCGGTAGGTAAATAGTAAAATAACTCAATCCAATGAAAGATGGATTAAGATTTTTTTATTGCTACCATTCACCCAGTGATGTCAGTTCTTTTTTTCCCACCTTATTTCATTAACTTTATTTAAATTCTCTCTTTCTTGTACTAGTGCTCACAAAAAGTCTTTGTTACGCTAAGACCACTGTGCGCCTCAATCTCCACGGATTGTAAAAATATCGAATTTCAAACAATTTAATTCGAGCATTTTATCGGCAAAATAACTCGGTAATAATGATATTTCATAACAATCTTTTTTATTGTTAACATCGGTAACATCGGCCACCAAAAACTGCATAACTCAAAGCAAGCTGCAAAAGTGGCCAGTATTTGTCCTTGAGACAAATTGCTCTTTTTAAAGGTCAGCCTTAATCAAGGCTGAACCAAATTAGAGCGAAAAGACGGTTAAAATAGGTTTTTTGGGGGGGGAGTCAAACCTGGTTACGGAGCATCCCATCAAGTTCGGTGCATATTCGAGTTCTAGAAAGGAAATGACCTAGGCGGGATTCGAACTGGCGCCGAACCCGCCTGGATGCACCATGTATACGCTCGGCTACTGTCCCTACATGCATTTACATTTTGGTTCAACTTTATATGCACTTATACTCTCGCTTACATTTGAGTGTATATGCATTTGTGCTCTTGTTTTATATGTACATTTGCGCTGCAACATCCTCCACCCCTAAACAAGGAAGAACGGGAGCGAGCTTTACGGTCGGGCGGGTCTGTTCGCTCGTAACGGTTTTTATGTCGGCGGATCTCGCGCATCCGTCCTTGCCATAGTGCAGTTTTAGGATACGTGCGAGTGGATAATGTCCACGTGGAGTGTCAGGCTCTATGACCCAAACCAAGTCGCCGGCTTTCAACTTAACGTCTGACTGGTTGTGCCACTTTGCCCTCCTATTGAGGGAAGGAACGTATTCCCGCATCCACCGTGTCCATATTGCGTTAGCGTATGATTGCGCTCTGGCGAACCGCTTCTTATGGTCGAAGTTTTCTTCGAAACTTAGCGACGGAAAACTCGCTGCGTGTTGACCAAGGATAAAATGATTCGGGGTCAACGCCTCTAAATCTAGCGGATCGGAACTAACGGCTGTTATCGGTCTAGCGTTGAGTGATTGGTCAACAAGGCACAGCGTGGTTCTTAGAACCTCCTCAGTTACTCTTCTGTTGCCTAAGATGTCATACAAAACGCGCCTGACACTCCGAACTAATCGCTCCCAGGAGCCACCATGGTGCGGTGCGCTGGGTGGAATGAATTTCCACTTGATCCCTTTCTGAACAAAAACAGCGTGTGCGAGCTTGTTCCAACTCTCAACGCAAGCTAAGAGCTCTTTCTGAGCGCCAACGAAGTTCGTTCCGTTGTCGGACATGATGATAGTCGGAGTACCGCGACGTGCAATAAACCTCTCCACGCCCATCACACAAGAGCTTGTGTCGAGTGAGGGGACCACTTCAATGTGCACCGCTCTAGTGGTGAGACATGTGAACAAAAAACCCCACCTCTTTTCCGTAATTCTCCGGATTGGAACTAGGAACGGCCCAAAGTAGTCGACACCTGTGTTAGAGAAAGGAGGTTGCTTGTAACCCAGCCTTTCAATGGGCAGATCAGCCATCATATGAGTTACGGTTTGCGCTTTGCGTTTTCGGCACACAACGCAAGTATTTTCAATGCTTCGCAGCAACGATCGCAAATTTAACACAACGTACTTCAAATTAACCACCGCACGCATGTAATCCAAGCCTTGATGGAAATTCCTAGCGTGCAAATGCTGAACCAATAACCGAACAATCGCGTGGCGTGCATCAAGTATAATCGGATGCTTGCTATCGAAATCGGAATTAACCAAGCGGCTGATGCGCCCAGTCGAGCGAAGGATGCCAGCTGGTCCAATGAACGGCGAATACTTGGCGATCCGACTATTCCTTGTGATAACTTTACCGGATCTTAGTAGTTTTAGCTCACTAGGGAATGTCTCACCCTGGGACAGGTAAATGAGCTTCTGTTCAGCAAAATCCATTTCAGACGGGTCTGTAATTTCTAATATACTCGACCGGAAATGTTTATGTGATGGCAGCCATCTTAACAAAAATGCTACTGCGCGTTTGTATTTTACAATTGAATTGAATCTCTCCCATTTTCCGAAGGGAAGATTTTCTTCTGTCAAAACATCGACGACGAAATTTGACGAATTTTCCAGACAAATGTCGATATCACATGATGGTCCTTTGAGTGTTATTTTATCGATAACCCTTGTATCGGGCTTGAACGGCCAATCAGTTGTTCTCAATATACTAGGGCCATTAACCCAGCTGCTTTCCTTGGGGGCTTCCGAAGAAATCCCTCGTGTACCGGTATCAGCTGGGTTATCACCGCTAAGTATGTGATGCCACTGATCAGTGCTGGTAGACTCCAGAATCTCACCAGTGCGATTACCAACAAAAACGGGTAGTTTACTACAAGAGTGAAGCCACTGAAGAACAGTGGTACTATCTGTCCACATGAAAATATCCGTGTGAGATCTTTCAAAATTTCTTCTTTTAAGCGGGTTGCAAGAAGAGCCGCTTGAAGCTCTAACTTTGGAATAGAAGCGCTTTCATAGGCGCGACGCGGGCTTTGCCAAACACAAAGGCTAATTCGGTCTGATGGGAGCTAACAAGTCGCGCACGAAGGAAAGCGACGGCACAGAAAACATCCTGCGAACTATCACCGAACATGTGAAGTTCTATTCGGTCGAAAGGTTCAGTGAAATAGCTGCGAGGTATTGTCAGAGAACCTAACAAATGAAGACCTGAGTGCCACTCAAGGAATTGCTTTTTGATTTCCTCTGGCAGATCATCGTCCCATCCATTTTTGACCGCTGATTCGCCAGATATCTTTTAATAGAAGGCGAGCCTTCACGGTATACGGAGCCACTAACCCAATCGGATCAAAAACAGAGGAAACAAAACTCAACACGGTACGCTGAGTGATTGCTTTGTCTAGTGGACGATCAACCCCTCTACTAACGACTAAGGTATCTTTTACGTGATCCCACTTAAGACCGAGAACATGCGACGACTGGTCTGGACTCGCACAAATATCTTTAACAGAGGAATTGGACTCACGGTTGTCCGGATCAAGAGCGGTTGTTACATCGGGCACGTTGCTGACAAATTTTGTCAGACGAAACCCACCTAGTTTAAGCAACGAGATTAAATCCCTACCTAATTTCAAGGCGTCGTCCCTGTTTTGAAAAGAATCCAGATAATCATCCATATAAAATTTCTGGACAACAGCCGAAGCAGCTTCGGGGTACTCGGCTTGATTATCCGATGCAGTCTTCTGCAAAGCAAAATTCGCACAAGTCGGCGAGTCACGAGCACCAAAAATGTGACGCGTATATTGGTGAACTATCACACTTGATGTGGGGTCCTCCCGCCACAAAAAAAACGAAGAGAAGGTTGATCTTCTTCTCGGACTCCAACCTGTAAAAACATCCCTTCAATGTCAGCTGAAACGGCGTATTTATGCTGACGGAATCTTAAAAATACAAAAATAAGGTTTTGAAGGAGATCCGGGCCAACCAACAGAGATTTGTTCAAGGAAGCGCCATGACACTTCGATGCCCCATTGAGGACTCGGCGCACCTTACCGGGTTTATTCGGGTTCAACACCGGGTGATGCGGGAGATACCACTCACGATCGGCTCGTGATTTGGGATCGTGTGGCTTAACGGTTATGACATATCCTTTTTGTATATCTTCTCTAATTGTTTCGGCGTATTTTTCACGGAGCGACGGATCCTTATCCAGCCTCTTTTCCAAAGACTTTAATTGAGCTAAGGAGGAAAAATAGTTATTCGGTAAACTACTTTCCTTATCGTTCCAAAGTGAAAGGTGTCATTTTTCAAAACGGACAAAGCGCGTTTGTCGGCGGCGGAACGGGCATCTACCTGCTTGAAGGCTCCATATGACTCCAACACATACCAAGTTTTAATTTGGTCCGCAAGAGACATGTCTTCGACAACACACTTAAAGCAAGACGAGTTCGACTTAAAGGACGGCGGTAACGGACCACTTAAAACCCAACCTATCGGAAGGCGTACGGCGCACGGTGAAATAGAGTCCTCCCCCAGAAGGTACTCAACGGGTCTTATGGCATAGTAGAAATCCTGTCCAATAATTATTTCAACGTCCTCATACTTATAATGTATAGGTTTGATCGGAGCCAACTGCGGGTATTTTTCCTGTAATTCAGGAATGCTTATGCTATCCGATCCAATACGAATATGATCCTTAACATAAGCTCGAAAAGAAAACGAAAATTCACAATTATTTGTTTCGGCGGAAACTTGAAAACTTACTTGATGAGTTTTCATCAAGCTCGTGGAATTAAATCCATTTATGGTGAGGTTAACGGGAATGCCAACCAAATGGAGGCGTTTTACGAGATCGGCGGATACCCATGAGTGCGTGGAAGCACTATCGCAAAGAGCTAGGGCATTAGTAATCGTTGCATCCGAAGAGACGGCGAGTGATGCAACTGGCAGAAGGCCTTTAGTTGACTCCTGGCTATGAATATCGCCGACGGCAGCGTTAGTCGATACATGTTTAGTGTTTGCGTTATCTGACGCCGGGGAACTTTTAGTATCCTTAGGAGGAAAAATTTCCTCCGCTCCATGTAAAAGTACGTTGTGTGTGCTTTCACAATTTGGCTTGGGGCACTTTCTGGCCTTGCTACAATTACGAAAACTGTGATTGCTCTGTAAACACGCAAAGCAAAGTTTTTGTTCGGCTACATGTTTCGCTCGCTGCGTAGCGTTTTTCTCTTTGAATACGGCGCAATTCCAAAGAGCGTGTTGACCTTTACATACAGAACATGGAGGGTACTTTGGTTTTTCCTTAGTCTTATTATTTACATTTGCGTTACTAGCAAACACTTTCGTACCTACTTTTTGCTTAACTGGTTCTTCAGGCCTCCCCTTAGAATTGATCGTTTTTAGCCTCTCATGACCCTCCGCTTTTTCTTTAAGCCATTCGTTGAAATCTAGCAGAGTTGGTCTATGCCATTGGCGTCTTACGGTTTGCATTGACCATGCCTCCTTAAGGTTCGGGGGAATCTTACTCACAGCTTGATTCAGTAAATTAACACTTTTCAGGTCGTCGTTAAAAGACAGCGACTTGAATACGGCAACAAGTCCAGAAATTGCAGAGGAAAATCCAATTACATTTTCCGAGTTATGCATTTTCAGCGGCGGAAAATTACTCAATTTATCTAGATGAGCCCCTATTACAGCATGCGGCTGCCCGAATTTTCTTTGAGGATTTTGCTTTACCCACTACGAGCGTTTTCAGATAGGTAAGCTTTTCATCGTTACTGAGTATGGCTGAATCGACCGTCGATAAGAACTGCCCAAACCACTCATGCCAATTAAGCGGGTTGTCATCGAACTGGATCAGCTTCCACTCAGGGAGATGATTTTTTCGGCTGTGCATGAGTTTATTAACCAACTCTCGTGTCGAAAGTGGACGCTCGACGTCTGCACCAGGTGAATTACCGGGAGTTGGCTCTGTGTAACTCGAAGAGTTACCGTGACAATCAGGAACGAACGGCTGAGTAGCATGTGAAGAAATTTCAGGCTGTGCAAAGAACACAGTCCCTCCACTTGTATAAGGAACAAAATTATTCGTAGGAACAATCGGAGTTACTGCGGAAAAAACAGTTGTTGAAGGAACGTAGTGTTGTTGAGCTGACATTAAAGGGGCAGCAACAGCTGGTCTCCACAATTTACTATAAGGATTATAGTGGTCACTTGAAAAGTTATAACTACTAACGGGAACACCCATATGTTGTTGTGATGGGATTACAGGTGCTTGGTGGCCAGCTACTACTGATCCTGTAGTTTGATGATTTAAAGAAACCTGATTAATTGCTGTTGATGCAGGAACAAACGGTGCTACACCAGAAGGAACTTCTGCAGATGTTGGTGGAGCAAAATAGTTTTCAGAAGTTACCGGGACTACTGAACCTGTGTTTGGATTGCCTAGCACCGGATGAGTGGACAGAAAAGTTTGCTGAGGCAAATTATTAGAAACAGGTTGAATGACCAGCTGTAACCCTAATGGG
Source organism: Symsagittifera roscoffensis (assembly GCF_963678635.1). Taxonomy (NCBI): domain Eukaryota; kingdom Metazoa; phylum Xenacoelomorpha; order Acoela; family Convolutidae; genus Symsagittifera; species Symsagittifera roscoffensis. The sequence continues at coordinate 70,992,038 of NC_087062.1, read as the reverse complement.
TTGTTAACGGAAACCTGCGATCGGACCAAATTCGACAAATTATGTTGTTGTCCGTGAATGTGGTTACTGCAAAACAATCCCGTATCACTAGAAGCTGCCTGGCCATTATTCACTCCTGTAAAACTTGATGAGACCAAGTAATTTGTTGATGCAGGATAAGTTGCCTCAGGAGCTATTGAACGAACGTGCTGCTCTTGATTGGGAACTACAACAGCATCAGGCTGATTGTGGTCGACAGATTCGACCCAGTGACGCGTACGATTCTTTTCGTCTATTGTTAGTTGTGGAGAGATTCGAGTTAAACCACTTTCCTCAGCATTCTCGCTGATTTCCGACAACTCATCTTCTAACTCAAGCCCTTTCAACTCAATTTCTGCCAGTTTTTTCCTGTGTTCTTCAGCCAATTCTTCCAACTCTAAACTACTTTGTTGTTCTAAAACAGATTGTTTCATCTTGTTTTGCTGCTCTTTCGGTCTTAATGATACCTTTGCCTGCCTTTCAAGTTCCTCTTGTTGTTTCTTTAAAATCATTAAGTCGCGCTTTTTCTCAGAAAGTGTTTTCGACGGAGCGGCGGTATGACGACTAGATTTCTGAGAACCCGATTGATGATGTCGGCTGCTTCGGTGTGACACCTAAGAGCGGGTATCTGTTTTATGCGACTGGGGTTTTTCACTTTTTTCAGAATGATGAGAAACTTTTGAGCTGCTATTTATGTTGTCCGGCTCTGTTACTGCCTCAAAACTTGTTTTATATGTAATAGCTTCCTGTAAAACTTTATCGTTGCTTTGAGTCAACTTATGAAGCAACATATCCTGTGCCGGTATCAATTCGTCGGGATTGGCACTTTATGCAGCCATATCAATCAACTCATTAATTATCTCGACCGCTCGTTCTATATAGTTCCTACATTTTTCAATATACGTATCAATTTTTGAGCAACGACTCTGACTCTCTATGTATTCTAAAATTATTTCATGGCATTTATAAATTTCGTTTTCGAGATTGCTACGTTTCTCAAGCAACTTCTTAATTTTCTTCTGAAACTGAACTTCCATGCTTAATATTTTCAGAAATAAACGACTCTCAGAAAATTTTTTATTTTCACGCAAGTAAATCCACAAAATACTCTAATACATCAATAACTTACAAGGGGTAGTAACTTGAAGTTTTAATGCTTTAAGTCTGTTGTGAATCGCTCTACGATTTTTAGGCGACAAACGGTTCCGATTCTTCTTAGCTTTCAGTGTACTTAGGTCAGCAATGTATCGTTTAAGTAACAACAGTCTTCAACTCAAGTGAAGGGGGCTGGTGCAGCTCTTTATACTTTTCGATAAGTATTTGGTCTTTGACCTTTCGCTTTGAGATAAAATCCCCAACTATCTTAAGAACGAGAATACCTGTCTTTTTCAACTCTTTTTCTATATTGTCCGTACCGTTGCGGCGACAGTATACAATAGCGGTAATATTCTCCTTGTATCTCAAAAGAAGGCTCTTAAGTTGGTCAGTACTCAAACTACGGTTGTTGTTACTGCGGTGCTTACTGATGGAGTTATTTATGGCGTCGTGCCAAATAACTAGATCTTTTCGATTCGACAAAAAGTGTTGCAGATAGTATTGGATAGTTTTCTGCGAGTCCCTGGCGTTAAAGTTAAAGCTTAAACCGGGTTTTGTGAAACAGGTCTCTTTCACGCGCTTTTGAGACGGTGCGGATAGTTTACGGAGCGCGTGATCCAAGGAACTAGCTCCTAGAATGAATACCATACACTCAAGAGACCTATGCGACGGCTACGTTACGCTTAAGTACCAATGGGGTGGGGAAATTAAGTAGGTCGGTTGAACTCCAACAACGCACACGGAGTAAACCTGAGGATGAAAGAATTCAACTTAACTCACTTAATATCACCGTACCTGGCCACTTAACATTAGTGTCGCGCAACGAAGTCAATAATCGGACGAGCTGAAACGGCTTAGATTTTTTTGAACCAATGGGGTGGGGAAATTAAGTAGGTCGGTTGAACTCCAACAACGCACACGGAGTAAACCTGAGGATGAAAGAATTCAACTTAACTCACTTAATATCACCGTACCTGACCACTTAAATTTAGTGTCGCGCAACGAAGTCAATAATCGGACGGGCTGAAACGGCTTAGATTTACTTGAAGCGTACTGGCTTTCAGTTTCACCAATGTGGGTGGGGATCAGGCAAATTGGTTAAATTCCAACAACCCACGCGGAAAAAACCTGAGGATGAAAAAACTCAACTTAATTTGCCTGATATTTCGCTACCAGACCACTTACCATAAGGTTGGTGTCATGTTACAGCACAGTTTCGCAGAATTATGGGGACGTTTTGAGGAATTTTTTGCAATTTTTTTTTACTTTTTTCCCAAAATTTTTCGGAAAACTTTGGTCAGCAGGTTCGAGTCGTAAACCAATCCAAAAAACTAGTCTAGTACCCCTTGTCTATGATCCGATTTTTTGGATTTTCAATCCGTTCACAATTACTTAAAAATTTGTGGTATCGGAAAAATTACCACTCGTAGCTTGCTTTGAGTTGGGATACACAATAAGACACCGTATGTAATTTTATTGCAGAAAAAAGTTTATAAAAACTAGATGAGTCTTACAGTTTTTGACAATTTTTTGGAGATTGGGTGGTCACCTGTTTTCGGATTATCAAACCATCGGCGAGACGCAGAGAAATTGTTCCATGATTGCTTCTATCAGTTCCACAAAACGTCTGTAGCTGGCTTGCGCTTGACAACTCAATCGACACCTGAATTTCTCGGTAGGCCTCTCTGAATTTCCTTTGTCAGTTCTTGATAAATATGAAATATGTCGCGTCCGCTGATAGTTTGAAAGAAGGAGGAAATTCAGACTGTGATATTTTAGAATTAGAACTGAAATCGCAGTTGTTTTGGACGCTAGAACGGCCACAATTTGCTGTCTTCGATGATATAATACCAGATTTTTCGGCAGTTTTTGAGATTTTTTTGGCAGTCTGGATTTGTAAAGATGGTAATTAGAGTATGTGGCAATATTTCTTCTGTAGTCTACTTTCCTGCTTTTTTCAGCTCCTCGCTGGGACTGATTGAATCTCGATTTAACAGCCTAGTACGTAATTCCGAGTCTGTCAGTGGTCAACTGAAGGTCCCTGGTTCGTCCCTTGTGCAACTTCGCGAGAAAAGACTTGTGAGAAAAGACTTCGGTACCCCTTCCTTCGTGTCCCTTGTGCAATTTCGCGAGAAAAGACTTGCGAGAAAATACTTCGTTACCCCTTCCTTCGTGTCCCTTGTGGGGCGCCAAAATGTGCGCCTCAATCTCCACGGATTGTAAAAATATCGAATTTCAAACAATTTAATTCGAGCATTTTATCGGCAAAATAACTCGGTAATAATGATATTTCATAATAAACTTTTTTATTGTTAACATGGTAACATCGGTAACATCGGCCAGCAAAAGCTGCATAACTCAAAGCAAGCTGCAAAAGTGGCCAGTATTTGTCCTTGAGACAAATTGCTCTTTTTAAAGGTCAGCCTTAATCAAGGCTGAACCAAATTAGAGCGAAAAGACGGTTAAAATAGGTTTTTTTTGGGGGGGGGGGAGTCGAACCTGGTTACGGAGCATCCCATCAAGTTCGGTGCATATTCGAGTTCTAGAAAGGAAATGACCTATGCGGGATTCGAACCGGCGCCGAACCCGCCGGGACGCACCATGTATACGCTCGGCTACTGTCCCTATATGCATTTACATTTTGGTTCAACTTTATATGCACTTATACTCTCGCTTACATTTGAGTGTATATGCATTTGTGCTCTTGTTTTATATTTACATTTGCGCTGCAACAACCACTCTTGCTTGTTCTTATCAAGACTGATCAAAAATTCTGGTACCATCTTCAAAAAAAATCTTGCTGATTTTAACTCAAATTAAACAGTCGTGAAAGTCATCACGGGCCTTAATCTATCGTTAAGTTTTAATATAATTCAACCTGAATTTATTTAGATTTTTGTTGCATTATGCTACTATCCAATCAAAGATGTCAGAACTTTCCTTATTTATGCATCAAAATAGAAAAAATATTGAGTCAGAAATAACCTTCCAAGCAACTATAATGTGAGAATAACCTAGTGCTAATTCTCCACTATTTGTTCTAGTGCTCACAAGTGAAAAAAGTCTGTCCAGACAACTTGCTAAATAAAATATACAAAAATCAAAAAGTCGCGTATTTCGAGAAATTGACCTTGCAGGTTTTAACTCAAACTAGATCAGCGTGAACTGCATCACGGTTCTATACCTGTCGCTAAGTGGCAAAATAATTCAACTCAATGAGTTGTGAATTAAAATATTTTTAATCAATAGATAGATCATTCTCAACTTTTCCAGCCAAAAAATAAAAACACACCGTGCATTTTTTGTGTGAGTTAACTGATTCTGGTTTTGGTTCTTTGTACTACTGATCACAATTTAAGAACACGTTTGTAACTTTTAGACAACGCTTGCTATTTAGCGTTGACACTGATCAAAAAATCTCGCATGTCCTTGCATAAATAACTCAAAGTGTGCCAGTGTGATATCTAACAAGGGTAAAAAAAAGACGAAACAAGGTGCTGATTTCTTAGAAAACATTCTCAACATTAACAAATGTAGCGTTCAAAGTCTTTTAACTTGCAAGCATATCATAGTTTTAGGGAATCATTGTATCTACTTTTCAATAGAAAAATATTTCACCTTTTATTAGTAGCGTTTATGGTGAAGTTGATGAGTGCAGCTCTTTCAATGTCATCCTTTTGAGCTCTGCTCAATCACCATTTCGAAAAGTGACGCACAGAATAAAACTGAAAAATGATTCTAACATTTAACGTGAAACAAGTCTTTAAAAATGCTAAGTAATGGTAATAATAAGTTAATTAATATCAGTAATACTAAATTATTTTACCAACTTTTTATTTAAAAATGCTTGTTGTTTTGTTGATGCCCTCCCTTGTTCAGCTCTTTTATAATTCAGATCAGCGGGAAACAGATTTAAAGTTTTCAACAATTCAAACCTGAAAAGTCACAAAATTTTTTAATTATAGGTACAGAGGCAAAACAGAACAATGTTATTCAGATTTTTCAACACAATTTAAGTCATTTGGTGTAGTTTGCAAGCAATTCAGTCAATTTTACAAGCACTTCGGGCAATTTTTAGCTACAACTAACAAAATTTTTCAATTTTTTCTGTCAATCGAAAGTTTGAAAAAAAAATTGTTAAAAAATTCAATTTAATTCGATTTATAATCAATTCGGATTGCTTGCATTTTAGGTCAATTTTGAGATCAATTCTAATTAATTTAAAATCGCTTGAAATTGATATTTTTACCCTAGGTTTTACATCGATTTAAATCGATTTAAAATCAATCCAAATCGATCTGAATTTTTCTTTTCGATCAACTTATTTTTCTAAAAAACCCAAATGGATCTCAATTTAATCTACAGACTTTTTCTTAATAAAATCCATTTGTTTTTTCAGAGCGGGAAGTGCAGAGGAGCGAATATGAGCTATTATTATAGCTGCGCTCTGTGGCAATTCCTAGCTGCTTTATTTGACAATAGGTTATTCAAGCTAACAAGTTGAATTTTGATAATTTCCCGTGTCGAAGACGTGGTTTTATGTTCAGAATTCAAATTCTACAAAATCTAAGCCTTGTCTGAACATAAGTCGGCAAAATCTGAACATCTCTCTGCCATGTCTGAACAATCATATATGTGTTCATGGTCTGAAGGGATTTTTTGGTCCCCAATGTTGAGCCTATTTTGTTTTCCGTCCACACGGTCTAAAACTGGATTCCTTTGGTCCAAACGGTCTGAAACCGGCTTCCTTCGGTCTGAACATAAAATCGCGACCTCGAAACAGCCTTCATTTCATGTCCGTGAAATGGATTTTTGACAACAATCCTATCAGTTGAACGTATTGAGGCGAAAAACTGATTACCATTACTTGCCGTCAGTTGCTTGAAATGGTTATAGTTGGTAAGCTATACTAACATTTTCAACAAAAAAATTATACGATTTTTTGATAACACATGCTAAATTTCAAATACAAATTTTGCAGCTATAATTGATACGTTTTGCATCAATATGAGGTCCTAGATTTGACTTGTAATAATTTTTTCAGCATGGTGGCAGTTCTTAAACCCGGATATGTTTTCAAAAAATTGCATCTAAAACAATTTGTCAATTTTGAGATTGGACATTAATATCTTTCAAATGCTGGAACAAAAACTCATCAAAAAATTGTAGTTGAAAAGTCAAAAAAAAAATTTTCTTGAGAAAGAAAAAGCTCGACCAATGGTATTCCGTTACTTTCTTCGGAAATCGCTGCGATTTTTTAATATAACATTTTTGAGTCAAGTGTTCTTAATATGATGTCAGATGGGAGTTTTTGGTGTATCAATGGATATATATTTTTAAACAAAAATAATCACATTTATAAACACTTGAGCTTCGAGTGCTTGACTTTTGTTGCTATAAAAACTATAACGCATGCATTGCGTTCGTCACAGGGAGCTCTTTGTGAACTTTCTTTCTACTTTTTCAATGCAATGGCTAGTGTGCTGACTTTCAGTGAAAGCTTACTCAAAACAGTTTTCTTCGTACTCAATTTTTGTCTGTGGGTAAGTGAATTCTAACTGCCAATTTATATTTGTTCTGATCTGAGGATTTCTGATACTAGGATAATTTCAGTTATTGCATTGAGTACTTCGGTTTTGATACTATTTTCGGCCTTCCATTTTTGGTTCCCGAGTCGAGATTTTTCACCTAATTTGAAGCAAGATTTGAGCGGTTTGAGCGGTTTTTTTAGACAATTACGCTCAAAATCTTGCTTCAAAATGAGCGGTTTGAGCGGTTTTTGAACGGTTTATCTATAGAAAAACCGCTCAAAAACCGCGCAAGATTTGAGCGGTCTATCTAGAAAAACCGTTCAAATCTTGCGCGGTTTTTGAGCGGTTTTTTTTAGATAAACCGCTCAAAACCGTTCAAATCTTGCGCGGTTTTTGAGCGGTTTTTTTAGATAAACCGTTCAAAAACCGCTCAAACCGCTCATTTTGAAGCAAGATTTTGAGCGTAATTGCCTAAAAAAACCGCTCAAATCTTGCTTCAAATAAGGTGAAAAATCTCGACTCGGGCAAGCTGTTCCCTCGGTAATTTCAATCGAACTCCAAATTGTTACCTTTTCATTTTTGAAAAAAATTAGTTACACGGATTTTATTAGTAGTATCTTTTTATTAGTAAATCACGTGCTCTATCTATTTTTCTACGTAAAAACAGATTAAATTCCAGATTATACTTCAGACTAAAAAAACAGAATCGGAAAAAACTTAGACGCAGAAATAAATTTCAGATTCAGAAACTTAGACAGGATATGATTGTCAGTTTTTTAGACAAATTAATCACCTGGAGAACAGTCAGAAATCCGATCTAATAACAATTCCTATTCGCAAGCGTTAAAACGAAAAAGTTAGCAGAATGAAAACTTTTTGGCTCTTTTTCCTCCCCCCCCCCCTGCAAAGTTTTACATGTGAAATTTTGTTCACACAATCCGAATGTTACGAAAATTGACATGCGAACTAATAAAGCCAAGACAAATATATTTGGTCTTCATGTTTAACTAGCCTCAAATTTTTTCTAAGGGCGCTTGTGGCACCAATATAACTAATTTTTAGAATGGATAGCCCAGTTAAAAAATTTTTTTTGGTGACAACCTTCTAAATTATTTAAAAGTCATTTGAGTTAGGTCCTTGAGGTTAACTCATAGAGTAATTTCGGATAGGGTACACCGCCTGCTCGTCACGCTATCTTATTTTCGGCCGGATAGATTCGTGCAACTTCTTAGTCTAATACCGATCCTAATCTTACTCTTATATCTACTAGTCTCAGGGTGTTTAACTAGTCTCTGCTAGGCTCAATAGATCTAGAGTATACTGGCTTATTGCGGCGGCTGAAGTTCTCTTGGAGAGGCAACTAAGTTCTAAGTTAAATTCAAATCTCTCTGGTGCTGAAATTACAAGTAACTTCAGCACTTACAAATAAGTGAGTTGTTAGTTGGATGGATTATGATTGGTTAATATTAAATATTTTACAGTGGTAAAATATCTAATTTATCCAATAATAAAATGTAGTTTAGATCAGGTTCCACCCATCCGGGGTTTACAGAGTTTTTTTTAGAACTATCTTTCTTTTCTGCAATTGAAGGATGGATGATGAACGTTGGTATTTGGCGAACATCATTTTCTTATCCGGTTCCTCTTGAAGAAGAACGTTCCAGGACGCTAGAATGGTGGATATGAAGTTGTTATCTTGTCATTCGACAACGACTGTGATCCCCAATGAAATCAATCCGATTTCAAAATGGTTTGCTATGTCAGGTTTTTCTGTATTAGTAGAGAACTGTTTTGTGTGCAGCCTCGTCTGGGAATGGCGTGAAGATCGTGTGTGGAAGGGATGCCTTGTAACTCGGATCTGTAAGTAAACTTGAGCATCGAGGTGGTCATTGGTCTAGTTCAATGAAGTCCTTTTCTGCGAAGTCAAGTCGTACTCTAAATCCTTTGAGTCGTGATTGTGGACGGCATGTCGGTTGTGTTTAGCCATTCTTTTGTTCGAGTGTGATGGGATCGTCTAGTCTTTGGATGTTCGTCTTTGTTGTTGTGTTTGATCTCTATACTGCAAAGTATGATTTACATTTTATAAATTTATGTTAATTTGGTTTTTTAATCATGAACTTAGTTAGTCGTTTTCACAAAAGCGTTTTGGTTTAGTTCAGTTATTTTGAAGAGTTACTCACCCTTGAGTACCTATTATTAACAATTGAAGTGTGGTCACAAAGCGTGTGTGTAGCGCGGTGGGTTAGGCCGGCTATAAGCATGCTCAGGACGTCCTTCTCTGGTGGGTTAGGCCAGGAGTGGGAGTATGATTGCATGCTGTTTTTTTGAGAGGTCCTGTTATGTGATAACGTTTTATGTTGGTTTTTTCTGGTCTTTCTTATGTTACTTTGGTTGTCTCCTTTTTTTAAAAATCGAATTGTTTTTGGTTTGGGTTTGTCGTGCGACTTTTTTGTGTTTTATGATTTCTTTCTTTGACTTAATAATAGTCTTCAAAAGAATAGATTATCCAGTTTTAAGCTGGGTTAATCCGGTTCGGGTACCATTGGTTTTTTTTTCTTAGTCATGCTGTTATTTTATAATTTGTGGTGTTTTGTAAGCTGCGTTGGTTTGTTTGGTTTAGTATATAATTCCTTTCCAACCGGGTTAAAGGAAAGTTTGAAACTTGTTATCGTGTGTTAGAGTTGTTTATAGTGAAAGCTTGAAACTTAAAATCATTATTTAAACAATTCTTCGTGGGCGAGCTGTGCGAGTTTGGATAGAATTCTTGTGCGAATGAATGAAAATATTGAAAAGTTAGTACTGTTTTCTCATTTATGAATTTTTTGCATTGAATTTGATTTTTACTGCGTTTTGGGGAAGTTTAAAATTATAAATTTTCATCGTATTTAATTTTACTGCTTCGTGGGGAAATAATTTATAAATGAAATTACTACAACGGGTATGAATTTTACTACATTATTTGGTGCTAAAGATTAAGGAGTTTGAATATAATTTAACAAGTTTGTATTTTTGTTTGTCTTTTTTCTGTTTTGTAGATGATTGTGGTGTGAAGACTAAAAGAATAAATCAAACATTGATAGAAAATGGTTAGTATACATTTGAATTTATTAGTTAAAGTATTTTAATTTATAGTTTTCTTAGTCTTCTGGGAAAAAGCCGTAGGGAAAGATGTCGTGAACCATATCTGATGTTGTTAGTAACTTGGCTAGTATGCGTATGATGTTTTTAGTTTGTAGCAGTGGCCAAAGCAATTGAAGTGCCTTGATGGTGTTTAGCTCTTCTGTGCCTACTGCGAACTCGTAAGGTGTGTTTTGGATGAGGTTATATATTTTATGGTTTTATTTAGTATTGTGAATGAATTCTAATATGGGTATTTCAATAGGTGTGATAAATTCATGCGGGATAAGGAAGGGTCTTATTTCTTTGGCACTGAAGGACTTTGTGATGGGACAGAATATGTACATTTGGGTAACTGGGTCATAGTTGCGGAGGATGCCGTGTAGGTTAGTATCTTTAATACAATATGTAAAATTTAGAAAAAATGGTGACGTGTATTTTGAGTTAAGAAACTGAAAACGATGGTGAGGTTGTCTTGATGGAGTGTGCAAATCAAAACGATTTTGTATAAAACGATAATATGTATATGTGTGCGTTTGCTTAGTGCGTAACATAAGATCGTGGGAACAGTGCAAATTGCGTTCCTGTGGTGAAAGAAAGTGAAAGGTTAGGGAAAATAACTGAAATTTATCATAGAAGCTTTCATATGCTTGATTATCAACTAGTGATTCGGAAATAATATGATCATGCTTTCTATCAAAAATATTGAGTGTAAATACGTATGATGTTTTAATGAAATTTTTTTTGTTAGTTGCGGGTTTGCGAAGCGGTTTTCATCTAAAAATTGATCTTGATTAAGGCGGATGATACTATGATCGTAGTATTCTATTGCAAAATCGTTAGCTCGGGGTGCGGTGAATGTTTTTAATAATTTTTTATATCCAACGTAAATAAATTGTCGAGGTGTTAGTGTTGTGGTTAGTCTATATAACATGTTTCTTATTTTTCTCGATACTTTCAGTAGTATTAGCTAATGGTAGGCAGAGGGGGTTAGTATAATGATAATAAGCTGTCCAATGGAGTGTTGGCATTAAAACGTGCTCATCAACAAAATTTCATGTATCGTTAGCAATGGTAGGTGTATTTAATGTATATTGTTGAAATGAGGGTAATGTGATTTCGAGAAAATTTTTCGTGTTTGTGTGTTCCGTGTGATTGATATATTCGCGGGCTGTTCCGGGTTTGGTTGTAAATGGGTGATTTGGGAATATTTGTTTAAAAGTGCGGTAAGCTCGGTTAGTACTGGTAGGTGTTTCGATGGATGTGGATGATTGAGCTAATGATGGAGTGTAAGCTGAAGAGGGTGTAGGAGTTGGTGGATTTGAGGATGTTATTGTGGATGATAGTTGATGTATTGTGAGAGTTTGGGGATGTATTAGTTGTTGTTGTAATGTTATAAAATTGTCGAGTTCTGCGGAAATTTGGATGGTATCTGGGGATTTTTTATGTGATCTGTCGGAATAAAATGGAGAATAGGTCGGGGTTACTTAGGAAGCGTAAGAAGGAGTGGAAACGGATGGGAATGGTTGAAACGGGGGTTTTGAAAAAACTGAGGAGTTTGTCTGGGTATGGGTAGAGGGAGATGGTTCGGAGTCAGCAAATTTGTCGGGGGTTTCTACATTAGTGATATTAAATTGTGAGATAGTATGAAAAACTGAAATATCTGAGTTAGTATCAGAATTCGTGCTTGATGCTATATTAATAATTGGAAAATCGGGTGGTGGGAAAGCCAAAACGGGATAATTGGGATTTGAGTTTGGAAGTTGGCTGGATGGGAACTTGAGCGATGGAGGGATCCAAGTTGTCGGCTCATCGTGGGCTAAAAAAAATGATTATTTTGAGATTGAAAAGTGGTGGTGTGAGGTTGATCTATAAATTGTTCATATGTATTATCATTTTGTGAATGATTTGTCTTTATGTGCAGAATAGGGCTTTGTGTTGTATTTGGTCTAAATTTTGGATTATTTGTGATTGCGAGGTTTCGAAAATTTCGGGGAACTAATGATAATGGATGATTTGTGGTAGAGTTGGTATATGTGGTGCTGTAGGTGTTGTATCTACATTATTATGTTCTTCGTTATATGTCTTTGGTCTTGTGGATATTTTTGTGTTATATTCTTTTAATTTTTGCATCTGGAAGTATTTTGTTAATTGATGATGAAAAAATTCCAAAAACTCCTGCAAATAGTATACGTGCTACACTTGCTTGTCGGTTTACTTGTGTGTGTATAGCGCATGTGTTATAGATTCCTTTTAACAGTGAGAAAAGAAATCCTATAAAATTAAACATGGCGTATAAGATAGTTAATTTTTCTAAGATGTAATAGGGCCATCCTAGAAAAGCTAGAATTTCATTTTTTAAGGTGACAAAACTGAAAATATTATAGATGAAATATCCTGTGGTCTGTATTTTTCACCGTTTAAATATATGTAGTCTTTGATATCTTTAAAATATCCGCTATAGTCTTGTGTATAAATGTCTGCAAAACCTGCTGTTTCGGCTAGTTTTCTTAAATTCTGGTCGATTGATTGGAGTTTTATTGTGTCCATTTTGTTAATAATTCCTGAAACTGTTGTGTTCTAATGTGATGTTGGATATCAGATTTAGAATATATTCCAATTGATTGTAAATCAATATTCGGGTTACGAGCGATAGCTCTGATACTTTCGGGTGAAAATTTTTTGAGTGGTTGCATTAATGTAGGGTATGGGGTAAGTAGGTAGTATTTATTTTCATCAGGATTTAATTGTACTACATTGTGGCTATTTTCTGATCCACATGGGACTGCGGTATCCCAAAAATTTGTTCGTCTTGAAAGTGTGTCGACAAAATGTACTTTATTTTTGTAGAATATGGGGATTCTTTTATAACAACGTTTGTCTTCAAATACATATAATGGTGATACTTTTTTGGTGCAAGTATAGAACCATAAAATGTTTCCTTCATAGTCAAAAAAATTTGATCTGTTTCCTAATAATAAATATCCTGCGTAAGGTATTTTTAGTACTGCTAATGCGAGTGATTGTAAGATTTGTGTTCTTTCTAATTCGCATAGTTGATGAAGTGTTTCTAATTCAGAAAGTGACATTTCCTAGAAAATTCTACTATTTGTATAGTCTAATTTCATGTCTAAATTAGGTGATATTCATTAGTGACAGTTCTTGTAAACGTGTGCTTTTACTGTCATATGGTTTTAGTTTTCCACCAGGTTGACCTATGCTTTTATAAATGTTAACTGGGACGTATGATGTTCCTTCGTTAATAGGGTGACTTGTGGCATAAGGGTCAAGTTTGATTTTTCCAGTGGTCTTGTCGAAACTTTTTCGTATTCGACAAGTATTTCAGAGTATTGTGTTTTATAAAGTGGATTGCTATATTTACATGCAAATTCTGTTTCGTGATAGACTTGAAAGCGTGTTAATTTATTCTCTATATCATGAATGTTTTTGATATCAGTGCTTTATTTACCAGATGGGTTCATTTGTTCGTATGGGATTGATTCAATAAAAATTTTTTCATGAAATTTTATCATTCGAGCGGGTATTTTGGCTACTTGAAATGTTTAGCATGTATCTTCGGTAAACCAAACAATTGTTGCTTGGGTCCTTGTTGTAGGGTCACAATAACCATGATCATTTTTGCAAGGTAATCTAATTCCTTGATAGATCATGGTGTTATCAGTCAAATCTCGTGTGAGTAGTATTTTTTAAAGTTGTATTTTCCAATCAAAAAACATTATTTCTTGATATCCTTTATTTTTTGTGTCTGCTTTACCGTTTGAAGGGTCATTTATTCCAATGTGGGCTATCCAGTGTTTATCGTGTATGTCATAAGTTAATCTTCCGTGTGCGCCGTTTTATGGGTATTTTTCGTCTAATTCAATATGTCCTTGATATGGTTCAAGTTCTGCTTGATGTACAGAATCGGCAAAGACTTGAAAATTTACTATTTTTCTGTCTGTGTTTTTATTTCTTGTTAGGTTTAGTCTGAGTAATTAGTTTTTACAATCGTCGGGGTTTAGGTGTAAAAGACGTTCTATATTACTTTGGTAAAATGATTCGTGATCAAGTCGGTTCCTATTTCCGTTGGAAACTTGTGAACAATGTACTTTCTTTTCGGAAAATGTTGCTGTAAATTTATATCATGTGACTGTTGTTGCTCGGGCTTTTGAGTACAATGTTGCTATTACATTTGTAGTTTTATAGCTTGTTGTTCTGTTTCGCATTGTGATACTTGATTTATTGCATATTTGTGGAGTGTTTTTTTGTTCATTTTCTTCACAATCATAGTGTGTTACTAATAAATCCTGAGGTCCTGTGCGAGGAGAAGGATTTGTGTTTTGGTCGGAAAATATAAGAAAAAAGATGTGTTGAAATGTTAATATTTTCAGAATATACATGTGTATGATAATCCTGAGTATGGGTTATAAAATGTTATGTAACCAATTGTGTTTTTCGTATATCAATCGTTTTTGTATATTACTTCAGTGGTTATAAATGGTGGTGGTAGTGATTGAGCTGTGTAACATTCGCCCAAATATCACACAGCGACGGAGCGTAGAAAAAGTACCTATTAACGACTGGCAGGCGTCAGTTACCTTAATTCTACTCGTTTTTCACCGTCTCGACCTTGCCAGTTGTTTTTCTGGTCTGTCTAGGGCAAAGTAAAAAGTTACCATTTTTAGGCCATCAGTCAAACGACTTTTGATCAGCTTTCGTTTACATGCGAACACAACCACATAGCTGAGTCTCGGATCCTCAGACTACGTGATTGTCATTAAAAACACGGCTCGAACAACCTATTTTTATATGTTTTTGTGTGACAGTTTTATATTAAATCCATTGGAGATGGATTGACCCTTTCCTTTTTCTATCTACTCATGTCCTGAAATATCAAATAATATCGGTGTTTAATTAAGATCTAGGACATTACAGCAACTGTTGAAGTTAGTTTACCCAGTCCCTTCACATATAACAGTCTCTGGGGGACCAAGCCTCCGCTCCCGTGATTTTCTTGAGATAACACTCTTATCTCTTATATTTCGTGTCCCGGGAGGGTTCCGTGGTATATTTCTTCCCCCACTGAAGCCTCCGTCTCCACAAATATCTGTCGCTAAGGTCCTTATCGTGTGTTTTTGCCACGATAAGAGGCTCCGTGTTTTTCTGTCTCTGATACAACTGTTCTTCACAATCTATATCGTGGTTCTGATTTTCGTCTTTTTTATTCAAAATGGCCGTCTTTTTTCTATTTCTCAGAAATGTTCTTCTTCCAATCGAAATTTTAAAAATAAAAATTCTAGAACATTCTGACCCTCCGTCGCAACACTTTTTTGCTCATAAGGCCTTTAGTCACTCTTTTTTATGTCGCCGGAAGGTTGTGCTGTGTCATCTGGCAGAATGGCACACTGTTATATTTGGTGGATTTAATAGGTAGGGGTGTTGAACAATATTATTAAGTTTGATCTTGATTTCAAATTGTAATTGGAGACTATTTTGTTGAAGTATTTGAATATAGTGTTCTCGAATATCTTCGTGGATATCTTGTCTATATTGTAATCTATGGAGTGCCCAATTGTGGAGTCGGTTACTTTCTTGATGTTGTCCAAATACTGGGGGAGGTGCTACGAATGTGTTCCAATCTAATCGTAAAGGGGTATTTGATGAAGATTGTTCTCGATATCTAGCGTCGAGGTTATTTGGAAAATTTAAAGGGGAAAGTGTCGGAGAGATTCGACTTAATGATGGTGTTGGCGGGAGTGATAATGTTTCTGGTAATGACGATAGTGTTGTATCAGTAGAGATATCTATTGGATCATTTACCAAGTTTGGTTCACCTTGTGTATATGAGTATGTTGCCCAATATGGTAGTCGTGCGGTGGGATTGGGGGGGTTAAAGGGATTTTCACGTATTTGTTCAGATGTTGGTGTTGAACCTAAGTAATCTGAGGGTATACTTGAGGTGCTGCGTTGTGAAAGGAGTGGGGGAGTTTCTGCTAATGTACTACTTGAATTTTCTGAAGTAGTTGGTGTTGGTGATTGGGATATATCAAAATGAATTCTAGGGGTTTGAAAATTTCTATTTCTTCGTGGATGTATAATTTGTCTATTTATTTCGACTGTATTTTGATTTTGACTAATGTGTCTTATTCTATTTAAATCTTGTGGTAATGGGGGGTACAAATTATATGTTGGTTGACTTAGGGGTGCTTGTCGCTGAACTGGTTCTAATGGTTCAGATAAGCGAGCTTGTCGTTCTTCGAAAGTGTACGGGTTATCTTGGAAAGAAATTCGTGTGGATGTTTGGGGGTTTTGAGTAGTTGTGGGTATGACTGGGTTTTCTTGGGAGGATTTCGGTGAAGACTGATGTTGTGGTGGTTGGTTAGCAATTTTGGAAATGTGTCCAATTAATCTTTTTCTAGTGGGAAGATTTTTGTTTGTTGTAATATTCTTCGATGAAAAGATTAAAAGTATTGCTAAGGCGAATGTGATTTTTGCCTTTTTTACACATTTGCACATTGTCATGATTAGGGATGATAAAAATGCAATGAAAATTACGAATAGTAAAAAAATATCTGTTCTACTAAAAAATGTTCGTATCATTTAAATAGACTTTGAATTATCGTACCTGTGAATGTGGTCAATGATATGGGAAAGTTGGAGATATATTTCAAATAGGGAGTAGAAAATTTAAAAAAATTCTGCAAAAAACTATTAAAAGGATTATTAAAGCTTCAAAAGTATCAATAAAAAATATTAGCAAAAGTTTGAATAGAATGAAAAATTTTATGAAAAGATGTAAGATTGTAGTTTTTAAGATATTGACTTTTTGAGAGAAAAGCATTTAAGAAATGATTCGTTCGTCGAATATTTTTTGTTGTTTGGGGCGAGATTCAAGTGTGGTCGGATTATTTGTTGGTTTTTTGGCAAGTGGGTTGAGTTTGTGAAAAATTGTTGGGGGCTAATTTTATGGTGTTCGGGAGGTCTTCTTTACTTTGTTTTTATTTGGTAGATAATCTGGTGTATTTTTATAATATTTGTACTTTAGGCCAAATGATTATGGTCCTTTTTGACTTTAGGCTAATTGGCCATTTTTGGTTGGAGGGTTTTTGAGGTCTGAGTTGGGAAAATATTGTTGATCTTTGCGTTACTAGATAGGGGAGGGGTTTTAATATTATGGTGGCATTTATTTTAGTTGTCAAATTTTAGCGGGTTGCTTATTTTTGACCTGGAGGTTGTATAGTTATACTTATAGATATGCCTGGAATTTAATATCTATCGGCTAATAGGTTGGTGTAAGAGATATAGAAGCTGACGGATTTGAGTGAATCCTATTGGCTGAATCTGAACTAAAATTGTTGCGTATGTTTCAGCATGTTATCTCGAAAATATGAAAGTTCAAAATGATTTAGAAGTGTAAAAAATATTAATTTTTAAAATCAAAGTTGTTTTTGAAATTCAAGTTTTTTAAATATTTTAGATTGTGGGATGAATGTTTTGTAATTTTTACGTTGTTGATTTCTAAGTCGTGATGGTTCTCTGTGTTCTGATTTTTCAACTTGTTCTTGTGGTAACATTTTTTCTATCATTTTCCTGTTTTTTCTTTCTATTTGAGATATTTTTGGGTCTGGCGTTTTTGTCTTGTTTTGAGTTGTGGTTTGTTTTTGATTTTGTTTTTCATGACGGACATTGTCCTGTACATTTGTTTCTTTTTCTGTATGTGTATGATTTTGAATAACTTTTAAACCTGTAAAAGAATATAATTGAGTTAATTCGCAAAATGCGTATTCTTTTGGGTAATAGGGCAATAGATTGTTACGATGTTGAATAATTTCTTTTTTAGTTGAATCTGTGAGTTTATACGTTACGTCAGTGGGTTTGGCAGTTTTTTGGTATGGTCCTTTTTGAAGTGGTTGTAATTTTTTAGAGATTCCTTTTTGTGTATTAAAGTTAGGTATTAAAACAAATGTTCCAATTCTTAAATCTCTGGCTGGCGTAAAGCGTGAATTAATTTGGTTTTTAATGTTTTGCCTTTGTAACAATTTCTTTGTTACTTTTTGGTAAATTTCATTGTGTTTTTATCTCTATTTAATATCCATTCGGTATGTGTGCCGGAGGCTAAAATAAGAATTTGTGGATGATGAAAATGATCTTCATCATATGTGTGTAAAGGTAGGTTATAACAAATTGAATCTTTATTTGGTTGGCAATAACTTTGTGCATTTTTATGTGCATTTACGGTAAACATGATTGGTTTTCGTGGCTTTTGATTAAAAACCATTTCATATGGTGACATTCCTAAAGTTGTCGTAATTTGTGAATTATATGAAAAGGGAAATAGTTTTACATCTGCTGACCATTCTGTGTATCGTGTATCATTTCCATTAATGATACATCTGAGATATTCTTGTAGTGAACGGTTCATACCTTCGACTAAACCGTTTGTCCAAGGTGCATGAGATGTACGTGGTTTATGTTTGATTTTGTATAAGTGGCATATTGTGATGATTTCATTATTCATAAACTCTGTACCATTGTCTGTAACTAGGATTTCGGGTAATCCGAATTTGGCTATCCAATAATCATAAAGTGTTGTGTAAGCATAGTAAGCATTACAATGTGGTACTGGGTTGAGTGCTACATAATGTGTGAATGCATCAACAATGACCATAATGTAGGAGTTTCCTTCTGAGGATGGTGAGATTGGTCCTTTTGTGTCGAATGAAATGCGATGGTTAGAATATAAACTTTGTCCTTTAAAATCTTGTTTCTGTGCTATTTGTTTTTGATTTGGATACGGTTTGTTCAATTGACATATTATACAATCATTGCATAATACTTTGATCCAAATTGGTGCATTTGGGAAATAAAAATTTTGTGTAAAATTCGAGTATGTTTTTTCTGATCCGGAGTGTCCCTTTGTATTTTGTGTATGGGAGATGTTAAAAGCTATTAGTATCATACTTAAAGGTAGACAGGGAACTTTAGAATCATTTAATTGATATTGTAAAAGATTTGTATTTTCATTAATAGTTGTGTTGTTAATTTTTCTGAAATATCGGAGGAGTGTTTTGTTTCCTAAAATTGTGGTATCAGCTTTTACGGGCTTAGTTTTGTATTTGTGCCATGATTTTAGTTGTCTAATTACTGGATCAAGATTTTGATACCGTTTTAAGAGTTCAAGTGTAGTTTTATCTGTTGGGGGGAGAAAAATATTGTCAATTTCTTGTTTTGATAGGGGAATTGTGTCAAGTGGGTCATGGAGGTGAAAAACTTGATTTATTGTGTATTTTGAATCGTTTGTTTGTGGTCCTGATAAGTTTATTTTATCGGTCAAAATTTCTTTTTCAATTAGTGGAAAAAAATCTTTTTTATGCGAGTGTTGTTTTATTCTCTTTTGTTGAGTATTCTTTTTTACCCATTGTGAGTATGGAATTGGTGTAAAAGTTGATGTTTCTAGTAAATCAACTTCATAGTGATTATTTTGGCAATCTAAGTAGAGTGGAAAAGGTTGTAGATTATTTATTTGTGATTGATCAATGTCAGTTTTTACTGCGTATTTGCATTCTAATCGGGGTGATGTTTCATTTTTTGCGAGATAGAATTTAATATTTTGTGGTATTTCAACTGTAGTTTTTCGTGTAAGTAGTTCAGGTGGCGTATTTCTACTTAATGTATCTGGTAATGCAAGGTTTTTTCCTGCTGTCCAAACTATATGTAAGTTTGGGAATTTCATTAGAATTAATTGAAATCTATAAACTCTATGATTGAAATTTGATTTTTGTGTAAAGAGAAAAATATTTGGTTTGTGATCTGTAAATAGAACTGTTGGGTGTTTTGATCCAAGTATCAGAAATTCATATTCTGTAAGTGTATAAATTATAGCTGTACATTCTCTCATTAGAGTTGAGAGTCGTAGCTCTGCTTGTGTAAGTAATCGTAAATTTGCTGATATAAAATTCATTTTATTTGTTCCATTATGTGATTGTAGCAATGCTGCGCCAATGCCAAAACTTGAAGCATCGCACATTGCATAGAATGGTTGATCTGGATCTGGAATTGTGTTTGAAATTTGTTCTGTTAAAAGCTTTTTAATTTCTTCAAATCGTGTTTGATGTTCAGTGGTCCATTCAAAATTATTTTGTTGTCTGAGGATGTTATAGAAACGTCTTAAGTATAATTGCATTTTGTAAACATATTTACTTAAGAAATTCAACATTCCAAGGAATTCTTGGATTTTCTTTTTATTTGTAGGTGGTTGAAGTTTTTGGATTGCATCAATGCGTGATTTTATGGAGTAATAGTGTTTCGTTCAATATTATGTCCTAAAAATTTAACGCGTATTAGAAAGAAGTGTGATTTATCGGGGGCTGCTTTCAAATTTTTGTTTTGCAGTATTTTATGATATTGTTCTAAAACTATAAACATTTCGTCTTTTGTTTGTGATTGCATAAAAACATCCTCTAAATAGGTGATTGCATTTTTCTTGAGTATTAATGGTCTAAAAATTTTACTCATGAAAGCTGAAAAAGCTGCTGGTCCTATGGATATTCCATAGAATAAGCAATTAAATTCATATTGTTGATTTCCAATAACAAATTGTGTTAAACGTCGTGATTGTTCGTCTAGTGGCATTTGATTATAAGCACTATTCATATCTGCGGTTGTGAAGTATTTACCATTTATCTTTGTTAAGATAACTTGTATTGGTTCAATAGGCCAATTGCATTTTGATTCGTCAATTAGTGAATTGAGGTATCTAGCGTCTAAAACTATTTTTAGTGATTCACCTTTTGCTAGAATGATAACAGGGTTAATGAATGTGTTTCCTTTTGGTTTTGTTTTTTTTCTTATTTACTGGTGAGATAATTTCGTATTGTTCTAAAATATCAAGTAATCTATTTACCTTATCGTGTAAATGAATCGGTACTTTACTTGCTCTTTGTTTTTTGAAAACTGCGTCAGGTTTTAATGGGAGGTGTAGTGATGAATTGATTTTTCCAACGTCAAATTTTGATGTTGCGTAGACTGTTGCAAATTTTAACAGTTGTTTTGCTAATTTATCAAATTCATCTGGTGTGATTTGTGAGTGTTGAAAATTGAACATTGTTAAAAATTTTTGTTGTTCTTTTGTGTAATTTGTTATTTTGAATGTCGGTTTAAAATATGGTGTTTTTGTGAAATAATCTTTTTTTCTTTTTTCATTACTTATTATATTATTTATGGATAATTCTTCGTCAAGAATTGTTGATTGGCAAACATCTAATAGTTGTAATATATTATTTACTCGATAGGCTACTTCAATTATAGGTGAAATTGTAGCATTTGTTTCGCAATATCCTAAAAGTCCTAAGGGTAATGTTATTTGATATGGTGTATAGTTATACACATGTAATGAAATAATACCGGAATTCGTATTTTTTGAGTATTTTATAGATGAGATTGTTATTTTGAAAAATTTGTGAATAGGTTTTAATTCGAAGTCTGACATGAAAAGTTGTTTTTTGTTTTGACTTTTGTCATACTGATGAACTTGTTTTATTGAAAAATTATAATTATTTCCTGATAGTGGTTTCAGGTGTTTCCGTTTTTGATTATAAATGGGGTAAAATTTCGAGAAAAATGGTGGTTGTTTGTTTAATCTTTGGAAGAATGTTAAGGCTGTGTTTTTTGTTTTTGTATATTTGTCTTTGATATGGATTTTACTATTTAAGATGTTTATTGTTGGTATATTTTTAGTAATAATTGGTATGCCAATGATATTGTGCTTAATATCAGTAATATGAAATGTTTGTTTAAATGGCTTGTTCAGAATCTTGTTTTGTTCCATTGTTCTTGTGGGAACAAGGAATAGTTGGATTTTTCCATAGTTAACTAATGTTGATCCTTGTGCTGTTGCCAATTTACTAGATGTTTCAAGAGGTGTTAAATTTGGGTGTAGCGTTTTAATTTCATTCCATTTGGGAATATTAATTATATTTGATTCTGCTCCTGAGTCGATTAAAAATTCAATTTCAAGATCGGGTGGTTGAAATTCTTTACTTCTTGGACTCTCTAAGAGAAACGGAATTGTCCAAATTTTTTCTCTTGCTTGTTCTTTTTGTTTATTTTGATAAATATTTTTTGTGTTTGAGCATTGCATTTCATCTTTTTTATCAGGTTTAATTACCGTGTTTATTTCGTTTTCTTCTTGTGTAGTTTGTGTATTATTATTAATAGGTCCAATGTAGTAATTATGAAGAAGTTCCAATTGATTTTCATCGTTTTCGACTGTTATCATATTTACAGAGATAGTATTATCTGTATCACTCTCAGTATCTGATGATTCACAATTAATGTGATTTATTTGTAGTTCATTACTTCCTGTGTCATCAATACCTGGGGGGACTGAAGTTGTTTCTTCATTTGTTTGCACTTGATTAATGTGTCTTTGAGGTTTTGGTGTGTTACTTCTCTATCGATGTTTAGAATCGGGATAACGGTTATTATTCCTATGTGGTGACTGGGAATAATTTCTGTATCGATTATTGTAACTTGAGTTTCGATTTTGTGAAATATTTCGTGATATAATTTGATAGTTATCATTTGATGTGTAATAATTCGATCTGTCATATGAGTTATTCCTTGATCTATTGTTTGAATAGTTCTGATTTCGATTGTTTGAATAACTTCTATTCCTACTGTGTGAATAGTTTCTATTTCTGTTGTATGATGAGTTTCGTGATCTATTATTGGAATAGTGCCTATTCCTTGGGTTTGAATGGGAACTGGATGCAGAAACAAATTCTGTTGTGTTTGAATTCGATCGTGAATAGTTATTTTGGTTATTTTGGCTATTCGATCGGCTATGTCTATTTTGTGAGAAACTTCGTAAATTTCTTTGTTCGGGCGATCTACCTCTATAACTTGAGTTATATGGTGATTGATTTCTTGAGTAATTTGATTTACTTGGAAGTGGTTTTCCTGAACTATTATTGCTATATGTATTTTTGTTTGGTAGATTTTGATCTTTTTTCATGTATTGATAGAATGATTTATTTGGTTCTTTGTGCTTTTGAGTTTTATTCTGATTGTCTTGTTGTCTTTGTCTACATTCGGCGATACTGTGTCCGTATCGTCGGCAGTAATTACACCATTTTTTGAAAGATGGT
Organism: Symsagittifera roscoffensis; assembly: GCF_963678635.1. Lineage (NCBI taxonomy): Eukaryota > Metazoa > Xenacoelomorpha > Acoela > Convolutidae > Symsagittifera > Symsagittifera roscoffensis. Next base: position 70,969,129 of record NC_087062.1, on the reverse strand, counting down.
TTGCCTTTAAAATTTGGGTTATTTTCATAGATGTTTAGTATTTCAGTGATTTTTTCAATCAGGTCTGTGTCTGAGTCTTGTATATTATTTATATGTGTAGTATTTGTTTCAATTCGATTAACATATTGTAGTTTTAGATTTTCTGTTTCTTCGAGTTTCATTGTGATTTCTGCTTGTTCTAATTTATCTACTAATTTTCTAAAATCTAAATCTGGTTCTCGAATTGAGGAAGGATGAGATGCTCTCTTTTTTATAGCTATTTTCCTTAATTGAGGTGTTAGGGTCATCATTAAAATTTCTGTCATTTTTGTGTTTTTGTAATCATGTGTATTGAGTGAATATGCTTTTCGTTCTAGTGTTTCGATACGTACTGCTAATTGTTTAATTGTTTCATGTGGTAATCTGCGTATTTCGTTGCATAAAACTCTTTGATGTTGTTTGTTTCTTTCAGAATTAAACATTTTTGAAAATTCTTGTGTAAATCTTTTCCAATCTGATTTTATTTCTATGGGTAATACTGAAAATCATTTTTTGAGCTGCTCCATCAAGTGTTGTTTATATTAACGCTGTGCGTCTATGTATCCAATTTTGATGGAGTAGTGTAACAATTGGTTCGGGTCCTATATTTAAAATTAAATTTGCTGTTACTGCATTTAAATAATCTTCTACAGAATATTCAGGGTCTATTCCTGTGAATACCCTTAATGGTTTATTCGATGTTATTGACGATCCACCCATGAGGTATAGATTCATAGTCATCTGTAGTGATTCTGCGGCATTTGGCATTTGTGAAAAGTTTGAAAGTTGATTTTTTGTTATTTCGTGTTGCTGGAGGTAATATGGAAGCGGTATTTCATTTTGCATTTGAGTTGGTTGATAAGAATGCATAGTCATTGGTTTTTGTGGCTGTATTGGTTGAAAATATTGTGTGTTAAATGGGTTTTGTACATGCATTTGTTGTGGATTTTGTATATCTGTTGGATTTTGTAGGTAAATTTTTATATTTTGAGATGGTTGAGACTGTCGCGGTCTTCGTGTGCGATATTCTTTAGTATATGGTGCAAAAATATCTGGTTGATAGTAATCATCATCATCAGATGATAGGTAATTTGTGTTATAAGGTGTTTGTTGTTTATTTTTGTTTTGTTGAAAAAATGGGTAGTTTTCATTATAATCCTGTTGAGGGTGTGGATTATCTGGAAAATTTACTGAATTGATCGATGTATTTGGGAGATTCCAATAATGGGAACATACGTGATTTAAATTTTGCGTATTTTTTCGGGGGGGTTTATTTGTTTTTTGTTGGGGTGCATAATTATAATTGTGTTCTGCAAAATTGTTTCTTGTGAACGTTTTTCGTGTTTTTGACGGTTTTGTCATTGGTCTATACGTCTGATAGTCGATATGTGAGTGTTTTGGAGCAACCGAAAGTTTAACGGTCGATTGTAAGGTTACCTGTGTTAGTGATGTATTCGGAATTTTTGGTGTTGTGAGGTTTGGACGTATTGGTGAAATACTTTTTTGTGTAGTTGTTACTGTTGTTTTGACTACTTCTTCATTTATGAAGTGTGATGGTGTTTGAATATCTTGCTGCGTAAGATTTCTAGTTCCATTGAGATTTTCATTATGTATGACTGTTGAATTTAAGCTGTTATTTTGTGTATCACGTAAAAATGTATTATAATTTAATGGTGTTGCGTCAATCGTTAATGGTATTACTTTTATATAATCTCTGTGAAAAGATTTTGTACTTATCGCTTGACTCGAGATATCTTGTGGAATATTTATAAAAACTGGATGAGACCATTCAGGGTCCCAAACGTAATCTGATTGTTCTGCAATGACAGTGTCGTCATTGGTACTTTGGGGTCTGAAAATTTTTCTTGCTTGTGAAATTAAATCTAGGTTGTGGGAAAAATAATCTATTATAAACCATGCTAAATTTTTTTGCAAATCATGTTTAGTGTTTTGTGAGACATCATTATTGGTGAAATTTTTGCGGATTATATGTAAAAATGTTGAAAATTTTGTGATTTCTTTTCTCACTTTTGTATGTTTGGATGTTTCGGTTGGTGACGTGCTTTGAACTTCTGTTTTTTCTAATATAGATATACAACTATATATTATTGCAAAAACTTCGTTAGTGAATATGGAGTTTGCTCTTTGTGAATTATGATTTGTATGCTTTTGATATATTCTATGAATACTTTTGAAAATTCTAAATCTATATCGTCTGTTTGAATTAAATATTTGTTATGAGCTGTTCGTGGTGTGCTGAATTCTATGGTGTAGATTCCGTATTGTTGTGTTAGGTTACATATGTCTTTCAGATAATGTTCTATAATTTGTCTTTTAATTTTTACATCCGGGAATTCTGCTTTGCATGGACTGATTCCTGGTTCAAACAAATTTACGAGTAAGTTTTTACAAAATCGTGTTTGTCCTCTATCATGGAGTGAATCTATAAGAAAGGGAAAAACTGCTTCTTCATCTGGACTTTCGTCACTTCGAGTGTGGCTCATTTTTTCGTTTGATGACTGTTAATAGATAATTATCAATATGTCTAATTGGTTGATTCCAATTATAAAGGTGTACTGGTTTGTGTTTATATTGCTTTTTGATTCTTCTTTTTCCTCTTTTTGATGAGTTTGAAGTTGTTTCTGAATCGGAAAAATATAATTGGTCATGAATGGGGCAATTTTTATTTACTGATTCCTTTAATTTGTATAGTTCGTCTAAACTGCTGGCTTCTGATTCGGAAAATGCGTTTCTATTTTTTGAAAATCTTTTTCGGGTGATTTGTCTTTGTTTGCTTATAATTTTTCTTTTTATTGTTTGTCGTTTTGTTCGAATGTATCCAACTGTTTGTGTATGTGGGATTATTACAAGATCGTTTTTTTGGTTGTCGATTTCACAATTGTGTAAAACGATTGTTTGTTTAATTCCTAAATTTTTGATTGACATAAGGTTTAGGATGAGGGATGCAAGAAGTTATTAGTGATTTTAATTTCCTTTAATTTAATTTTAACCAAGGTCTTTTTGTTCAGGGTTGGAGAGAAAAGTATATCGATTCCGGAGAATCATTTTTTTTCTCGTGGCTAGTCAAAGTTAAGGTGTTAACTTACTTAATCTTACTTAGGGGTAGTGATTGTGTTCAAGAGTTGGAGAATAGTAAATCGATCCACAAGGTTCAGGTATAATTAGAACGCAAGTAGTTCGTTAGATACTATTTTAAACTTACTAAGTCTAAGATCTATCCTGGGTCTGGTAAGAGTAGGGTTCAAGTTAAGGATGAATAACCGAAGTTCTTCACTGTTTAGCCTAACTTGAATGGTTAGTGTTATTAAAAATTTCCATTAGTCCTGGGTCTTTTGAAAAGGTTGGGTAGTGAATCGACGTTTGAGGTCGTTAGACACTTGATAAGTGGGTGGGGGAGAACAAAAGTGTTCTTTTTGATCCAAGGATAAGCCTTGATGATCAGAATTAAAAATTAATGAGATAGAAATTTTATTAAGATCCAAGGATAAGCCTTGATGATCTGGTTTAAAATTAAGTAAATTGAAGTTTAAAATGGTTTAAATTTATTTGATATAAAGTTTTAGTTTTTTTGATTTTAGTTACCTTATGATTGCTGTTATGTTTAGGTGATGAAGCTAGAACAACAGGATGATTTATATATACTAACAATTTATTGTCATGCTACTAATTTTTATTTTTATTTTCAATAAATATTTTTCAAATAAATATGATTTATATAATACTGCAGAAGTTGAGAAAACGACTGGAGATCTTTTTATCAATCGTTATGGTACATTAGTAATTTATTTAGCACCTGAAATAATCATGAAGGTTTACTTCAAAATTTTATGTTTGCAAATGAAAATCTAAATTCATTGCTAATAAGATTCTAAATATAAAAGTTTGTGTTGGCTTTTGCCGTACAACCATGAAACTAAATAGTAAGTTTCTATGTAGTCGTATGTCGTCTCTCGTCCGAGGTCTTTTTCCAATACCGGGTAGTTCTAGTATTATGCGGAATAACGGCTCTGATCTATTGAGTCGTAGAGACATTTCAATTAAGTTATTATCATATAACATTTTGAAAAGGTTTTGTCTATTTTCTAATCTATATTTGGTTAATTCTAAGCTATTAAGGTCTTATTCGAGACTTATGGTCGCACCAGATGGGTTAGGTCCTTGAGGTTAACTCATAGAGTAATTTCGGATAGGGTACACCGTCTGCTCGTCACGCTATCTTATTTTCGGCCGGATAGATTCGTGCAACTTCTTAGTCTAATACCGATCCTACTCTTACTCTTATATCTACTAGTCTCAGGGTGTTTAACTAGTCTCTGCTAGGCTCAATAGATCTAGAGTATACTGGCTTATTGCGGCGGCTGAATTTCTCTTGGAGAGGCAACTAATTTCTAAGTTAAATTCAAATCTCTCTGGTGCTGAAATTACAGGTAATTTCAGCACTTACAAATAAGTGGGTTGTTAGTTGGATGGATTATGATTGGTTAATATTAAATATTTTACAGTGGTAAAATATCTAATTTATCCAATAATAAAATGTAGTTTAGATCAGATTCCACATTTTTGCTTCTTTTTTTATCCTTAGATTTTTTATCCTGCGTGGAAAGTTAGTTAACCTTGTAAACTAGCCGGTGGGACTTTAATGGGAAACGACTATTGTTCAAATACATTCAATGCAAAACATTTTTGAAATTATTTTTGTCATAATCTACGAATCTGAACGAAGAGCATTTTCAGAAAATAATGCTCATTTGATGTTCGAACTTAAAACGAATTTTAAGTTCGAACAATGGCGGTGTGTCATAAACTTTTAACTAATCTGAGGAAATCGTGCTCATTTCAGGCATGTGGCCTTGTAGTGATTGCATCAACCGTCTACTCGCTCGGAGGTTGGGAGCAGCTGCGGGAAGTAGATTTCTTCCCCAATAACTTCTCCTCCATCTCCTACAGGACCAGTGTGCTCCTCTTCCTGTCGGGTCTCCTTCTATCACTTCTGGGGGGATTAGGATGTTTCGGATCTTGCAACGACAGTCCACATGTATTCTATTCGGTATGTGTTCACTCATATTAAATCAATTTTCATTTTTACACTAGCAAAGCTTGTGTTATAGTATGAACTATCTTTTTTCCAACCTGAGTCGCAAATGGGGTTTAGGAACTTAAACGACAAGCAAATTAGACGACCAGAAAATAACGGAATTTAGACAAGAAAAAGCGTTTTTTATGTTCTGGGTCGGTTGCGGAAATCTTAACTCCCGGACAAAAAATCCGTTGGCTGCACAGGGTTTTCAGACGCGGACAAATTCTGATACCGTATCTTGGTCGCGACGGTCGAAAATTAGTTGCGCACTGAGTCTGGAAATAGCGTATTGCGGTCGCGATGGTCGAAAAATACGTCGCCGCATGGTCAAAAAAAATTTACGGAAGTCGGAAAATTAATCGCAGCATGGTCGGAAAAAAAGTCGCGGCAGTCGAAAAATTAGTCGCGGCAGTCGAAAAATTAGTCGCGGCATGGTTGAAAAATTAGTCGCGGTATGCTTGAAAAATTAGTCGCGGCAGACATAAAAGTGTTCGCGGTTGTCGAAAAATTGGTCGCGGTGGTCAAAAAGTTATTCCCGGCCTAGTCGAAAACTTTCTTGGCACGGTCGAAAACTTAGTTGCGGCGGTCGAAAACTTAGTCGCGGCATGTTTGAAAAATTAGTTACGGCTGTCGAAAATTTAGTCCTTTCATGGCTGAAAAATTAGTCGCGTCCTGGTCGAAAAGTTTGTAGCGGCATTATAAAAAAAATTAGCTATCGGAAAATTAGCGGACCTCAAAATTTAAAGATTAGTCATCAAATAAACAGAAACATTAGAAGACAAACAGCAAGCGTTTACTTTAAACCTAAAGCTATTTTGCTTTCATTTAATTTTCATCGGGTATTTTGCTTGCAAAGCTGTAAAACAAATCCAAATAGCATAAAAATCCAATATATATATATATGTATTTTTAATTTGGAGTTAGCTAGACCAGCGTATTTTCTGATCATTGACAGTATCGCCACGAGAAACCCTTTTAATGGAAACTCAATATCAACTATAAGCATTTTTTGGGGCTATGAAAAAATAGCAACCAAACTCGAAACGCTAAAAAAACAATCGATTCAAATAAACGATATTTCGAGTAACTAATCATTATTAAAAAACAAATAAACGGAACGACAAACAGCAAGCACTAACTTTGGAGCTAAAGTTGTGTTGATTTTATTTAAAGCCGCTCCCCCTCAGCTTGAGTGCATACTCGCACTGAGAAATCGCGTGGAATTCAATTGTTATAGAAATTTATTGCTTTCCAATCTCAATTTCCTAAGTTGCCCAGGCTAGCGAGCATCATCGTTTAAAATTTGTTTTAGAAACCTCATATTAAAAAAATTCTACCACAAAACACCAGCGGATTTGGGGGAGGGGGGGGGGGGGGTTGGACATCCCTTTTTTTTTACTAATTTGAGGTTTTAATTTTTGGCTCACGGACACTAACTTTTTTCAATGGGCGCCTTCGGCGCCAATTTTTACTATTTTTGAAGGGGAAGCAAGCGCGCCAAAAATACGCAATTTTTTGGTCTTCATTTTCCAAAAAGTGTCTAAAATGCCTTTTTGTCCTGTTTTTTTTCAAAATTTTGCTTGCGGCGCAGACAATTTTGTCATAATAGGTTTTTGTTAGTGATTGGTAAGAGCTCAGAAAAAAATTTGGTCTGCATAAAAAGGTTGAGAAATGTAGAAAATTGTTTTGATAATGCGCCCCCTCGAGAGTATTCTAAATCCGCCCCTGTCACGACAAAACAATTCCATAAAGATTCATATTAGCTGAAAGATTCCCGCAGTAGTTCAAAAAATCTCTTTTCTAAATAAATCATGGAACTTAAACAATGTGCTGATATATTGGTAGCTAAACAACTAAAAATGTTGCGCCTCATGATTTAAATCTAATCAAGAAGAAATGAAAAAACAAGAACGCTATAAGTTCGAATTGATTTAAAAAGTATTAAAATTAAAACCATTTTCCCATTTTCAGCATAAATAAACGTCTACGAAAGACATAAAAGACTGCTCGTATCAGGGCAAAGCCTTGAATGTTCTGACTGCTCTTTAATTGATCTCGAATAACTTTTGGTAAAAAAAATATTGGCAACACTAAGAATATTCGGCTGATAGTATCAAATTAAAATTGTTAAAATTTGAGTCGTTTCATGGAATTAGTAAAACCAATTAGCTGCATCAATTCAATGTGAAACGATTTGGTAGAGCGAGATACTTCGCAATGTGTAAAGTATAAAACTAGCTCTTATACATACTCATAGCAAGTTGAAATAGCGGTGTATGCACCCGGCTGAAGAGATTGATCCGCGATTGAGCAAAGTTTTATAAAATTCGTCTGATTAAGAAAACCACCCGAGCATATATATTCCAAAATTCGGCCGCGAAAGTCTGGACATGGGTCGCAAGAGTCTGGCCACAGACTTTCCAGACTTTTACAACTTTAATTCCAGACTTATGCCATAAGATTCTTCAACTTAGTTGAACGAGTCCTGCGGTAGGTGAAAAACATTCGGTTAAAATCAATTGAAATGGATTTTTTTGTGCATAGCAAATAAATTAGAAACTGGGATAAAAACAGTCAAATATAATCGGTTTTAACTGTATAGAAAATAGATGGATTAATAATAGATTAAAATCGCATAAAATGTATTATAATGATTATTATTTGTTTTGAAAGAGAGAGAGAGAGAGAGAGAGAGAGAGAGAGAGAGACAGAGAGAGAGTTTTGTTACGATTAATAATTAATTAAAATAGATGTTGTCTCAAGTAAAAAGTATGATTGGTCTTAAAATCATAATATAAACAGTTATTCACGCTGAAAACTGGATGTGGGTCGTATTTTAAATCAAAATTTTTGGGAAACATGTTACAAGACGTGTTCAAGACGCCATCAGCTCATTTTTCTCCAGAAACGAAAAATTTAAATGGTCGGTACAACAAAATTTAAGCTAAAGCTTCGTCCAGCTACGTCGTTTCAATAGTGTCACACGGATCTTGTGTCTAGAGACACAGTTAACCGAGCTAAAGGTAGAATAAAAAATTTACAAGAGAAAGTTGAAAATGGATACTATCTAATGCATTTTGGCAGTACAAAGAGAGAGTTTTTTAGGAATTACTATCCCTCTCTGTCTATCATAAATTACACGACAATATTTAATGACCCGATTAACACAAAAAACGCCACACAATTGGAAACGAACAAGTTTTTAGGCGAAAACATCTATCTTGATAAATTATTTGAAACAATCAAAACGGAATGATTTGGTTGTATTTTGAAAATTTATTATAATCGACCATTTTCCTCTAATAAAAATCAAGTGCGAGTTTTGGCGCCAAAAGCATTTTTTCAAAAAAATTAGCGTTCATCAGTCAAAAAAGATGTCGATTAGAGGACAGCACTCAATTCTTCGATGTTTATCAATTGATCGTCCGCTTTAGGGAAAATATTTATTGCATGCTTCCGTAGAAGGGCAGTTAAATTGATTTCTACTCAGTCGTGATGTCTAAAATTGATCTATTTTCAGTACTCGGCTGTTTTGGTTGTTCTTTTCGCCGTGGAAGCAGGAGCTCTCTTTTACCTCAACAACGACTATAATAGAGTAAGCCAGTTAACAGTATGTAACATAGCAGACAGATCAAAAATCTGATATGAAAATTGTTAACTCAACAGAAGTAATTAAATAGTTTCCTCGTTCGAGTTTGTCTAAAACGGTTTTTAGGACAACAAATCAGCAAGAAAAAATTGATCTGGGTTTTTAAGAAAGCCTGAAATTTTGCCTTTTTTGAATTTTTCAAATCCTCAAGAAATAGTAATTTTTTTATATTAACGCCAAGTCAATGGCGCTACTACAAACTTTTTGAGGCTGGTCGGATAATAGAGTAAAATAATGTCAAAGGGCGAATTCTTTGGGCATTCATTTTGCCAATTTCTATCACCTTCCACTTTTGCCCCAAAATCATTCTTTCATGAGCAGTCACCGAGTCAAGATTTTCTTCTGACCATAAATGAACCAATTTTTCTTGGCAATGTTCTTGGCTGGTGAGGGGCCAAATTTCAGGGGAGAGGTTCAGGGGAGAGGTTTAGAGTTGGGTTGTTTATGCTATCACGCAAAATAAGAAACCACTAAAAAACAACTAAACCGTTTTAAAACAAAAAAGTCATACTAAAATTTTAACAGTCGTAATGAAGATTGATTTTCAAAAACACTATTTCGAAATTGGTGAGAAAATTTCAAGACAAGCCGTGACAGCTGTTTTTGCTTTTTTCAGAAAAAAAATTGTGCAGGACCGTTCAGTGCTGTTGGTATAAAATGTTTCAGTACTACGCGCCAACATTACGAGTTAAAAAACATTCAAAAAAGGATGTCTTGAGAGAGGGTTTTTTTTTGTTTCAGTCTTCCGAGGTGATGTCGATGGTTTTGGACAACAATTTGAGGGCTTACTTTGAGGACAAACCAACAAAAGAAAGTTGGGGACTTTATACAAAACAAGGTATACATTTTTTTTATAATACGCAAAACAAAAAAGCTCGCTAATAACCTACACAAATGTTTAGAACAAAACGCCAATACTGTAGGGACAATACTATTTATGTTGTTAATAATATGCTTGGGTTGACAAAAAATT
>NC_087062.1:70827799-70959191 GCF_963678635.1 Symsagittifera roscoffensis | reverse complement strand
GCTTGTCTTTTAGTGCAGGTTGATTATTTTGATTTTGAGCCATTAAGCTTTGCACTGATGAAGAAAACACTTTATTTTGTCTCGTTGAGATAATTTTTTGGTTTCACTATTTTAAGTTGGTATATAAAAAAATATTACGATGCAGCTCTTTTGTTGACATTTTTTATATGACCAAGCATAAACGAACAATCGGATTCTGGAAACTAATCGCTGGATATATGAAGAGGTTTTTGTGACTGAATTACAGATCCAAAGTCGCACTGACATTGAGGGTTCACCAGTAATGTAGTCTTCAACTACGATGTTGCTCTTAGTTACAAACTTGATATTTTTCAAACTGTTTCGAGTTGCATCTGAATTGCTCGACATTGAACAATTCCTTGAGTTTTTCCTTTGGCTTAAACAGATTGTTGCAAAATGTTTTCTTGACAAAAAATTTGCAAAAAATTTAACCATACTTCTATACTTTTCAGCAAAAATTCAATTCAGAAAAAAACTGATTTTGTTATAGTCAAGAGACAAAAAGGAGGCTTTTTTGTGTTCAACAGTGCTAATGATAAATTTTCGGGTTGACCAAAAAAACTAGCTATAGAATTTGCATACATTAAAACTTCTTGTCATGCAATTCCATAATATAGCATACGTACCAAAAAATAATTTTTATGATAATTGAATGAGCATTTTGCACTTTATATAAGAGTTTGAAAAATTTGAGTTTTGTTAAACGTATTTGTTTTTTTTGTCCGAAGTGATGATATCAAAATAACTAAGAATTTTGTCGAATACACCCACTGGGTGAAAAGCATCCAACTCAAATCTTATCACTTTGTCGCTTTTGTCAGTTTTCATTAAATTTTCTAATATCAGTGATTATCCTAAGAGCATTGATTTTTTCAAAATTTGTTGGTGATTTATTTAGATAAAATCAGTGTTTTTCCTAAAAACATTGATTTATTTATAATTATTGAAAAAATTGAAAAAAAGTAAAATTGAGCGAAAAGCACTTCAATTGAAAAAATATTAGTGCTTTGAAAAAGTTTTGATTAAGCAAATTTTGCAAAAATATAGCAAAATGGATTGGAAGGAAGACGAGGGAGAAACTGAAAGTTCGTTACTGTCATTCAGTGTTATTGGTGTCGATGTTTGTTAATTCAATGTTTTAAAAATCAAGTAATTAAAAATATTAGGCTTACTAAGCTTGACTTTTTTGCATTGCGGAATAAGTCACCCGGCTTCACTATCGGCTTTGAATAAAACGAGCAATTCAGGTTTCACTATCGGCTTTGAAATAAAAACGAGCAACTTAGGTAGTCTCGTTTTAAATTAACCAGACAGTCAGGCTACTATAGATGTGTGCGCGTCCGGCGGTGCCACGTAGGACCAGAAATTGAGCCCCGAGTAATCAAACCCTCAAAATGCTCTGAATCAAAAGCATATATCTTATTAGCTACCTTCAAATGTTTGAACCATAATGCTATGCTGTGATGTTTTTAAATGCTTTTCTCATGGTTGCCGAGACCATATTTTGCAGCATCACTGGCCCTTTCCATAGTATTTATTTACTCAATCCATGCAAATGAAACTAATTGGCAATTTGTCGACTTTTTTGAAATTATTGAATACATACATGAAAGACTTTTTAGGGGGTTGACTAGTGCGTCCAAAAAAATATCCTACAAAAGTTCCACTATTATAGAACTTCTTGCAAATTATGCTTAGAGTTTCCGTTGTTTAAAATTTTTTTTTAATCACAAACACATTAATTTATCTCAAAAAGGTTAAATTTGTTTCTATATTGCAGTTAACGAAAAAAAAACCTTGAAAAAATATAATTTCTCCAATATAAGCAAATAAAATTTTTCAGAACTTGTTCATATTATAGGCATTTAAAATTTTAGTAGGAACTATGCTGTGTTTCTTTCAAATAATACTTTCTGACAAAAACGGTTGAATTGGTGAAAAAATCAAAATTGATCAGAAAAAATCAAAATTGACTAATCATATCAAGTCAAATGGCAATATACTCAGAAAAAAAAACTGATTTACTTAAAATTTATTGGTGATTTATCTAGATAAAATCAGTAGTTTGCCTTTATAAAACTGTAAAAACATTGATGTACTATACTTTTCAGCAAAAGTTTAATTCAGAAAAAAAACTGATTTTGTTATAGTCAAGGGACGAAAAAGAGGTTTTTTTGTGTTCAACAGTGCTAATGATAAATTTTCGGGTTGACCAAAAAAACTAGCTATAGAATTTGCATTCATTAAAACTTCTTGTCATGCAATTCCATAATATAGCATGCGTACCAAAAAATAATTTTTATGATAATTGAATGGGCATTTTGCCCTTTATATAAGAGTTTGAAAAATTTGAGTTTTGTTAAACGTATTTGTTTTTTTTGTCCGAAGTGATGATATCAAAATAAGTAAGAATTTTGTCGAATACACCCACTGGGTGAAAAGCATCCATCTCACATCTTATCACTTTGTCGCTTTTGTCAGTTTTCATTAAATTTTCTAAAATCAGTGATTTGTCTAAGAACATTGATTTTTTTTAAATTTGTTGGTGATTTATTTAGATAAAATCAGTGTTTTTCCTAAGAACATTGATTTATTTATAATTATTGAAAAAATTGAATAAAAAGTAAAATTGAGCGAAAAGCACTTCAATTGAAAAAATATTAGTGCTTTGAAAAAGTTTTGATCAAACAAATTTTGCAAAAATATAGCAAAATGGATTAGAAAGAAGACGAGGGAGAAACTAAAAGTTCATTACTGTCATTCAGTGTTATTGGTGTCGATAACGGTTAATTCAATGTTTTAAAAATTAAGTAATTAAAAATATTAGGCTTACTAAGCTTGACTCAATTCAATCTAGAACTTTTTTTGCATTGCGGAATAAGTCACCAGGCTTCACTATCGGCTTTGAATAAAACGAGCAATTCGGGTTTCACAATCGGCTTTGAAATAAAAACGAGCAACTTAGGTAGTCTCGTTTTAAATTAATCAGACAGTCAGGCTACTATAGATGTGTGTGCGTCCGGCGGTGCCACGTAGGACCAGAAATTGAGCCCCGAGTAATCAAACCCTCAAAATGCTCTGAATCAAAAGCATATATCTTATTAGCTACCTTCAAATGTTTGAACCATAATGCTATGCTGTGATGTTTTTAAATGATTTTCTCATGGTTACCGAGACCATCTTTTGCAGCAACACTGGCCCTTTCCATAGTATTTATTTTCTCAATCCATGCAAATTAAACTAATTGGCAATTTGTCGACTTTATTGAAATTATTGAATACATACATGAAAGACTTTTTAGGGGGTTGACTAGTGCGTCCAAAAAAATATCCTACAAAAGTTCCACTATTATAGAACTTCTTGCAAATTATGCTTAGAGTTTCCGTTGCTTAAATTTTTTTTTTAAAATCACAAACACATTAATTTATCTCAAAAAGATTAAATTTGTTTTTATATTGCAGTTAACGAAAAAAAAACCTTGAAAAAATATAATTTCTCCAATCTAAGCAAATAAAATTTTTCAGAACTTGTTCATATTATAGGCATTTAAAATTTTAGTAGGAACTATGCTGTGTTTCTTTCAAATAATACTTTCTGACAAAAACGGTTGAATTGGTGAAAAAATCAAAATTGGTTAAAAAAATCAAAATTGACTAATCATATCAAGTCAAATGGCGATATACTTAGAAAAAACTGATTTACTTAAAATTTATTGGTGATTTACCTACATAAAATCAGTAGTTTGCCTTTATAAAACTATAAAAACATTGATGTACTTATAATTGAAGAAAAATTGAAAAGGTAAAATTGAGCGAAAAGCACTTCAATTGAAAATAGTTTAGTTCTAGCAAATGCATAGATCAAGCAAATTTTGCAACAATATAGCAAAATGAATTGGAAAAAAAGGAAATACTACTGACATTTTTTAAAGTCTGTTATATGTGGAAAAACACTCATTCATTTGTCATAGAAAAACCATAATTTTTTCAGTACCTAATTATTGATACGGAACTTTATTTCAACTTTTTTTATATTATTGAAATCCTATAACTATTATTGTTGGTCAACCAGGATATTCGTTCAGTTGCATTATGAACACAAAAAAATCCTCTTTTTTGTTTTTTGATTAAAACACAAACAATGTTTTCAAATTTAACAATGTGTATTGCGTGAATGTTTTGGGAAAACAGCTATCTTCTCATAATTTTTTTTGTCGAATAAAAGTTCAATAATTTAGTTATTAAAGCTAAAAAGTTTGGTTCAATCGAAAGGCAAATGAAAATCAAGCATTTCGAAAGCAACTCAAAACAGTTGTACAACTTTCGAAAGTTAACTAGGAGCAGCACCTGACTCGATGATTAGGTTACTGGTCAACCCTAAGTATCAGTTTGATTTTGATTCTGCAATATCAAAATATAAGACACTCCATAATCAGGTCATTGCTTTTCAGAATCCGATTGTTGTTTGTTTCTGTTTGTCTCGTGAATTTTTTTTCAAAGGAGCTGCATCCTTGTGTCTCACTTAAGAGTAGAATGAAGAGGATTGACATCACACTTGTATTTTAAAGAGGGTTCCACTTTTGCCTTTTAGTGCAGGTTGATTATTTTGATTTTGAGCCATTAAGCTTTGCACTGATGAAGAAAACACTTTATTTTGTCTCGTTGAGATAATTTTTTGGTTTCACTATTTTAAGTTGGTATATAAAAAAATATTACGATGCAGCTCTTTTGTTGACATTTTTTATATGACCAAGCATAAACGAACAATCGGATTCTGGAAACTAATGGCTGGATATATGAAGAGGTTTTTGTGACGGAATTACAGATCCAAAGTCACACTGACATTGAGGGTTCACCAGTAATGTAGTCTTCAACTACGATGTTGCTCTTAGTTACAAACTTGATATTTTTCAAACTGTTTCGAGTTGCATCTGAATTGCTCGACATTGAACAATTCCTTGAGTATTTCCTTTGGCTTAAACAGATTGTTGCAAAATGTTTTCTTGACAAAAAATTTGCAAAAAATTTAACCATACTTCTATACTTTTCAGCAAAAATTCAATTCAGAAAAAAACTGATTTTGTTATAGTCAAGAGACAAAAAGGAGGCTTTTTTGTGTTCAACAGTGCTAATGATAAATTTTCGGGTTGACCAAAAAAACTAGCTATAGAATTTGCATACATTAAAACTTCTTGTCATGCAATTCCATAATATAGCATACGTACCAAAAAATAATTTTTATGATAATTGAATGAGCATTTTGCACTTTATATAAGAGTTTGAAAAATTTGAGTTTTGTTAAACGTATTTGTTTTTTTTTTGTCCGAAGTGATGATATCAAAATAACTAAGAATTTTGTCGAATACACCCACTGGGTGAAAAGCATCCATCTCAAATCTTATCACTTTGTCGCTTTTGTCAGTTTTCATTAAATTTTCTAATATCAGTGATTATCCTAAGAGCATTGATTTTTTCAAAATTTGTTGGTGATTTATTTAGATAAAATCAGTGTTTTTCCTAAAAACATTGATTAATTTATAATTAATGAAATAAGTGAAAAAAAAGTAAAATTGAGCGAAAAGCACTACAATTGAAAAAAAATTAGAGCTTTGAAAAAGTATTGATCAAACAAATTTTGCAAAAATATAGCAAAATGGATTGGAAAGAAGACGAAGGAGAAACTAAAAGTTCGTTACTGTCATTCAGTGTTATTGGTGTCGATGTTTGTTATTTCAATGTTTTAAAAATTAAGTAATTAAAAATATTAGGCTTACTAAGCTTGACTTTTTTGCATTGCGGAATAAGTCACCAGGCTTCACTATCGGCTTTGAATAAAACGAGCAATTCGGGTTTCACTATCGGCTTTGAAATAAAAACGAGCAACTTAGGTAGTCTCGTTTTAAATTAATCAGACAGTCAGGCTACTATAGATGTGTGTGCGTCCGGCGGTGCCACGTAGGACCAGAAATTGAGCCCCGAGTAATCAAACCCTCAAAATGCTCTGAATCAAAAGCATATATCTTATTAGCTACCTTCAAATGTTTGAACCATAATGCTATGCTGTGATGTTTTTAAATGTTTTTCTCATGGTTGCCGAGACCATCTTTTGCAGCATCACTGGCCCTTTCCATAGTATTTATTTTCTCAATCCATGCAAATTAAACTAATTGGCAATTTGTCGACTTTTTTGAAATTGTTGAATACATACATGAAAGACTTTCTAGGGGGTTGACTAGTGCGTCCAAAAAAATATCCTACAAAAGTTCCACTATTATAGAACTTCTTGCAAATTATGCTTAGAGTTTCCGTTGCTTAAATTTTTTTTTTAAAATCACAAACACATTAATTTATCTCAAAAAGATTAAATTTGTTTTTATATTGCAGTTAACGAAAAAAAAACCTTGAAAAAATATAATTTCTCCAATCTAAGCAAATAAAATTTTTCAGAACTTGTTCATATTATAGGCATTTAAAATTTTAGTAGGAACTATGCTGTGTTTCTTTTAATTAATACTTTCTGACAAAAACGGTTGAATTGGTGAAAAAATCAAAATTGGTTAAAAAAATCAAAATTGACTAATCATATCAAGTCAAATGGCGATATACTTAGAAAAAACTGATTTACTTAAAATTTATTGAGGATTTACCTAGATAAAATCAGTAATTTGCCTTTTTAAAACTGTAAAAACATTGATGTACTTATAATAGAAGAAAAAATGAAAAAGTAAAATTGAGCGAAAAGCACTGCAATTGAAAACAGTTTAGTTCTAGCAAATGCATAGGTCAAGCAAATTTTGCAACAAAATAGCAAAATGGATTGGAAAAAAAGGAAATACTACTGACTTTTTGCTTTATTGGAGTTGATTTTTGTAAGTTCAAAATTCAATTTGTTATTAAGTTTTTAACATTCCAGATTTGAATTTACTCATGGGTTGGTATAAATTGTATTTTTTTAATGCATCAATGTTTTGCTTTTAACTTATTTACCGCACTCTGTCTTATTTAGTGTAGTTTTTTATCCGGTTCTCAACAAAATTGACACATTAAGAAGTGTTTGATCTCGGCTGGAAGAGGGGGCAGGGTTTTACAACTCACCACGAAACTCAACTTTACTTTTCGAATATTAATTTCTAACGAAAATTATTTTCCAAAAAATTAATTTCTATACTGCGTAAAAATAATGACGCTCAAACTCCATTTCCAAATTAAGTGGATACTTCACCAATAACCTTTTTTCGTATAAGGCTTTGAGTTTGAGACTACTTTGACGACTATAAAACAAACTGGGATGAAGAACGCGATTATTCTTTCTAGGACCTACATGGCAAATTGGATCAAGAAGTTATTAGAGGCAGAACATTTCAACTTGTAAAGTGAGGTATAAAAAATGAAAAAAAAACTAGATGTTTCAAAGTTTTCTCTTAATTGAACATTTAGAAAACTAATCAATCAAAGGGCTTTGACCGTTGTTAGAGGATAATTCTAACATATACGGCTTCGCCCTGATACGAGCAGTTTTGTTGAATAAAATGTTTTAACCGCTTTTCTCAAAATTAACTGTTTTCAAAAACGATGGTTGAGATCCTGTAGTTGTAAGTGAAAATCCATAGGTCGATTTAGTACGGTCGATATAGTACGTAACAGAATTGCTCGTATCAGCGCGAAACCCTAAATTTTCAGACTGCGTTTTAACTTATAAAGGAAATATTAACAAATTAGGAATTTTCGGCTGAAACGATCATTTTTTCAGCTATAAAAATTTTGTTTTTAAAAAATAAAAAGACCATTTAGCTTGCATCAACTCAATCTGGGCCAATTTTGCATTGCAGTGTAATTCACCACGCAAGTTTATTTTTTGTTTTACAATCAGATTCAAAACAACAACGAGAAATTTAGGTAGTCTCATTTCAATTTGAGTAGACAGTCAGGCTATTATAGAGGTGTGCGCGCCCTGCAGTGCCACGCAGGAGGAGGAATCGAGTCCCCAAATAATCAAATGTTCAAATTGATCTGAATGATAAAACCCTGAGCATATATCTTTTTAGCAATTTTGCTAGATGGAACCATAATGCTATGATGTGTTCTATCTAAATGCTTTTTAACAAATGATGTTTGAGCCAATGTTTAGTATTCTCATTGCTTCTTTTCATAGGATCCTTTACCCAATCCATACAAACTAATCTAATGGGAAATTTGACGATTTTCTTGATTTCTTGGCTTCTTATATAATAGTTTTCAGTGGTTAACCAGTGTGTCCGGAAAAATTATCTAATAAAACTCCTCTATTTTGGAACTTTTTACTGGACATCTAGAGAATTTCCGCTTTCTAACAATCCTTTCATAAACAAAGTTCGAAGTTATTAATTTTATCCAAAAAATTGTATGGGAACTCTTGAACTCTTGCGAACTCTTGAAGCTACAAAAAACTAACCCAAACATTTTAAATTGGTTTTTAATTCGGAATTACGGACAAAGAACAATTTTGGAAAAGCTTATTGTTTTTCCAATATAAGCAAATAAAATTTGTCAGATTGTGGTACAATATATGCATTTAGAAAAAAGACTCTGAAAACGACTTTTTGCATTTTTTTTTCAGTTTATCTCCTTTTATGCATATTCTTTTTTTCAACGAAACTTGTTTGATCAATTCGGACATACATGCTGTTTGTGGGGTTCTCATATAAAAATGAAAAATTTCTTGAATTCAAGACAAAACTAAAATAAAAAGCAAGATGTTTATTCAGTAACTTCATATGGTGAAAGGTTACTTTTGGTCTACGAAATTTCGTCTTTGAGCTCTGCGACAGCGGAGACTTTTTGAGCTGGTTTGAAGAATATTTTGAAAAAAACTAACGAAAAATATTGTTGGAAATTTTTTGTCCAAGGAAATATCACTGGGAAATATGCTTCATTTTCTCAGGACTTCTTTCCATAGATTTTGTGTAAGAGACCCAACTAATAATTCTTCATTTGCACTTTTTTTTGTTGTTAAGTTTCTGATGATTTGAGAAACGGATTTGAGAGAAAATGGTCGTTAAACAATTGCACACGTTATTTTTCCGACTTCCGAAGTAAGTGGTGGAACACTTGTGCTCGTGGTAGTTTTTTTCTCAAGGCCAATCTGGAAACAAAAGTTTACCAATTTTTTTATATCACTCGAAAGATATTGTTGTCTTGAGCCCAAATTCAAAAATAAGTATTTCACCCGTGATCATCCTTTTTTCTTAAGGTTATGGCGTTTCAAGATTGCCAAGTTGGCCAAGTTGGGACAGTTAACGCGCGATATCTTTCATGCTATTGGCGCGTCAGCGGAGACTTGTTCCGTCATAGAAATAGTTCCAATTTTGGTTGAAGCATGCTATTTGGTGTATTGAATGCTTTGCTATAATACTGTCATTTTGCATTTAATATAGATGGTGGAAGTTTGATTTTCAATCCGATTTTTTTTCTTACTTTTATCGACATTTATCCATTTTTCAAAGTTTGACACTACTCCAGTCTTCGTCAAAAAGCAGTCGGAACACTGAAGGGCTTCGCCCTGATACAAGCAGTCTTGTTGATTTTCCTTTTGCAGTTTGTCCCAATTTTGGGTATCAATAATTCAGTTTTTCTTGTTTAACGATGGCTATGCCAAAAATTGAAGATACTTCCCGTCAATCGATGTTTTATTCATTCATATAGATTTATTTTGTCTGTTCAATACTATTTGCCTTTAGTACAGGTATAATGAATTTTTCATGCTCCTTTTATTAATTCCAACTTCGGAGTTTTTTAATTGGACTTTTGCTGTGAGTTGAAGAAAAAGTTTTTTCATTTGAATTGTTATTTTACTTAAATTTTCAGCCGATCATGCTATTTCGTTTTTGATCCGACATTCAAAGAAAGTGATGGAAAATTTGTGGTCTCCTTTTATTTTATTTTCTGCAAACCAAATTTGGCTTATAATTAATTCAATTTTGACAAAGTTTTTACATCAGCCAAAAATATCGTTTTGAGCTTAATTTTAATAAGATTTTTATTTTCTGTGATTTTTTTTGCTAAGTTATTGAGGTTTAAGAATTGCCAAGTTGGCCATTTTGGGACAACTAAAACCTGATTAATTCAGCGTTATCGATGCGTAAGAGGAGATATAATCCGTCTTACACATCAATCCGATTTGAAATGATACAACACTATTGGTCTATTTAATGCCTAGATATATGCGAAATACATCACATTTGACTTAAAAGTTTCTGCGGGATAATTTGCGAAAAAAAATCTGAATTTTTTTTTCAGTTTAAAAAAAACTTAATCTGTTTTTTTTTCTGAAGTGAACTCTAAGAACAGCCAGAAAATTGGGCTCTTTGACTTGATACGAACAGTTTTTTTTTAAATATTCGCTGTGAATTGAAGAAATATTTTCTTGTGAATTGTCACAATAGCTACTTTTTTAGCAATCTTTTCATCTCGTTTTTGTTGCGACCTTCGAAAAAAGTGACTGAATGTTTGTGCTCAGTGTCGTGTTTTTTCTTTATACAAAGTTCAATTTTGTAATGTGGAATTTTTACGGAACGGGAATATTTCTTGTTATTACCTGTACGAGGAGAGATAAGCCGTTTGAGAAAGCATTTGAATTTTATTGAATTGTTTTACCTAGCGTATGTGGGGATGGCTTTCTAAAAATTTTGCTAAGCGAACAAAAATCCATTCGTTGCGCTTTAAAGGCAGTCGGAACGTCGGAACTCACAAGCAGTTTTGTTTTCAATTTCCCACTATACTCTTTAACTCTGCCACAGAAATGTTTCTCTCCATAGCTCGATAAACCTTAAACATATTGTTTGAATTTTTATCTGTCCTCTTCGCGGAAGAAAATCCTAGCGTATAAATGGTCACAAGCAAGCAGTTTTTGAATTTAGTTTGTCTGAGAAAGAAAAAACCATAAAAGTTCTCTCTTTACTGTTGCGGCTTAACCTTTGGGTGCATAATAAATAAAAATTAATCAGAACTGTGATTAAACCAGGAAAATGTCGTGTTTTTTGTTCCAACTAGAACCACCATTCAAAAAAAAAAAACGATTAAGTTTGTGCGCACATACTTGTGTTCCGTCACTTTCTTCGAAAATCGGAACAAAAAATTATCAAAATAAAATTAATTAACTCAATCAAGGGTAAACATTGAAGTTTCTTGAACATTTTTTGAGTTCGTTCAAAAATATTTGGAGATACAGATCAATTTTATGCAAAAGCATCAAAAATGGCAGCTTGAATGAAATAGTTTGCGATAAAAGTAGTTTTTTTTAGACAATGCAGAGACCGTTCTCGACAAAATTATGGTTTAATTCCAATATAGATTGTTTTGAGAAAATAATAACTTCTTTTTTATAAATTTTTTTGAAAGTTATCGGTATCTTTATA
Organism: Symsagittifera roscoffensis; assembly: GCF_963678635.1. Classification (NCBI taxonomy): domain Eukaryota; kingdom Metazoa; phylum Xenacoelomorpha; order Acoela; family Convolutidae; genus Symsagittifera; species Symsagittifera roscoffensis. The sequence goes on along the minus strand of NC_087062.1, from coordinate 70,947,778 downwards.
TCACAAACGAGAACTGCTGTGGTCCAATTCTACTGGTACATTGATTCAATTCACAATGAACTAAGTATGTGATGCTTTCAATTATTCATTAATCATTAACATTTTGATTGACTTACCTTTTTTTTACAATTTATGACCGGACAGGTAAGATCATATATCAGTTCTAAATAGTGTTCAAAGAGTCATAATTGTATAAATTTTGGCGCAATATATAGAGCTAGTATGATATAATCCTTTCTGTATTTATATTGCAAAATGTCTTATTAATATTAAGCAAATGAGTTATAACCGATGGTCTTAACTCATAGAGTAATTTCGGATAGGGTACACCGTCTGCTCGTCACGCTATCTTATTTTCGGCCGGATAGATTCGTGCAACTTCTTAGTCTAATACCGATCCTAATCTTACTCTTATACTATTCTAGTCTCAGGTTGTTTAACTAGTCTCTGCTAGGCTCAATAGATCTAGGGTATACTGGTTTATTGCGGCTGCTGAAGTTCTCTTGGAGAGGCAACTAATTTCTAAGTTAAATTCAAATCTCTCTGGTGCTGAAATTACAAGTAATTTCAGCACTTACAAATAAGTGGGTTGTTAGTTAGATGGATCATGATTGGTTAATATTAAATACTTTACAGTGGTAAAATATCTAATTTATCCAATCATAAAATGTAGTTTAGATCAGTTTCCACCCATCCGGGTTTTACAGAGTTTTTTAGAATAGTTTTTCTGCAATTCAAAGGATGGATGATGGACGTTGATATTTGGCGAACATCATATTTCTTTTGGGTTCTTCTGTTAGAGAAGTTCCAGGATCAACCGTTGTGTCTTCTTATGACAACGACTGGGTTTTCTCAACAAACTCAAATCTGATTTCAGAATGGTTTGCTATGACAGGTTTTTCTGTTTCATGTAGAGAACTTCTTTTGTGTTCAACCTAGTCTGGGAATGGCGTGGAGATTGTGCGTGGAGGGGATGCCTGGTTACTCGGATCTGTACGTATACTTGAACATCGAGGTGGTCATTGGTCTAGTTCAATGAAGTCCTTTTCTGCGAAGTCAAGTCGTACTCTAAATCCTTTCAGTTGTGATTGTGGACGGCATATTGATTGTGGTTGGCCATTCTTTTTCGAGTGTAGTGGGGTCCTTTTGTCTTTGGATGTTCGTCTTTGGTGTTGTATGCTGATCTATATACTGCAAGGTGTAATTTACATTTTATAAAATTTCTATTAGTTCGGTGTTTTAATTACGATTTTGGTTAGTTGTTTTCACAAAAGCTTTTTATTTTAGTTCGGTTATTTTGAAGAGTTACTCACCCTTGAGTACCTCTTATTAAAAATAGGAGTGTGGTCACAAAGCGTGGATGTAGCGCGGTGGGTTAGGCCGGCTATAGAGCATGCTCAGGACGTCCTCTCTGGTGGGTTAGGCCAGGAGTGGGAGTATGATTTCGTGCGGCTTTTGTGAGAGGTCCTGTTATGTGATAACGTTTTATGTTGGGTTTATAGTGGTTTTTCTTATGTTTCGTTGGTTGTGTCCTTTTTTCAAAAATCAAATTGTTTTTGGTATGGGTTTGTCTTTCGACTTTTTTGTGTTTTATTATTTCTTTCTTAGACTTTATAATAGTCTTCAAAAGAATAAATTATCCAGTTTTAAACTGGGTTAATCCGGTTTGGGTACCGTTGGTTTCCTTTTCTTATTCATGCTGTTATTCTATGATTTGTGGTGTTTAGTAAGCTGCATTGGTTAGTTTTGTTTAGTATATAATTCCTTTCCAACCGGGTTAAAGGAAAGTTTGAAACTTGTTATCGTGTGTTAGAGTTGTGGAGTGTGAAAACTTAAAACTGAAATTCATTATTTAAACAATTCTTCGTGGGCGAGCTGTGCGAGTTTGGATAGAATTCTTGTGCGAGTGAATGAAAATATCAAAAGGTTAGTACTGCATTTTCGTTTTATCAATTTTCTACATAGAATTTCAATTTTACTGCTAGTTTTTTTTGGGAAAAATTAAGTTACAAATTTTCATCATTATTAGAATTACTGCTTTTAGGGAAATAATTTATAAATTAATTTACTACATTGGTATGATTTTTATTGAATTCATCTAGTGCAAAATATTAATAGAGTTTTGAATGAAGAAGTTTTCTTTTTTTTATTTTTCTTTTGTGTAATTTGTAGGTGATCGTGGGATGAAGACTAAAAATCTAAATAAGACATGGATAAGAATGGTTAGTATTTATTTCAAATTTATTAGTGGAGAATATGATAAATTTTACTTACCTGTTAGTCGTCGGGGAAAAAACCGTGGGGGAAGACGTCGTGTATTATGTCGGAATTTGTTAGTAATTTTGCTAGTATGCGAATGATGTTTTTAGTTTGAAGCAGTGGTCAAAGCAATTGAAGTGCTTTAATAGTTTTTAGTTCTTCAGTGCCAACTGCAAACTCATAAGGTGTGTTTTGGATGAGATTATATAATTTGTGATTGTATTTAGTGTTGTGAATGAATTCTAATATCGGGATTTTTATAGGTTGGACAAATTCATGTGGGATAAGGAAGGGTCTGGATTCTTCTGCGTTGAAGGTCTTCGTGATGGGACACAAAATATACATTTGGGTTATGGGATCATAATTGCGAAGAATACCGTGAAGGTTAGTATCTTTGATGCAATATGTGAAGTTAAGAAAAAATGGTGATGTGTATTTATTGTTAATAAATTGAAAACGGTGGTGTGGTTGTCTTGATGGAGTGTGTAGATCAAAATGATTTTGTATGAATCGATAATATGTATATGTGTGGGTTTGTTTAGTGCGTAACATAATGTCGTGTGAGCAGTGCAAATCGCGTTCATGTGGTGCAAGGAAATTAAAGGTTAGTGAAAATAATTGAAATCTTTCTTTAAAACTTTCGTAAGCTTGTATGTCGGTTAGTGCTTCAGAAATGACGTGGTCGAATTTGCGATCAAATATATTGAGTGTAAATACATATGGTATTTTGATGAAGAATTTTTCTGTGATTTGTGGGCTAGCGAAACGATCATCATCTAAAAATTGGTCTTGGTTAGCTCGGATGATGTTGTGATCGTAATATTCTAGCGTATATTCGTTTGCTCGGGGTGCAGTGTATGTTTTTAGTGACTTTTTGTATCCTATATAAGTAAATTGTCTATGTGTTAGTGGTGTGGTGAGTCGATATAGCATATCTTTATTTCTTTCTATATCGATGTGAGTATTAGATAAAGGTAGGCAAAGGGGGTTAGTAAAATGATAATATGATGTCCAATGAAGTGTAGGCATTAAAACTTGTTCATCTACAAAACTACGTGTGTCGTTAGTGTTGTTAGGAGTGTTCAAAGTATATTGTGGAACTGAAGGTAGGGTGATTGCTAAAAAATCTTTCGTGTTAGTATGATTTGGATGATTAATATATTCACGGGCTGTTCCTGGTTTTGTTGGAAATGGATGGTTTGGGAATTTTCTTTTGAAAGTGCGATAAGCTCTATTAGTACTATTTGATGATTCGGTGGATGTGGATGATGGTGCTAATGATGCGGTATAAGCTGAAGAGGGTGTAGGGGTAGGTGGGTTTGATGATTCTATTGTGGATGAAATCTGATTTATAGTGGGGTTTTCAAGGTGGAAGGGTTGTTGTTGTAGGGTGATAAAATTATCTAGTTCCTGGGAGATTTGGGGAGTATCTGGAGAATTGGATGATCGGTCTGAATGAAATGAAGAGTAGGTTGGGGTGACTTGTGAAGCATAAGAGGGTGTAGAAATGGATGGGAGTGGGTTATTTGGTGGGATTGGTTGAAAAGGGGGTTTTGAAAAAACTGAGGAGTTGGTTTGAAAATTATTGGATGGAGATGGTTCAAAATCTGCAAATTCATCAGGGGTTTCAATATTTGGGTTATTGAGTTGTGAAATGGAGTATAAAACTGAGATATGTGAGTTAGTGTCTGAATTCATGCCTGATGTTACATTATTGGTTGGGAAATCGGGTGGCGGGAAAGCAAAAATGGAATTATTGTAATTGGAGTGTTGAGGTTGGTTGGGTGGGAACTTGAGCGATGTAGGGATCCAAGTTGTCGGCTCATCGTGGGCTAAGAAAATTATTATTTTGAGACTGAAAAGCGGTGGTATGGGGTTGTTCTATAATTTGTTCATATGTATTTTCATCTAGTGAATGATGTGTCATTATATGTTGAATGGGACTTTGTGATATGGTTGGTCTAAAGTTTGGATTATGTGTTAATGCTAGATTTCGAAAATTTCGTGGGGCTAGGGATAATGGATGGTTATGTGGTAGGGGTGGTAATTGTGGTGCTGTGGGCGTTATTTCTACATTGTTATGTTCTTCGTCATATGTGTTTTGTCTTGTTGCTATTTTTGTGTTGTATTATTTTATTTGTGCGTCTAAAAGAATTTTGTTTATTGATGATGAAAAAATTCCAAAAAATCCTGCAAATAGTATGCGTGCTACACTTGCTTGTCTATTTACTTGTGTGTGTATAGCGCATGTATTATAGATTCCTTTTAAAAGTGAAAAAAGAAATCCTATAAAGTTAAACATTGCGTATAAAATAATTAATTTTTCTAAGATGTAATAGGGCCATCCTAGAAAATCAAGAATTTCATTTTTGAGTGTAACAAAGCTAAAAATATTTATAGGTGAGATATCTTGTGGTCGGTATTTTTCACCGTTTAGATATATATATTCTTTAATGTCTTTAAAATATCCGCTATAGTCTTGTGTATAAATATCTGCAAATCCTGCGGTTTCGGCAAGTTTGCGTAAGTTTTGGTCAATTGATTGTCTTTGTATAGTGTCCATTTGTGTTAATAATTCTAGGAATTGTTGTGTTCTAATGTGATGTTGTTTATCGGATTTTGAGTATATTCCAATTGACTGTAGGTCAATATTTGGGTTTCGAGCAATAGCTCTAATGCTTTCAGGTGAAATTTTTTTGAGTGATTGCATTAATGTGGGATATGGGGTAAGAAGGAAATATTTATCTTCATCAGGGTTCAGTTGTACTACATTGTGGCTATTTTCTGATCCACATGGGACTGCGGTTTCCCAGAAATAGGTTCTTCTTGAAAGTGTGTCAACGAAATGTACTTTATTCTTATAAAAGATAGGGATTCTTTTATAGCATCGTTTATCTTCAAAAACATATAGTGGTGATACTTTCTTGGTACAGGTATAGAAACATAAAATGTTTCCTTCATAGTCTAAAAAATTTGATCTATTTCCTGATAGTAAATATCCTGCGTAGGGTATTTTTAATACTGCTAGTGCAAGTGATTGTAGGATTTGTGTCCTTTCTAATTCGCATAGTTGGTGAAGTGTCTCTAATTCAGAGAGTGACATTTCTTGAAAAATTCGGCTAATTGTGTAGTCTAATTTCATATCTAAGTGAATCTCATAGTGGATATTACCGAAATATGTACTATTCATTAGTGATAGTTCTTGTAAACGTGTGCTTCTAGTGTCATGGGGCTTTAGATGTCCACCAGGTTGACCTTTACTTTTTTGAAAATCAACTGGTATATATGATGTTCCTTCGTTTATAGGGTGACTTGTGGCGTATGGGTCGATTTTTACTTTTCCAGTGGTCATGTCGAATCCTTTTTCGTATTCAACTAATATCTCGGAGTATTGTGTTTTGTGAAGTGGATTTCTGTATTTACATGCAAGTTCTGTTTCTTGATATATTTGAAAACGTGTCAATTTATTTTCTATATTGTGTATGTTTCTAAAATTAGAACTTTGTTTTCGTAATGGATTTACTTGTTCATATGGGATTGATTGTATAAAATATTTTTCGTGAAGTTTTATCACACGAGCGTGTATTTTTGCTACTTGAAATGTTGTACATGTATCTTCGGGGAACCAAACAATTGTTGCTTGTGTTCGTGTTGTAGGGTCACAATAGCCTTGATCGTTTTTACAGGGTAATCTAATTCCTTGATAGATCATTGTGTTGTCAGATAAATTGCGTGTGAGTTGTATTTTTTCGAGTTGTATTTTCCAATCAAAAAACATGATTTCTTGATATCCTTTATTTTTTGTGTCTGCTTTGCAGTTTGATGGGTCATTTATACCAATGTGTGGTATCCAGTGTTTATCGTGTATGTCATAAGTTAATCTTCCGTGTGCGCCGTTGTATGGGTATTTTTCATCTAGTTTTATATGTCCTTGATATCTTTCAAGTTCTTCTTGATGTACAGAATCTGCAAAAACTTGGAAATATACTAATTTTCTATCTGTGTTTTTATTTCTTGTGATATTTAGTCTGAGTAACTCGTTTTTACAATCTTCGGGATTGAGATGTAAAAGTCGTTCGATATTACTCTGGTAGAATGATTCGTGGTCAAGTCGGTTTTTATTTCCATTTGAGACTTGTGAACAATGTAGTTTCTTTTCAGAAAATGTTGCTGTGAATTTATAACCTGTGACTGTTGTTGCTCGGGTTTTTGAATAAAGTGTCGCTATTACATTTGTAGTTTCTATAGCTTGTGGTTCTGTTTCGCATTGTGATACTTGATTTATTGCATACTTGTGTAGTGTTTTTTGTTCATTTTCTTCACAATCGTAATGTGTTACTAATAAATCTTGGGGTCCTGTGCGGGGGGAAGGGTTTATATTCTGATTGGAGATTACTAGAAAAAAGAGTTGGAGAAAAATTAATATTTTTAGAATATACATGTGTATGATAATCCTGAGTATGGGTTATAAAATGTGATGTAACCAATTGTCTTTTTGGTATATCTGTCGTATTTGTATATTACTTCAGTTGTTATAAATGGTGGTGGTAGTGATTGAGCTGTTATATTTGGTGGGTTTAATGGGTAGGGATGTTGAGTAATGTTGTTTAGTTTAACCGTGATTTCAAATTTTAATTGTAGACTATTTTGTTGGAGTATTTGGATGTTATGATCACGAATGTCTTCGTGGATGTCTTGTCGATACTGTAGTCTATTAAGTGCCCAGTTGTGGAGTCGGTTACTTTCTGGGCGTTGTCCAAATAATGGTGGAGGTGCTGTGAATGTATTCCAGTCTAGTCTTAAAGGAATATTTGTTGATGATTGTTCTCGATATCTAGCGTCGAGATTATTTGGAAAATTTAAGTTAAAAGGCGGTGGTGAAATCTGGCTTATTGATGGTGTTGATGGTAGTGATAATGTTTCTGGTAGTGATGAGGATGTTTTTGTATCCGTAGAGTTATCTATTGGATCATTGATTAAATTTGGTTCACCTTGTGTGAATGAATGTGTTGTCCAATATGGTAGTCGTGATGTTTGGTTTGTGGGGTTAAAGGGATTTTCACGAATTTGTTCAGATGTTGGTGTTGAACCTAAGTAATCTGAGGGTAGGCTTGAGGTGCTACGTTGTGAAAGAAGCGTAGGGGTTTCTGGTAATATACCAATGGGGTTTTCTGGAGTACTTTGTGATGGGGATTGAGGTATATCAAAATGAACTCGGGGAGTTTGAAAATTTCTGTTTCGTCGAGGATGTATAATTTGTCTATTTATTTCGACTGTATTTTGGTTTTGACTAGGATTTCGTATTCTACTTAATTCTTGTGGTAGTGTTGGGTATAAGTTATATGTTGGTTCGCTTAGAGGTGCTTGTCGTTGAACTGGTTCTAGTGGTTCAGATAAGCGAGCGTGTCGTTCTTCAAAGGTATATGGGTTATCTTGAAAGGAAATTCGTGTGGATGTTTGGGGGTTTTGGGTAGTTGAAGGTGGTGTTGGGTTATCTTGGGATGATGTCGGTGAAGACTGACTGAGTGATTGTTGGTTAGCAGTTTTTGATGGTTTTTTATTTATTCTTTTAGTGGAAAAATTTATGTTTATTATAGTATTCTTCTAGAAAAATAATTAGGAGGATTGTTGCTAGGACGAATGTGATGATTGCTTTCTTTATACATTTGCATATTGTCAAGATGAGGGATGATAGAAATGTTATAAAAATTACAAATAGTAAAAAAATATCTGTTCTACTAAAAATGGTTCGTATCATTTAGATAAGTTTTGTGAATAGTACCTGTGGATATATTCAATAGCTTTCGAAAGTTGGAGGTATAGTTCAAATATGGAATAGAAAATTAAAAAAATATTGCAAAAAATGATTCAGATTATTACAAAAGATTCAAAGGTATCAAAAAGAAATATGATTAAAAGTTTAAATATCGTTAAAAAGTTTATGAGAATGTTAAGAATTATGTTGACTGGTCGAGAGAAGAGCATTTAAGAAATGGCTTCTCGATCGAATATTTTTTGGTGTTTGGGGCAATTTTCAAGTGTGGTCGGATTATTTATTGGTTTTTTGACAAGTGGGTTGAGTTTTGTGAAAAATTGTTGGGGGCAAATTTTATGGTGATCGGGAGGTCTTCTTTTTCTTTATTTTTATTTGTCAAATTATCTGGGGTATTTTTGAGATTTTTATACTTTAGGCTAATTAAAATGGTCGTTCTTTTACTTTAGGCTAATTTAACATATTTGTTTGGGGGTATTTGAGGTCTGAGTTGGGGAAATATTGTTGATCTTTGGTTTATTAGATAAGGGAGGGTTATGATATTATGGTGATATTTATTTTAGTTGTCAAGTTGGAATGGTTTGCTTATTCTTGACCTGGAGGTCGCAAAGTTTTAGTTATAGATATGCCTGGAGTTTTAATATCATTCGTCTAGTTGATTTGTGCTATAGTTAGAGAAGGTGACGGATTGGATGAATCCTATTGGCTAATTATGAACTAGAGTTGTGTGTATTTGTCAGCATGTTATTTTGAAAAATGAAAATTCAAAATATTTCAGAGGTGCAAAGATTATGAAATATAAAATTAAAGGTGTTTTTGAAATTCGACTTTCTTTAATATTTTAGATTGTGGAATGAATGTTTTATAGTTTTTACGTGGTTGATTTCTAAGTCGTGATGACTCTCTATGTTCTGATTTGTCGATTTGTTCTTGGGGTATTATTTTTTCTGTCAATTTTCTATTTTTTCTTTCTTTTTGAGGTATATTTTGATCTAGCTTTTTTGTATTGTTTTTTGTTGTGGTTGATTTTTTATTTTGATTTTCGAGATGAATGTCATGTTGTTCCTTTGTTTTATTCTCCGTATGTGGGTTATTTTGAATAACTTTTAAACCTGTGAAACAATATAACTGAGTTAGTTCGCGTAGTGCGTATTCTTTTGGGTAATAAGGTAATAGATTGTTTCGATGTTGAACAAATTCTTTTTTGTCTGAGTCGGTGATTTTATATGTGACATCAGTGGGTTTGGCAATTATTTGGTATGGTCTTTTACGAAGGGGTTGTAATTTTTTTGAAATTCCTTTGTGAGTGTTAAAATTGGGTATTAAAACAAATGTTCCAATTTTTAAATCAGAGGCTGGTGTAAAGCGTGAATTTATTTGTTCATTAATGTTTTGCCTTTGTAACAAATTATTTGGTACTTTTTGGTAAATTTCATTGTGTTTTTTATCTCTGTTTAAAATCCATTCGGTGTGTGTACCGGAGGCTAATTTAAGAATTTGTGGGTGATGAAAATGATCTTCATCGTGTGTGTGTAAAGGTAGGTTATAACAAATTGAGTCTTTATTCGGTTGGCAATGACTTTGTGCATTTTTATGAGAGTTTGCTGTAAACATAATTGGTTTGCGTGGCTTTTGATAAAAAACCATTTCATATGGTGACATTCCTAGAGTTGTCGTGATTTGTGAATTATATGCTAAGGGAAATAGTTTTACATCTGCTGACCATTCGGTGTATTTTGTATCATTTCCATTGATGATACATATAAGATATTCTTGTAGTGAACGGTTCATACCTTCGACTAAGCCGTTTGTCCAAGGTGCGTGAGATGTACGTGGTTTGTGTTTGATGTTATATAAATGACATAGTGTGATGATTTCATTATTTATGAATTCCGTACCGTTGTCTGTAACTAAAATTTCTGGTAGTCCGAATTTGGCTATCCAGTGTTCATAAAGTGTTGTGTAAGCGTAATAAGCGTTACAATGTGGTACTGGGTTAAGTGCTACATAATGTGTAAATGCGTCAACAATTACCATAATGTAGGAGTTTCCTTCGGATGATGGTGAAATTGGTCCTTTTGTATCAAATGAAATACGGTGGTTAAAGTACAAACTTTGTCCTTTAAAGTCTTGTTTTTGTGCTATTTGTTTTTGATTTGGATAAGGTTTATTTAGCTGACATACTATACAATCATTGCATAGTACTTTTATCCAAATTGGTGCATTTGGAAAACAAAAGTTTTGTATGAAATTTGAATATGTTTTCTCTGATCCAGAGTGTCCTTTAATGTTTTGTGTATGTGAGATATTAAAAGCTATGAAAATCATACTTAAAGGGAGACAGGGAACTGTAGATTCATTTAATTGGTATTCTAGAAGGTCTGTTTTTTCATTAATTGTTGTATTATTAAATTTTCGAAAATATCGGAGGAGTGTTTTATTTCCTAATTTTGTTGTATCTGCCTTTACTGGTTTAGTTTTATATTTGTGCCATGATTTTAGTTGTCTAATTATTGGGTCAAGATTTTGATATTGTTTCAAAGTATTAATTGTAATTTTATCTGTTGGGGGAGAAAAATGTTTTCTATTTCTAATTTAGATAAAGGAATTGTATCAAGTGGTCATGGAGGTCAAAAACTTGATTTATTGTGTATTTTGAATCGTTTGTTTGCGGTCCTGATAAATTTATTTTATCAGTTAGATTTTCTTTTTCAATTAACGGAAAAAGGTCTTTTTTATGCGGGTGTTGTTTTACTCTTTTTTGTTGAGTGTTATTTTTTATCCATTGTGAATATGGAATTGGTTTAAAAGTTGATGTTCCAAGTAGATCAACTTCGTAGTGGTTATTTTGGCAATCTAAATAAAGTGGGAAGTGTTGTAGATTATTTATTTGTGATTGTTCAACGTCAGTTTTTACTGCATATTTGCATTCTAGTCGGGGTGATGTTTCGTTTTCTGCAAGGTAAAATTTTATATTTTTGGGTATTTCAACTGTAGTTTTACGTGTAAGTAATTCAGGTGGTGTATTTCGACTTAAAGTGTCTGGTAATGCAAGATTCTTTCCTGCTGTCCAAACTATATGTAAGTTTGGGAATTTCGTTAGAATTAATTGAAATCTATAAACTCGGTGATTTGGATTAGATTTTTGTGTAAAGAGAAAAATGATTGGTTTGTGATCTGTGAATAGAACTGTTGGACGTTTTGATCCAAGTATCAGAAATTCATACTCTGTTAGTGTATATATTATGGCTGTACATTCTCTCATTAGAGTTGAGAGTCGTAGCTCTGCTTGAGTGAATAATCGAGAATTTGCTGATATAAGATTCATTTTGTTTGTGCCATTGTGTGATTGTAATAATGCTGCGCCGATGCCAAAATTCGAAGCATCGCACATTGCATAGAATGGTTGATTTGGATCTGGAATTGTATTCGAAATTTGTTCAGTTAAGAGTTTTTTAATTTCTTCAAATCGTGCTTGATGTTCTGTGTTCCATTCAAAATTATTTTGTTGTCTAAGTATATTATAGAATGGTCTTAGGTATAATTGCATTTTATAGACATATTTGCTTAAAAAATTTAACTTTCCAAGGAATTCTTGGATTTTCTTTTTGTTTGTTGGTGGTTGGAGCTTCTGAATAGCATCAATGCGTGATTTTATTGGAGTGATTGTTTTTCTTTCTATATTGTGTCCTAAGAATTTAACTCGTGTTAAAAAGAAGTGTGACTTGTCGGGAGCGGCCTTCAGATTTTCGTTCTGAAGTATTTTGTGATAGTGTTCTAAAACATTAAACATTTCTTCTTTTGTCTGTGATTGCATAAAAACATCGTCCAAATAGGTGATTGCGTTTTTCTTGAGTATTAGTGGTCTAACAATTTTACTCATAAAAGCTGAAAATGCTGCTGGTCCTATGGATATTCCATAGAATAGGCGGTTGAATTCATATTGCTGATTTCCGATAACAAATTGTGTTAAGCGTCGCGATTATTCATCTAGTGGCATTTGGTTATATGCACTATTCATATCTGCGGTTGTAAAGTATTTTCCGTTTATTTTTGTTAAAATAACTTGTATTGGTTCAATAGGCCAATTGCATTTTGATTCGTCTATTAGTGAATTAAGATATCTAGCGTCTAGAACTATTTTTAATGATTCTCCTTTTGCTAGGATGATAACAGGGTTGTTAAATGTGTTACCTTTTGGTTGTTCTTCTTTGTTTACCGGTGATATAATTTTGTATTGTTCTAAAATATCGAGTAATCTGTTCACTTTATCGTGTAAATGAATTGGTACTTTACTTGCTCTTTGTTTTTTGAAAACTGCGTCAGGTTTTAATGGGAGATGTAGTGATGAACTGATTTTGCCAACATCAAATTTGGATGTTGCATAGACTGATGAATATTTTATTAGCTGTTTGGCTAACTTATCAAATTCGTCTTGTGTTATTTGTGAATGTTGGAAGTTAAACATTGTTAAAAATTTCTGTTGATTCTCTGTATAGTTGTTTATGTTGAATGTAGGTTTGAAATATGGGGTTTTTGTGAAATAATCTGTATTTCTTTTTTCATTACTTATTATATTATTTATGGATAATTCTTAATTCTTCATTAAGAATTGTGGATTGACAAATATCTAATAACTGAAGTATATTATTTACGCGGTATGCTTTTTCGTGTACTGGTGATATCGTAGCGTTGGTTTCGCAATATCCCAAAAGTCCTAAAGGTAATGTTACTTGATAGGGTGTATTATTGTATACATGTAACGAAATAAAATCTGAATTCGAGTTTTTCAAATATTTTATGGATGAAATTGTGATTTTGAAAAATTTATGAATAGGTCTGAAATCAAAGTCTGACATATAGAGTTGTTGTTTATTTTGTTTTTTATCATATTGGTGAACTTGTTTTATTGAAAAATTATATATGTTTCCTGATAGTGGTTTCAGGTGTTTTCTTTGTTGGTTATATATTGGATAAAATTTTGAAAAGAATGGTGGTTGTTTATTTAATCTTTGAAAAAATGTTAGGGATGTGTCTTTTGTTTTTGTATATTTATCTTTGATTAATATTTTACTATTCAAAATGTTTATTGTTGGTATATATTTAGAGATAAATGGTATTCCAATGATATTGTGTTTAATATCAGTGATATGAAATATTTGTTTAAATGGTTTATTTAAAATTTTATTTTGCTCTATTGTTCTTGTGGGGAGAAGAAATAATTGGATTTTTCCATAGTTTACCAATGTTGATCCTTGTGCTGTTGCTAGTTTACTGGAGGTTTCAAGAGGTGTTAGTTTTGGGTGTAATGTTTTTATTTCATTCCATGTGGGAATGTTTATTATGTTTGATTCTGCTCCTGAATCAATTAAAAAATCAATTTCAAGATCTGGTGGTTGAAATTCTTTGTTTCTTGGACTTTCTAAAAGAAATGGTATTGTCCAAATTTTTTCTTTGGGTTGTTCTTTTTGTATTTTTTGATAGATGTGATTTGTATTCAAGCATTTTGTTTTCTGATTTTCATTGGATTGATTTGTAGTGTTGATTTCGTTAGTTTCTTGTGCCGTTTGTGTAGAATGGATGGGTTCAATATAATAATTGTGAAGGAGTTCTAATTGATTTTCATATATATGTGATGAAAAAGGTTGTTCATATATAATAGGTTCGTAGTCATTTTCGACTGCTATCATATTTATGGAGATAGTGTTTTCTGTATCACTTTCTGAATCTGATGATTCACAGTTTATTTGATTTAGTTGTAGTTCGTTATTTCCTGTGTCATCAATACCTGGGGGGTCTGATGTTGTTTCTGGATTTGATTGTACTTGATTAATATGTCTTTGATGTTTAGGTGTACTACTTCTGTGGCGATTGTTAGAATTATTATAATGGTTATTATTCCTGTGTGGTGATTGGGAATAATTTCTATAACGATTATTATAACTTGAATGTCGATTTTGTGAATTATTTCGTGATCTGTTTTGATAATTATTGTTTGGTCTGTTATAATTTGATCTGTTATATGAGTTATTCCTTGATCGATTGTTCGGGTAGTTCTGGTTTCGGTTGTTTGAATAACTTCTATTTAGATTATTGGAGTAGTTTCTATTTCTATTGTATGATGAGTTTCGTGATTGATTGTTTGGATAGTAATTATTCCTTGATTGGGAATTAGATCTAGAAACAAATTGTGTTGTATTCGAATTTGATCTGGAGTAGTTATTTCGACTATTTGGTCTATTGTAATGATTTTGTGACGAATTTTGTGTATTTCTTCGTTCTGGTGATCTTCCTCTATAACTTGAGTTAGATGGTGACTGGGTTCTCGTGTAATTGGTATTGTTCGGAAGTGGTTTTCCTGAACTGTTGTTGCTGTATACATTTTTGTTTGGTAGATTTTGATCTTTCTTCATGTATTGATAGAATGATTTATTTGGTTCTTTATATTTTTGAGGTTTGTTTTGATTGTCCTGTTGTTTTTGTCTACATTCAGAAATACTATGTCCGTATCGTCGGCAATAATTACACCATTTTTTGAAAGATAATTTGCCTTTAAAGTTTGGGTGTTTTTCATAAATATTGAGTATTTCAGTGATTTTTTCAACGAGGTCTGTATCTGATTCTTGTATATTGTTGATATTTGTGGTATTTGTTTCAATTCGGTTAATATATTGTAATTTCATATTTTCTGTTTCTTCAAGTTTCATTGTGATTTCCGCTTGCTCTAGTTTGTCTACTAGTTTTCTAAAATCTAAATCGGGCACTCGAATTGAGGAGGGATGGGATGCTCTCTTTTTTATTGCTATTTTCCTTAATTGAGGTGTTAAGGTCATCATTAAGGTTTCTGTCATTTTTGTGTTTTTATAGTCGTGTGTATTTAATGAATATGCTTTTCGAACTAGTGTTTCGATACGTACTGCTAATTGTTTGATGGTTTCATTTGGTAATCTGCGAATTTCATTACATAAAACTCTTTGTTGTTGTTTGTTTCTTTCGAAGTCAAACATTTTTGAAAATTCTTGTGTAAATCTTTTCCAATTTGATTTTATTTCTATAGGCAATACTGAAAACCATTTTTGGGCTGCGCCGTCTAAGGTTGTCTGTATCAACGCTGTGCGTCGATGTATCCAATTTTGATGTAGTGGCGTATTAATTGGTTCAGGTCCTATATTTAAAATTAAATTTGCTGTTACTGCATTTAAATCATCTTCTACAGAATATTCAGGGTCTGTTCCTGTGAATACCATTAATGGTTTGTTTGATGTTATTGATGATCCACCCATAAGGTATGGATTCATTGTCATTTGTAATGATTCTGCGGCATTTGGCATTTGTGAAAAATTTGAAAGTTGATTTTTTGTTATTTCGTGTTGTTGAAGGTAATATGGAAGTGGTATTTCATTTTGCATTTGTGTTGGTTGATACGAGTGTGTAATCATTGGGTTTTGTGGCTGAATTGGTTGAAAAGATTGTGTATTAATTGGGTTTTGCATTTGTATTGGTTGTTGATTTTGTGTATCTGTTGGGTGTGGAGAAAAAATTCTACGATATGTATACGGTTTCTGCACTCCTTGTCCACGATATTCTTGAGTGTATGGTGCAAATATATCTGGTTGTAAATAATCATCATCAGAGGATAAATAATCCGTTTGATGAGATGCTTGCTTTTTATTTTTATTCTGTTGAAAGAATGGGTAATTTTCACTACGATCCTGTGGAGGATGTGAATTAGTTTGAAAATTTACTGAGTTGGTTGTTGCCATTGGGTTATCCCAATATCGAGATCTGATCTGATTATTATTATTTTTTCGTGGGGGATAGTTTGTTTTTGATGAATGTGCGTAATTATAATTGTGTTCCGCAAAAGTGTTTCTTGTGAACGTTCTGCGTGTTTTTGACGGTATTGTCATGGGTCTATATGTTTGATAATCCATTTGTGAATATTTTGGAGCAACCGAAGGTTCAACGGTTGACTGTAAGGTTACTTGTGCTAGTGAAGTATTTGTATTTCTTGGTGTTGTTAAATTTGGACGTATTGGTGAAATACTTTGTTGTGTAGTTGTTGTTTGGACAATTTCTTCATTTATGAAGTGTGATGGTGTTTGAATATCTTGTTGAGTGAGGTTCCTAGTTCCATTAAGGTTTTCATTGTGTATGACGGTCGAATTTAAACTGTTATTTCGCGTATCGGGTAAAAATGTATTGTAGTTTAATGGTGTTGCATCAATGGATAATGGTATTACCCTTACATAATCTCTTACATAAGATATTGTACTTATTGCCTGACTTGAGATTGATTGTGGGATATTTATGAATGCATAATGACACCATTCGGGGTCCCAAACGTAGTCCGATTGTTCTGTGATGGCGGTATCATCGTTTGAATTTTGGGGTCTAAAATTTTTTCTTGCTTGTGAAATTAAATCTATATTATGTGTGAAATAATCTATTATAAATCATGCCAAAATTTTTTGTAAGTCATGTTTTGTATGTTGTGAAACATCATCTTTAGTGAATTTTTCTTTAATTATATGTAGAAAAGTTGAAAATAGTGTGATTTCATGTCGTACCTTTATATGTTTGGATGTCTCATTCGGTGAGATATGCGGGATTGGGTTTTCGTTTTCTAATATTGAAATATAACTATATATTATTGCAAAAACTTCATTAGTAAATATGGAGTTTGCTCTTTGTGAGTTATGATATTGTATACTTTTTATATATTCTGAGAATACTTTTGAAAATTCTAAATCAAGATCGTCTGTTTGAATTACATATTTGCGGTGATTCGGGTTTGGTGAGCTGAATTCTATGGTGTAGATTCCGTATTGTTGTGTTAAGTTACATATATCTTTCAGATAAGGATCAATAATCTGTCTTTTTATTTTTACATCTGGGAACTCTGTTTTACATGGGCTAATTCCGGGTTCAAACAAATTTAGGAGAAAGTTCTTACAAAGATCATGCTGTCCTCTATTATCGGGTGCATCTACTAAGAAGGGGTAGATATCGTCATCGTCTGGACTATCTTCACTTGGAGTGTGTGTTTGGCTCATTTTTTTGTTTAATGACTGTTAATAAGTAATTATCGATGTGTCTAATTGGTTGATTCCAATTATACAAGTGTACTGGTTTGTGTTTATATTGCTTTTTTATTCTTCTTTTTCCTCTTTTTGATGAATTTGAAGTTGTTTCTGAGTCGGAAAAATATAATTGATCGTGAATAGGGCAATTTTTATCAATGGATTCTTTTAATTTATAAAGTTCGTCTAAATTGCTGACTTCTGATTCTGAGAATGCGTTTCTATTTTTGGAAAATCTTTTTCGTGTTATTTGTCTTTGTTTAGTTATTATTTTCCTTTTTAGTGTTTGTCGTTTTGTTCTAATATATCCAACTGTTTGTGTGTGAGGTGTGATTACAAGGTCGTATTTTTTGTTATCTATTTCACAGTTGTGCAAAACGATTGTTTGTTTGTTTCCTAGATTTTTAAATGACATAAGGTTTAGGATGACGGATGCAAGAAGTTGTTAGATGAATTCTATTTTCTTAAATTGTTAGTCCTTACGATTTTTTGGTTAGCTTAACCTGGGTCAATTTGTTCAGGGTTGGAGAGAAAAGTATATCGATTCCGAAGAATGATTTTTTACTTTCTCGTGGCTAGTATAAGCTAAGGTGTTAACTTACTTAATCTTACTTAGGGGTAGTGATTGTGTTCAAGGGTTGGAGAATAGTAAATCGATCCACAAGGTTCAGGTATAATTAGAACGCGAGTAGTTCGTTAGATACTATTTTAAACTTACTAAGTCTACGATTTATCCTGGGTCTGGTAAGAGGAGGGTTCAAGTGAAGGATGAATAACCGAAGTTCTTCACTGTTTATCCTAATTTGAATGATTAGTTTTGTTCAAAAATTTCTATTAGTCTTGGGTTTTTTGAAAGGGTTGGATAGTGAATCGACGTTTGAGGTCGTTAGACACTAGCTAAGTGGGTGGGGGAGAACAAAATTGTTCTTTTTGATCCAAGGATAGGCCTTGATGATCAAGTTTTGTAAATTTAATTAAATAGAAAATTAATTAAGATCCAAGGATAAGCCTTGATGATCTGATTTTAAGATTAAGTGAATTTAAGTTTAAAATGGTTTAAATTTATTTAAGAAAAGATTTAGTGTTTTAATGATATTAGTGAGCTTATGATTGCTGTTATGTTTTAGGTGATGAAGCTGGGACAACTGATGATTTTATGATTACTAACAGTTTATTGTCATGCTACTAATTTTTATTTTGATTTTCAATAAATATTTTCCAAACATGTTTTATATAATACTGCAGAATTTTAGGAAAACGATCTGAGATCTTTTTATCAATCGTTATTGTATATTAATATTTTGTTTAGCGCCTGAAATGATCATGAAGATTGACTTCAAGATTTAAGTTTGCAAATGAAAATCTAAATTCATTGCTAATCAGATTCTAAATATAAAAGTTTGTGTTGGCTTTTGCCGTACTATCATATAACTATTTGGTAAGTTTCTACTTTGTCGTATGTCTTCTCTGGTTCGAGGTCTTCTTCCATTTCCGGGTAGTTCTCTTATCGTTCGGAATATTGGCTTTGATCTATTGAGTCGTAGAGACATTTCGATTAAATTATCGTCGTGTAACATTTTAAAAATGTTTTGTCTAAATTCTAATCTATTTTTGGTTAATTCTAAGCTATTAAGGTCTTGTTCGAGACTTATGGTCGCACCAGATGAGTTATAACCGATGGTCCTAACTCATAGAGTAATTTCGGATAGGGTACACCGTCTGCTCGTCACGCTATCTTATTTTCGGCCGGATAGATTCGTGCAACTTCTTAGTCTAATACCGATCCTAATCTTACTCTTATACTATTCTAGTCTCAGGTTGTTTAACTAGTCTCTGCTAGGCTCAATAGATCTAGGGTATACTGGTTTATTGCGGCTGCTGAAGTTCTCTTGGAGAGGCAACTAATTTCTAAGTTAAATTCAAATCTCTCTGGTGCTGAAATTACAAGTAATTTCAGCACTTACAAATAAGTGGGTTGTTAGTTAGATGGATCATGATTGGTTAATATTAAATACTTTACAGTGGTAAAATATCTAATTTATCCAATCATAAAATGTAGTTTAGATCAGGTTCCACAAATCTTATTGTTTATGAGGAAAACTCAAGAAGAGACAAGTGACAAAAAATAAACATCAGATCTTTCTAGGCTGAGAATTCGAAAGACAAGAAAAAGCAAATGGCTGTAAAATTCCTGATGTGAAAACTTACATGTCATATTTTTCTTAAGCAGTAGACAGTTTCTTGAACTTTTTTGTTTTTTAAACTTTCTGCCGCCAAAAATGCAATGCATGTTTTTGGCTCAGTGTTTGACTCAACTATTTAGACTTCCAGCAAAGTAAAACCTTGTTATCCGAAAAAACTAGTTTATCATCATAACAAATAGATAACTTCTTAGAATTTTTGGCATCATGTTTCAGAATTGGTAACACTCCCGTAGATTTACTTTGAGAAAAAACCGTTATATCATTGTTGACACTACGTCAATTTATTGTTCTGACTTTCGAATAAAATGAGACGCTAAACTCACTCTTTTTATTTTACACATCGTTTGAGGGATAAATTGAAGAAAAAATGAAAAAAAAAACTTTTTCTCTTTGTTTTCTCAATTATTTTGTCAATTATTCAACCCCCAAAATTTTTTTTTAAATTGGCCTTAAGTGCAATCGGAACATTTCCGGCTCCGTCCTGATATACGACCAGTCTTGTTTTCTTCGAAAAAAGTGGGAACACTACTTTAACAAATCAGAACAAATCCGAATTGCAATAAGTTATTGCTTTAAACCAAGTATTGCTGTTTGGTGCAAAAGTTGACTTTTTAATTGAAGCAAGGTATGCTGTGTAAAGTAAGGACGAAACGGGTCAAATTCCCAACGCACCGTATTGAGAAGACAACAATAATAGCAGCTATTTTTGATCAGTCACATAGTGAGCAAAACTTGTTTTAAAAGTTTTCCGTATCAACAAATCTATGATTACGTGTTTGCTCGTTTTCGGAATTTTTTTGCAAGTTTCAAGGCACAACCTAACAAATCATTTCGTGCTTTGACTAGTTCAGTTGTTGTGGGGGATCAAATTACACTACTTGGTTCGAAGTGTTCCACAACAAAACAGTTCCAGTTTCTTGTTGTGTCGCTCCATCTTCAGAATGCGCAAGCAACCCACCAAGTGGAATTTATTCACAGGTAAAATCAAAACTCATCCGTCTTCTTTGCTTAATAAAATATGAAAAAAGAAATATTACATTGATATAATCTGCCTTTCTGACCTCGAGGTCTGTCTCGAGGTTTAATTCGAGGTTGCAGCTCTGGCTGACTATTTCACCTCTAGCATACCAGGGTAGAGGTGCGCGGCTTAATTTGAAGTCTGAACGCTAGCCCCGAAACTAGCACAAAATCTGGCCAGTCGCATAAAAAACTCACTGTATATCCCGCACTGGAGTTTCATGGATAATAATCGATTATATTGTCATTTTATAGTCAGTCTCCATAAAATTGCAAAAGTAATCGATTAGAATCCATTACAAATCCATTTTCATGATTGGATGGATGGGTCATGAAAATCGATTATATGGGTTAAGTTTTTTGGCAAGATAATCCATTATAATCGATGATTTCCCATGAAATTCCAGTGCGGGATGGGCGATCTATAGCATTATGCGCAAATTTTATTGAACTGAATGTTCTTTTTGATAAGTAATCATAAAGGGAAAGGTATATTCTTAGAGAGATCAAATTATAGATTTGCCACTCTGCGATTACCATATAAAAAATCTTGATGCTTTATTAAGTCTATGGTTCAAATCTTGTTTCCAAACTTCATCTGTATATTTGAAAAAATCCACGCCCCATTAACCACGGATTTTATGAACGTTTTAAAATAGTTATCGGAACTTCAGTCTCAATTAAAATCTGTTATAATAGTATAACCTTCACTGCCACAGCGTCTGTATTCAAGCAATTATTTATTGATGTTTTTTAAATCTAGAACTGCAGTGAAGCATTGTGGGAGTTTGTGAACGATAGAGTTCTGGTTGTCACTCTGGTCGGCCTTGTGGTCGCACTCACAGAGGTATGCTTGAATCATCGTTAGACCAAATGGATCTCGAGTTTAGGTCCGGGGTGGCCTTCTCATAGAGTAATTTCGGATAAGGTACACCGTCTGTTCGTCACGCTATCTTTTACTATCCCATCTCCACCTCTTGCAAAAGGGGGGAAATCGTTACTTCCCAATTCGCATATGGTTAATCTTTGAAATATTTCATTAAAGCGGTGGCAATTCGTTACTAGGTACCAAAGGGGGGATAGTTAGAGAGATCCGACAAAATATTATATATTTCATAAAATACTATGAATGAAACCGAGTCTATGTTCTCGATTTCAGTTACCGAATTTAAAAGCCTCGTCACACAATTCTGGCATCGCTTTGGCTAATGATTGGTACTGACAATTTTTTTTTCTAGTTTTTGGAAGTAGGATTCAACTCAATTTCTCGTATCAACGGAGAGCATTCATTGAATTTTCCGACTATTCTGTAAATATTTGGAAAAAAATTTTGTTTGGACTTTTAAAAAGTGTTTACTAGATTATTTATCCACAAGGGAAAGGACCAACATACGAGCTGTTCAGCTCTTCACAGAGAACTGTTGCCGTGCCTCTGGTTAAAAATTATATGCAATATTTTTGGGCAATTTTTCTGGATGGGTAATCAAGAAATAAGTATTAATGATTCCCGGAGAAGCTCGAATTGATTCAGTTTGAATCTAAAAAGAATAAGTGTGACAAGTTGTTAGCTTCCCACATCGAAGAAAAGTGAAAAAAAAAAGATTAAAATAGATTTTTGTGGTCTGAAAGGTTGTTAATATAATCGATTTAAATTTTAGGCTCAGACAACAAAATTGGACAAAAAAATGAATCTATCCCTTTCTTCTTGCAAAAACATAATGCATTACAATTCAATTGAAGTCCATTTTAAGGGATTATAAAATAAATACAAAATCTTATTAAAATGGATTTTTTTCCACTTTATTTTTGTTTCGCGTCTTGCCAAATTATCAAATGAGTAATGCGAAATCTTTGCAAAGTTAGTGTGCGGCCTACTCCCTTTCTAAACCTAGTCTCAAATTGCAAAAAGGTTTCGTTTGGCCCTTTGCTCCCTTACAACCCCCATCCCAACGTTTGCCCCTTTGCCGCTTTACCCCCTCCACGCCTGAACCATCCCCCCACCTGGCCTTCTGGGACAACCCCACACCTGAACCACTCCCCTCCACCTGAACCAACAACCCTCTCATCCACTTGAATCCCCCTCTCTGATCCGGTTCAGGTAGGGTGGGTGTGTGTGGGGGGTTGGTTCAGTTGGGATTCATTTGGCGGAAGGGGTTAGTTCAGGTGGGGGCAGGGTTGAGATTGGTTTAGGTGGGGGATGGCGGGTGCAATGGTGCAAAGGAGGCAAAGGTGCAAATATTGGTGGGATGTAAGCGTGCAATTGTTGAAAAGAACAAAGTTCAGTGATTGATTAACATAAAAAAGTAACAAAAATATCAAAGTTTTAAAATAAGCAAAAATAAACAAATTTAAGCTTAAAACGTAGAAAAGAAATTATGTCCATTGGAATTCGCATCTCAATAAAGTAGAAAAAAATTGATTATATTTAAGTTTTATTGTTCTTGTCCACAAAAGTAAAAAAAAATCGATTATAATGGAGTAAAAATGGATGTTGTTGCATCGAAAAATAGTAATATTATAATCCATTTTAATTGATTATAATCGTTTTTTTTTTCACTTTTTTGGACACTGACAGTGAAACTCAATTATTACCATATTTTTATATGGAACTCCAATACGGGTTGCCCTCATCCCAATTTGGCCACACTGGAAGCTAAATTCTTCTAATTTTCTCCCTATAGTTCATTGGGCAGTTCTTGTAGCAAAAAGATTGAACTAAATTTCAAAAAACCTAGAAAGTTTCTTAAACACAGTCGTATGTGTCATGTCTAGAACGCAATAGCGTGAACAAATATCTTGAAAAACTAGTCGCCTCCCACTCAGTCACTTTTGATTGTATTTCATGTTTGTCAGCGAGAAATTTTCTAAGTCTTCAAAGTATGTCATGGATCCTGCTGTAATACCAAAATGCATTTTAAACAGTTTGAAAATAATTGATGCCCGATACTTATTGTAGAAAGATGAAGCGCTTACGTTTGATTTTTAGAGGAAAAAGCTGTGTAAATTTTCATTCCGATAAAAGGTTTTAAGAAGTTTAAAGATTTACATTACGAGGCCAAACTGTGCATTTTGTGAATTGTAAGCAGATTCCGCAACAGGCAAAAATCATTTTTTGTCTCGGATTCCACCAAAATGCTATTTTTTTTAAATTTTCACTGCAGTTTTGGATTCCATAAAGAAATAGCTAAAACATTGTATTGCTCAAAATTGCTCCAAAAACAGACATTTTTGCGGAATCCCCAACAAAATGGGTGGAATACGAAACAAGTTTATGGAATCCATGAACAAATAATAATATATGTGTTTAGTAAAATTAAGCCGCCGCGGAATCCGCAACTATAAGTGGAATCTGCAAATTGAAAGCGGAATCCGCATAAACTTGCAGAATTCACTTACATTTGCGGAATCCGCTTACATTTGCGGAATCTGGAACAACTACCTATATTTGCTCGTTGCGGAATCCTCAACAAAATAAATATGCCGACAAAATTAACGTTACTGGTTTCTGTACGCAGAATCCACTGTAATTTTGTAAGTGGAATCCACTTACATTTCGGAACACGTTAAAAGACTTGTTTCTAGAATCCAGGAACATACAGACACAAAATTGTGCGCCTATCCAATGCACAGTTTGGCTTCGTAATGTAATTTGTCGTGCTGTTAATAGACGCAAATGTGATATAAATTGGCATTTAAAGTAAAAAGTTTAGACACTATCAATTGGGAAAAGTGAAAGACAAAGTTTCCAGTTTTTGTTCCGATTTTCGAAGAATGTGAGGAATATATTTGCGGCGGTTTTTTATTCAGACCAAGTTTACAAAAGTTGACAGCTTATGGTTATCGATCCGGAAATCTGTGGCGTATCAATTGAGTAAGCTTGTATTAAGCTAAAATGCGGTTGGCATCGCTGCTCGAATAATACTTTGATTGTTTGTTCTCAAATTTATGCGGGTTTAAGGATCGCCAATTTTGTCAATTTGTGACACTTAACCGCGATACAATTCGTGCTATTAAGGCGTAAGCTAAAAAATTTCAAATTAATTCAATGGAGGCATCCTATTTTGTCTAATTACTGATTTCCTATATGCGAAATAAAACACTTTGTACTTAAAATAGCGTGTGGGTGAATCGTTTTTAAAAAAAAAACTCAAATAAAATTCAAAATTTTCACTTTTTCCTAGCGAGAACACTATTCTATCAAGCTTAAGAGGCAGTCGGAATACTCAGGGCGTCAACTTGATACGAGCAGTTTTGTTTAATCATACAAAAATTAATCAGAGCAGTTTTGTTTAATGTTTCTATGTTCTTCAAACTTCTTTTAATGATTGTTCCGAATTTCAAAGAAAGTGTAGAATATTTATGTTTGGTGTGGTTTTTCTACTCAGTCAAATACCGAATGGTTAACAAGGCGCTTTTGGCGGATTTTTTGTATGCCATTTGACAAGTATTGTTGTCCTGAGCTCAGCGCTCTAGTATAAAAATATCTTTTTTTTCTGTGATCTTTTCTCGAAAAACTACGGGGATTTAAAAATTGCTAATTTGGGAAAATTAACATGCGATATATTGCGTTCTTATAACACGCGTGAGGGCAATTTAATGAGTTCCAAATTAAATTGAGGTCAGCAATTTAATCCTATTAAAACAGTACGAGACGCTAAACACACCTTTGTATTTTACATGGCGTCTGGGGGAATATAATTTTTCTTTTTTCTCAATTATTTTTTTATTATTCCAAAAAAAAACTGTTTTACTTGGCCTTAAAATGCAGTCGAAACATTCAAGGCTTCGCCCTGATAAATGAACAGTTTTGTTAATTAGAATTGTTTTTTACTTTGACATCTTTGTTTGAACATTTTTGCATCGTGGAGACCAATTAAATTTCAATGCCAGAAATAAAATAAACAAAACCAAAAAAAATGCCCTAATTTGACTTTCTGAAAAAAAATATTCTTTTCAAACTTAAGTAGAGTGAAAAATTAACTATTGATTACTTAGTTCTAGCAAAAAATATTTAAAATCATTTAAGTCAGCTTGCGCCACCAATCGAATTTAAAAAAAATCACTTTGGTAGAGATTTTGTAGTGCAAATATTTTCCTTAAAAATCAATATCTTAGAAATTTGTTTATCTTTTTTGTTGAACTTGTTGTCCTTTTTCACGAAGGCTCAGCAGTAGTTTTAAATGTGTATTTTTATCCCTAAGACAAATTTCCATTCTTAAAAAAAGTCGTTTTGACAAAAATTATTTAAAAAATCATGTGATGAAAACAGCGATGCTATGAGCTTCAATGGATAACCTTAAACGGAAAAACCCAGCTCAAAACTTTTTGCTTGTTGTATTCAGGCAAATTATTGGGCCAAGTTTTAAGATTGATAGACGCAAATCACTCTGGAATCTACCTATTGGAACCCAGTTCTGTAACCCAGTGACGTTTATCGAAATTTAGTTCAATTGGCCAGAAACTTTGATCAGTGGAACACAAATCAAGCATATGGCTAAGCGTTTGTCTCTAAAAGTTCTATGTTGTTTCATCATTTGACCATTCGTGGAATCTAATGCAACTTTGATGGAATGCAGTAGTTTGGACTCCACGAGCATTTTGTTGATTAACATTTTAACACAATATCAACATCATCCGGCTAAGGGTGTTCAGTTGATGTAACTTTAAAGTAAATAATTGCTCTTTTTTGTTTCAGTGGCTGTGCATTGTGACTTCTTGCTGTATTGGAAATGCCATCTATGATCGAAATCCTATACGCTATAGACGTCTGGGAGTCGAATAGACTGCGGCAGACTACTAGTTTTATAGGGCAGTGAAAGGGAGATTAAGAGCTCTCTGTTTTGCATTTCAATCGTCTCATTGCATCAAACGGCCCTTTTGCCATTCACCACCGCAAAATTTAACACCTTTTTTTGATATTATAACCAACAGTATTACAAGGCTGTACATGAGATCAATTTTATGTAGGATATCGATACAACTATAATTACAATTTGACGACGTGATCGAAAATTTTTTATATTAAAAGATGAAGGTGCCAGAACGGAGAGAACGGTAGAAGAGCTCACGACAACCACATTTTAACAGCAGGATTTTATCATAACAATTGCAAATAAAAGTTTCAAAGCCGCTTTTTGAGCCGTTCTAGTAATACTTCTGGGCTTTTGGTGCGTGTCCCGGACTAATTATCCAAAGCCAACATGAGTTAAAATAGACAAGAGTACTAAAAGGGGGACAAGAAGAGACTGTGGGAGGATAGTAAACCGTACAAAACCCTAAGTATCTCAAAGGAGAGGAGAGAGAGAGAGAGATTGAGAGCTTTTATCGTTTTTTAGAGACCTGATTTTCATTACCATGCCCCAAATAAGGGTAGTAATTAAATTCTAAAGTCCATAAAACATAGGTGGCTACTCAGTTGAATGACTGGATCCGGTTGCTAAGCTAAACGAAACCAGTTTTTAAAATGATTTAAATGAAACTTGTTGGTAATTCATTTTTGTTAAGTTTTCAATGCTGTCTTCAATGTTTTGAATGTTTTTGACACGTACGTCAAACTCGCGGGAACATAGCCGGGGCCCGTTTGCAGGTTGCAAAAAAAGTCGATTGAGTAGAATGATTGTCGGGTGTCGTCAGTAGTAGTCGTCGTAGTCGAAAAGTTTTCCGTAATCAATTTTAAAACTCATAGATCTGGTGGTGAGTTGACTGAGTTTCTGCTGCTTCTTGTCCTGTTATCAGTATTGAAATTGCTGTTGATGGGAACTAGCAGCTATAAAACTAACGAGAATTTATAGAGAGTCTAGTGAGGCGTCCATGGTTGTTTTGTACTTCAGACGATTTTACTATTCCATGAGAACAAGGAAACGCACCGAGAACCCAACCCAGGGGCCAAATTGCGAAGCGTGAGGTCTTCGAGAATCCAGACTAGGTCTCATGGTTGTAAATTCTTGTCCGTTTTCATCGTTGACAGAGTGTCGACAAATATTCTCGTTAATTGCTTTTTTGAAAACCCTTGGGGAGAGCTTGTATCTCATTCCGATTTCGTTAGATGTCCCGGCTGAAATAAACACAGATCGCCATCCATACAGGAAATCATTGGGCGTCAGAAGTTTCGAATCTGTTCGGTCAGATGAAACGTTTGTCAGGGGGCAAGAGTTCCTGACTGGTTCTACATCCCAGACAAAGGTAGAAAATGTGTCGTCATTGAGGGTGCGTGATCCAATAACTCTTGAAAAAATCCTCGAGTCACCAATCTTTCTCAAAAGTTTCCAATGTGTGGGTTAAATTTTAAATTCAATACAAGAAGTTCGCTCTGATCTTCGTACTGTTGCTATTCATGAAGTTGCAGTAGCAGTTGCTCGAGTTCGCTTCTGGCTCCAGCGAAACTTTTTCCGTTGTTTAATTGAGTGCCGTCGCCGTTGTTGAAGTTGCAGGATTTCAATGCGAGCTCCAGTAACCACCGAGGTGAAGAGCAAAATATACCTTAAGGAAAAATTTCCGTTGTTATTCGTTGCGAAGGGTCCAATGAAGTCAGCAGCTGCTGCGAGCAAGAGGTAATTGTTGTCCATTATTGGCACTCTAACAAGAAGCATGTCAGCCATTAGAGGCGTATTTGGTTATTGATCTAGTCGGCGGCATAGTGGTCCCTGCCGGATAATTATTTTCAGAAATTTGATTAAGTGAAGAATCCAGAAATCCTGTTTTAGGATGCTGCGGCTCTCTCACAACCCACAATGTCCGTTGCTGTCGTGAATATGCCGAGAAATAGTGTCGCTTTGCCGATTCGTCCTTTGGTTCCAACAAATGGTGTCTTTTGAAGAAGGCTGTACGTTTTTTTGGGGAAACTGTTGAGTTGACATCTTTCACAAAAGATGCGAACGCATTGACTAGACCCTGAAAGGTCAGCTGGTTCGTCTTCTTGCTTTTATGCTCGCTAGAGCAAGCTGACTTTTTCCGTCACCATTAGAGCTCTTGTCTACATGCTGAATCGGCTAAAGTTAATTACTGCTGAGATGTGCTGTCTACTGTGTCTAGCTATCAGCTTAGACTGACTTTCTGTAGTTACAGCATCGGTCGAAGGCTGTAAGTTTAATTGAGCGTGTCAATCTGATGAAGCTTGTCCAATAAAGGCCGGTACTTTGAATCATCGAGAGTCTGTTGTCATTTCGCATGTCTTGTATAAGCATGTTCCATCGTCGGTAGGGTTGTATTTGCTGGGAACATATCTCCAATCTTCTAGCGATGCCGAGTCCAATTGAAATTGAGGCGGTTGGCAATGAAATTCCCGTGGCGCTGATTTCAAAACTGATCCATTGTAGAATGGTCGTACTGTCTGTTCAGAGTATTGTGTTGTGTATTTCAATGTAATGCTGTCCTTTGATAAATCGTGCAAAACTGGCTCCATTTGTCTTGGCTTGTAGTTCCAAGATCAGTTTTTGTCATCATTTTCATAGTTGTTATTCAAGCTTTTGCAATGATGAACTTTATTTCCGCTGTGTTGAACCTGAAATGGTTGCGCTCGTCAAACCATTCGTTGAAATCCGTCAGAGATTCTAGGTTGAGGGGTTTGTCCCATTGAGGAAGAATGATCCAGGCAAATTGAACTGATTTGCGAAGTGGTAATGTCAACGGCATGATTATCGTAAAGGGATCGAAGATTGAAGAAACAAACTTCACTAGATTGAGCTGTGTGGGGTTCTTTTTTGTTGGTCGTCTCATAATTTTTGCCCTCCACATGAAAAATTCATGTGTCGGACTTCCACCTGACTGTTAGTACTGTTTCGAGAAGTGTCCTGTCAGACCTGAGGTTTTTACTGTTTCCTATGTGGTTCTCGTTGACGGTCATCAGAAACTCTTCGGAGTTGAATGTCCTTTTTGTCAATCGAAACATTCAAGTCTGAACCTTGTTTGAAGGAGTCTCATCAATCTAGTGGCTTCGGCAGGCTTTGACACGGCTTTAATCAGGTCGTCCATTTAGATATTTTTTGCTGTGATTTGCGCCAAATTGGGAGACTCGTGGGCATTGTCTTTGGAATGTTCTCGGGTAGCGT
The DNA here is from genome assembly GCF_963678635.1 of Symsagittifera roscoffensis. Taxonomy (NCBI): domain Eukaryota; kingdom Metazoa; phylum Xenacoelomorpha; order Acoela; family Convolutidae; genus Symsagittifera; species Symsagittifera roscoffensis. The sequence goes on along the minus strand of NC_087062.1, from coordinate 70,918,395 downwards.
AGCAGACAACGCCAAGTAAATCCGTTACACAGATGTGTCTAGTAAACTGACAAGTGATAGGCTTGTTGTGGTCTTCTCACCATAGTTTTCGTAGTTATGGCTGATCTTGAAGCTTAGCGAAGAAGCATACTATGCAACTTGTATGAACATAACGCCTCGGTGTCTACTGACATGGAAAACTGTTTTGGTCATCGTGATCTCAATTACAGTTTCGATGATGTTAGTTAAAATTGTGCTTTGAGGCAATTACTAGCTTCCTGTCGCGTTTCTATCTGAAAATCTGTGTCGATGGTTTCCTGGTACTCAGCTTCCGTGGTTGGGATTCTTCTTAATCGCTAGAGAATTTTTCCGTGTTGCTTGACATTTGGTTATTAGACAAAAATCGTCCGCGTTTCTAAAGCATTACAGCTTAGTTTTGTCCATTGAGTAGACAGTGGGTCGATGACTTTGTCGAGAGCTTCCTTAGTCGTCTGCTAAGAGGCTTTGTTGGTATTTTGAGATTCACTCGGTGCTCATTTTCTTTCATTCGGCTACATGTAAAAGAGCGAATCCTCCATTGTGAAGTGAAAGATACGGGCGTCGATTAGTTAAGCTACATTGTTTTTTCGGCAAAGGGAGCATCCTAAATTCGTTTTCCATCCAACCAGTATTTTATGTCTTATTGAGATTGCATCCTTTAACGAGTCAATTTTCTTCAAGACAGTGTTGCGTTGTGAATATGCTAAAACTGTTGATTCCTTTGGCGGATGATTTTGGCATGCTGTGGATCAAAATCTGAGAGATTCCAAGCCATAATTATGTCATTTTTGTTCAGTTGAAAAAGCTGCCGCAGATATTTGAAGTTCAATTGAGTTCAATAGTAATACTGGCAGAGGTTGTTTCGTTTTAAGTCACAGTTTGAATAAATCCTCGTTTAACTTGAAATTCAGTTTTAGTGGAAAGGCGCTTGAAAACTTTAGCAATGTGGGATTGCTAGCGCAATCAAGCATGGCATGGGCTTTTAGTTCATGATTGCCATAAGAGATCGTTATTGGAAATGTCGGAATGTGTAGAGTTGGTTTCCATGTCTTTGAGCTGAAGAAATAGTTCGTTGCACAATCGTATCAGTTGGCGTTCCTTATTGTAGTACCCTGGTGTCCTGTCGAGATGCACGCAATGTACTTATTTTTCAGACTGCGTATGCTGTCCACTCGTCAAACAAAGGATGTCATTATCATCGTCGGGTTGCCAAAATTGTTTTCCAGGCGTTGGAGTGCTGAGTTGTACATTGGTGAGTTGCCTCCACATCTGCGGTTGAGAGATTTTGCATCTCCGGAGACGAGTCGCCGTAAATGAATGAAATTTTCTCTATGTGACTTCGCCCTGTTGTCAATTGTCGCGTTGAAATGTCCGATATAATCTAACCATTGAGCCGGATTTCCGTCGAATACAAATGGCTCGACAATTGGAACTGATTTTCCGAAAGACTGAAATCTACTGCTGGATGTTCAAATCGGGTTGTACGGCTCCCTGAATGACTATTAATTGTTGAGGCAGAAGGAAACCTGGTATACTCTGACATGCCGTCTAATGATATGCACGCTGAGGTGAGGGTTGTTTTTTGAATATCGATGGGGTCGATGATGAGGCTCGAACTGATTGCTGCTGATCATACCATTTATGGAGGGTGTTTGGGCTGGCTGCATTGTTTCTAAGGCAACTTTAGGGCTGGCTGTCTGGTTTTTAAGGCGTATCCTGAAGTGCTCACGCTTACTTCTTGATGTGGTCAAATGAGACATTGGTTTTTTCCCAAATATTGGATTGGCTGGCTTCCAATCCCAGTTTTTCCTTGTTCCATAAGCTCTGCTCTCAAGGTTTCGCTGTAGGGCTGACTGGGTTGCTGACTGGAATTTCGATCCAATGACGAGGTAGGAAATTGACGGCCTATGCCCGTTGGAAATGGTTGGGGCTTGCTCTGAGGGCATTCTGTGTTGTAAAAGATGGGTATGAAGAACTGAACTGGCTGTGATTTATTAGCTGCCGACTTGAGACATGAAAATCTTCTTGAAGGGAGCTGTATGTATGGAGGTGAGTTCTACGAAGACGATTAAATGTACTGGCATGAAGGTTGACCGAATTCATAGAGCTCATACCTATGTGCTGAATCGGCTGTAGTCAATCACTGTTGAGATTGGCTGTCTACTGTGGTTGGCTGTTGTTTGAGGCTGATTTTCTGTTGTTAGAGCATCAGTCGAAGGCTGTGAGTTTAAATGAGCGGGATAATCTGATGAAAGTTTTCCAGTGAAGGCCGGTACTTTGAACCATCAAGTGTCTGTTGTCATGTCGCATGCTTTGTATACCCATGTTCCATCGTCGGCAGGGTTGTCTTTGCTGGGCACGTCAAGTATTCACGTCTTTTCTTGAGTGGCGCGACTTAAGAAGGTACTGACGGCACGACTTAAGCAAACTGATGGAACGACTTTAAAAAAATTTAGCGGCGCGACTTAAGAAGGTACTGACGGCACGACTTAAGAAAACTGATGGAGCGACTTAAAAAAAATTTACCGGCGCGACTTAAAAAGGTACCGACGGCGCGACTATAGATAACTGATTAAAACGACTTAAGAAAGAACTGGTAGAGTAACCTCAAAAGGCTGACAACTTAACTTAAGAAAAAAAATGGCGTTGCGACTGAAAAAAGACTGATGGCGCGACTTAGGAAAAAACTGAATGTGCGAACTGAGAAAAGATCGAGGACGCCTAAAGAAAAAGGCTGAACTGTGTTAAAAATTACCATCCAAATTATAACAGCTTGATGACAACTTCAATTCGTACTTGAAGAAACTACTCCAACCACATTTTTTGACTGCTATGTGGCGCGAATTCAGCTGCGCGACTTACAAAGGTGCTGACGGGCGCAACTTATAAAGAAACTGACGGAACGATTTAAAAAAGAACTGGTGGTGCGACCTAAGAGAGCCTGGCGATATAACTTAAGAACAAACTTTGGCGATGCATCTTAAAAAAAGACTGACGGGGCGCGACTTAAGAAAAGCGACTTGAAAAATTATTGGTGGTTCTTCAAGAAAAAAGATGAGCCGCCCTCCGTCGTTTTTTTTTCAAGTCGCGCTTCATAAAAGTTAGAATAACAAAAACATAAAGAAAAAACTTATTTATCAACCACTTAGATGTTTATAAACAAGAACTTTGCGTTCACTGCTCAAATTAAAGGACCATTTAGATGAACCAGATGTCCAGAAAACATTACTATTCTACCAGTAAATTACCTGCACAAGATTTTTGTGAAAAGATAAAACTTCTAACTTCGTTCCAAATCATCTTTTCTACTTCCAAACTATCTCACTAAATGTTATTGTGAAAACATTAAATTTCTAACTTTCTATTTTTTGAAATTTACAAACCTTGAACTAAATAAGATTGATTAAAAGATTTTGTCTAGAGAAGCAGCGTGTACTATTTTTAGTTCTTCGCCAAATTTTTGGGTTTTTTGATGAGTCACATAAAAAAGAGTTTTTAACTTCGGCTTCGACACTTTTTCATTTCCTTTTTGTGTTGCGCTGTCTTTTCACATGAGCTCTGCAATTTTTTGGTTTCTGATGAGGGTTTCTGTGAGAAACAGTTTTCTTGGGCCCTTTTGTTTCTGTGTTATCAGATGTGTCCGTGCCAGTCGTATTTCTGTGATGGTTCTTTTGAATAATATCGACAATCCAATCGCATTCTTTCTTGTGCATCATAGTACTGTTCTCGAAGCAATGACTGGAGCAAAATACCCCTGTTTCACATCGCGGACATAAAATATACTGTTTGCTATTATCAATTTGAAAGCAGGAAGAACAAGAAAGAGGGTACGGTTGATCCGTCCCAAGTACATCGTCTGCATCTGAACGCTTTTTTAGCAGTTGTTCTCGAACTTTCTTCTGTTTATCCAACATCAAAGCCGCGTGTAATGATTCAACATGCGGCCGATATTTATCCTCAAACGTTTGCGTGGAGATATGTTTCGCTTTCGAATTAGAATCAAGATTGATAGGCTCTATAGAATCCAATAACCTGTGAAAATGTGTTTGGCAGCGAATGATTTTGTTCCATCCATAGTGCAATGGGCTGTCTGGTCCAATTGCGATCCCCATTTTACAGTGCTGTATGTGGCAATTCGTCACAGTGCACTTGCACCAACTGTGATGCCGGCTCGTTTACAGTTGGTGATTGAAACACTGTCTATTATGCTTTCTCCGAACTGAGTCAGGATTCCGTGTCCTTGCTGGTTTTTTATAACTGTTTTGATAATTTTGCTGTTGCAGTATGCTAAACAGATGGACCCTAGCTCCGTTCCCCCACTGAGTGCGTTTGACTCCAAGTGGCAGTCACTGATGCTAATTTGCCCGTGAAGGCAGCTAATAGCAGACCCAGAACAGTTTTTGATCACGCAGTTCGCAATTGAACCTGAGACATTTGCACGAGATTCGATTCCTGCCCCATTAGAGTTTTCAATTAGGCTATCGGATATGGACATCGTGCTTGCTCTTATTTTAATATATTCCGACTTTTGCTTTTTTTCGTCAGATGTGATTAGTACTGCTCCGGAGGTATCAACGAGTCGACATTTTTTCACAACCAGTTTTGAGTTGTCGTGAAGAGAAATAGCTGAACCACATTTGGACTTGAGTGTACATTGATATGCATGCATGAATGACTGATCATTGCCAAAAATGGCGGACATTCGTATCGTTTGCGAATTTATCACGCATACCCTTGTGAGACTCAAGCGTCCCATGTACAAATCGAATGTTGAGCGGCTATAAATGGAGTGGCTGTCCGCTAAGTTTTGTATGACAATGGGCGAGTCAGTCGTTATGCAATTTGTTGAAGAATCGTCTCCATCGCTAGGAACCCAGTTTCCGACAATATCTACCTCGCATGGAATACACCTGGGATGGAGTAGACCCAATGTCACTGACCGAGGTTCTTCGTAAACTCCTGGATTCATCAACAACGAAACTTTTTCTATGCCAGATGAATGTGCAGCCAGTATAGCACCATAAACAGAGTGATGACAATAATCTTCAGTTCCATCTAATAGATAACAAGCCGTCTTAAACTTAATCATGTCATAACAAGGACTTCTCTTTATTTTATCTTGGATCACTTCCTCCGCTATTTTTCTTTCAGACATCTCAAGACCTAAAATCTGTTTTGCTTCATCAGCTTGCTTTTTATTTTGCACCATTTTGTGTTCATTTGACTGGAGTTTGAAACATTTCTCCAAACAAGCATAAGGTTCAATCAAATATGGATTAAACTCAAGTGATTTCTCGCAGAATTCTTCTGTGCGCTGAAGATGTTCTTCTGTCGGTTCGTTTGGATCAAGGGCTATTTTATAGGCAACATGTCCAATTTCAGATGATAACTGAGCCAAACTTTTGCGGGCTTCGATCAATTTTGCTATACTCATTTGAGATAGCTCAGTGTGGTATTGTTTGGATAGTGAATCAAACTCTCTTTTGAGTTCCGTTATCAGTTTATGTGGTGAAATTTTCCCGAAATCTTCGTCAAGTTTGTTCGTCAGCTCGTGTGCTTTGCCCTGTTTCTGTAGGACGCTGTCCTGATTTTTTGATTTTTGATTTTTCGTGACGGAAGTTGTATTTTTCTCCATTAAAACATGAGAAGTCTGGTCGTTTTGTTTTGTAAAATTGCAAGATTCTTGACTATATTTGGCCAAGAAATCACAAATCGCAAAAACACCAGTGTCTGAATGTCTAATATCGAAAGTTGTCAATAAAAAAATTGGAGAGTTTTCCAGCTGTTTTTCATGCATAATGTACAATAAAAAGTGTCTGTTGCTTTGCAAGATTCTGAAGTATTCAGCTTCTGATTGAGCGACCAATATAAGAGCCGAAAACTCTTGAAAGTGTAAAATGTCCTCTAAACATAAGTAATGTTCGCTTTTCGGGAGAGCCAATATGCTCTCATTTGGTAACCGAAACCATTTTAATTTCCTAGCATTTGCAGTTGACCAGAGATCTAATTGAGGTGGTGGGTCTATCTCAAACCAGTCGTTGCCGATCAAGTTAAGGCCTGACAAAATAACAGGTAGTTTTGAACAGGGTAAACTTTCCAGAATCATATCAATCCTTTGTTGCAAGTTAGAATCTGCAGTTTGAATCAAGGAGTAGGCGGGATGCAATGCCATTTTCGAACTAGCTTCGAACCAAACTTTAGGATCATTCTGAGCTTCAATTTTTTTGGGGCCTATGTTGCCAATTAGGGGAGCATCAATTGCATTGTTCACAATAATAACCAATTTTGTGGTGGCTCTTGTGAAAGCGGTGAAGAGACTGTCAAACAAGAAAGTATGCCAAAAATGGGGCAAAGATCTTTCCACCAGCACAACCACGGACCCGTACTCCGCTCCATCTACGTGGTTGCCGGTCACAAATGTCACTGTAGGATACGGGGTAGGAATCATAAGATCGTCATCCTGTTCGCTCGTACCATCAAAAACGCTTCGAGATTTGCTCAGAACATCAAATGGGTTTCTATAGTCGTATTCAATGTTACTGTCGACCAATTTTGTTATGACTCGACTTAGAGTAACTGGATGGACAAAAGGAGCCACGAGAACACTCTTCAAACCGCGGGATTCCCGCAGAGCTTTCACAATGAAGTCTATTGCTTTTTCTGTATATAAATCATTTTGCGGGTCATTTTTGGAATTCGAATTCACCACTATCACTGTAGGATCTTGACCTCGATAATTGTGTCCTACTTTGAGAGATATGTGTGGATTTGTGGTATTTGTATCTAATTTGCGAAACTCTTCAGAAAACCGTGTCAGTTCCATGGATGCACGCAATGAACACGACAGTTGTAATTTTTCAAATTCCGACGGTGCTGAGTGGCTTCTATCTGAGGAGAACATGATACAATGCTGTATTTTGGCTATTTTACAAATCTGCTGGTGGCCGAGGTTGTGAACGTATTCGTCTACAAGAACAAGGTCATATTTTCTGTGCATTGCATCAGAACCGAAAGTGCCAGTCAACACACTAATTTCCCGGCTATCAAATTCTCCTTTTAGCTTCTCAAACAGGATCAGCGATGAGCCAAAGCGTCCGTCACATACTAAAATTGTGGGTTGTTTGTTTTTGTTTCCTCTCCCAGTTGATAGAACCAGTTTTGCCAACTCCGCCACATAGCAAAGAAGCATAGTTTTACCTGACCCTTTGGGTCCCGTTACTAGAATACGGCAACCTTTTTTAGCGGACTCAGGACGTTTCAAATGAGAATGGATACGACATATTACATTCAACTGCTCTTTGGTCCACAAAACCATCGACTTTTTGTTGCTATGTTTGGCGATTGGAGCATCATCACCTGGGTCTAATTTCATCATGCTCGCTGCTATCTCCTCATAGTTTGCTGCAGCACTGTCATCTGATCGTGATAACGTATCGGTTAGAACTTCCGATGCTTCATTTTCTTTCAGCTTTATCTCCTGAATTGAATTAGACTCAAACTTTTCATGCAAGTGAGCGAGAGTTCCATCCATGCAATTCAACACCACTAGTCGACACGCCAACTTCAACAGCTGCCCTGATTCGTTTTGCTGAATATCTGGAATACTTTCCAGCATTTCCTGCCATGCAAGTCCGAAATCTCCAACTTGGTTTGGTTGGAAAACGAATCGTTTTTCATTGCGTTCCGCTGTTTTCCAGTATCCACTTTGCTCTAATTTTTGGGTTTCAACAAAATTTTTCGAAGAGCAAATTATTCCATGAACTGGAACTGATACCGCTTGATCATTGCAGTTGAAATCCCGAATCAAACGGATAAATGTTGTATGTTTTTCCATATCTTTGACAAGATTAGCCTCTTTGACCCGTGCTATGTTTTTGACGTTTAGGACAAACACTCCTTTACATGAATCGATTACGACAACATCAATTTCAACTTTGGCTTCTTTAGAGCTGAAATGGGTGCCATCAACATTGGGGAAAATGAGAGTTCCGCTTGGCAGTGATAAACTATTGAGACCCGTCAGTTTTTTGTAGATTGCAATCTCGCCAGCCTCCCCTCTCTGTATTGTCCTGTAGCGGTTAACCATGTTCTTTGTCATTTCTGAGTCACGGAGAAATACCCGGGGAACCCTCGCAACAGGAATTGCAGTTACGCAGCCGCGAGTGTTCCAGTTTGGACTTTGATCAGCAAGATATCTCGCCAAAGCGTCGTCTTCTGTCATAGATATCTCGGCGCTTCCTGGTAGATGAAACTTTAAAGCGTTCAATTCTTCGTTGAATGTCATTTTGATTGGAAATAATGATTTCTTGTAACAGCTGTGAGTTGCTACAAGTACAAAACAATCGGCTCATTCAGACTGCAAGATATTGATTTGACTGTATTTTTCAAAGAAACGAACAAATTACTTGCGCCGTTTTTAATGTACAATGAAATGAACAACATGCATATGGTGCATGACTGTTGGTAACGTGCCGTCTGTTAAATGCATGTTTAAAACTCAAATAGTATTCATTTCATAGTCTTAATTGTGTGTTGGTTACTCAAGTAGTCAGATTAGTTACTGAACAACGCGAGTATAAAATTTTATTTAATCAATCAGTTTGGGCGTTTTGAACAAAATCTTGTGAAGATAATATTTTAATAGAAAAAACTTAAATAGTTGCGCCGGGCAAGACGCTAGCTAGGACTAAAGAGTCCATTTGGTACTACTATGATAGAGTGGTCCCTTGAAAATAACCAGGTCCCTTGAGAGTAAGACACCTAGAGCTCTCAAATCGTTTAATAATTATGATTACGCCTTTCAGAAAGATGTCGCAGTATATTTTCAAACAAATTTCATGTTTCGTTACCTCTTAAAACCTCCCCCTCCCCATTTTAAGGTTGAAACTTAAAAAAACCGCAAATTGTGGGTTTTGATGACAAATAGGTCGACCCAATTATATGGTTGTTAAACCGTAAAATAAAGTAAAGCGAGCAAATTTCAATATGTAAACATTAGTGATTACAATTTTCAATCTGAAAAGTTTCTGGCTGAACATACTTTGCAAGATTTTTGAAATGAATAATTTAAAAAATAAAATAGATGATTTACTGATGCAGGTTGCCTTTTTGGACTCGCGGTTGGTGACAAAATGAGAGATTTTATTTAAAAACCCATTTTAAAATGTCCATTTTGTACTTTCAGATTGTACAAACCTAATCGCTGCGCTGAAATACAAAAGAATAAAAAATTCAAAAGAAGGAAAAATTTTGAAAGAATCAAAATTTCAGAGAAACTGACGTGAATTCTAAAGACTTTTTTTAACCATTTTTGTGGGCACCGTTTGGAGACTTGACTTTACAATTAAAAGTAGATAACACGCGAGCCAATTTTACCAAAAATCTAAGCTTACCGAAAACTTGACCACCTGGGCAATCTGGCAGAAAAGGCCATCAAATGAAAGATTTACAGTTTTTGAAACAAATGTCGTCTAGTTTTATGCATGCAGAAGTGAAAAACAGTATTAACAAAATTCAGCATAAACACTTTTCAAGGTGGATTTAGCTAAACCATCATAGTTGCTGAACAAATAAAGGATCGCCACGAGAAGTAAACGTCAACTTTAAGCGCCTGTTCTGGGGCATGTGTTTGAATTTTGTTGAAAAAAAATTGTTTTAAGATCCAAAAAATCACTTGCTAAAATCGACAAAATGTTTTAAAAAGTAGCATTTCCACCTAGAGGTAAATAACAACGCTTGAACCTTTTTTTGAACATTCACAATCACTATTCATTTTTTTTATTACACCAAGCAAACGAACAAGTCGTTTTCTCAGCAGCTATTTAAAATTTGGGATTGAAATTTTGACGAATGGTAGATAAAACTCTTTGAAATGACAAAATCAGGCGAATTTGGTTTCGAAGGCGTAAAAAAGAGGTTTATTAGAACTTTTTTTAAGCGTTTTTGCTGTGAAGATGAAGTGAGCTAAATTGGGAAGCTGATGAGCGAGACTTACTCTTATACCCCTGAAAAAGGACAAACAACAGCGCTGAGAGAGCTACTTGGTACGGAGTCAAAAAACGATAATTTTTGTTTGACCACACAGTCATTAAAAGTTCTTGGGCGCCTAAGCCAGAAAGTTGGACAAAAGTTACAGACAAAATAACTTGTAATGAGATTCCTGCGCAAAGATCGGAGTGGTAAAACTAACCAAATTATTTGCTGGAACAAATTTTTTGGCTTATTTAGATAATCATTTTTGCGCCGATGAGCAAAATACGCCAACTAAACAGGTGGTCAGCAAATAATTTTGAGCTGTTCATAACATTCAGTCGTTTTTCGACTTCTATCCAAGTAACTCTTTCATTTTTGGTCTGTAGTTTTTCGGCGGTATCAAGACTCAATCAAGCTCATCAGCTTCCCAAAGAAACTTCATATTTTGTTTGCCAGGATGTTTCCACAACAAGAAGACCAGCAGAACTATTTGATTTGATTGATTTATATTTGGAGGCAACGCTTTATTTTTGATTTTTTAAGTTTTTTCATTCTTTGACCAACAAACAGGGGAAGAGTCGAATCAAGATCTTTTTTCTGGACATTTCAATTGAAATTGATTTTTTTGATTATTTGATTTATGGTCACTAACGAAGGTTACATCTAGTTGGACAGAAAACCAATTAAGTGAACACATAATATTTGTAAAATGAATAAATTTCTCAAAAAAGACGGTTATTTTCACGATCCATCCGATTAGTCGAAGTTTCAGCCTGGTTTCTAACTGATACAAGCATTGCTTTTGATAATTAAATCACTATGAAACACACGTCTTAGCTCAATTTGAATCAATTCTTGTCGAATGTCGGATGTTTTGACAAAAAAAAAGAAAAAATTTAGATCTTTATGCAAAAAATTGGTTGGATTGTTTTAACATGATACCATTAATAAACAGTTTGGTTGTTATTTTACCTCTACACATATTATAAGAAAGATTTCTTACAAAAAACAGAAGCCGCGTTAAAAAATCAGCCAAAATGAAAACTTATTCAAAACTTGATTTCTGCAATTTCTCCAAAAACTTTTCACGACAAAAAAGAACTTAAACTTACCGTCTGAAATTTACCATCCGAAGCTTTGAAATTCATCCTGAGATAATGGGATTTTTTTCCTATCTTATAGCATGAAGTCTTTGGTGTATAGGATCTTAAGCATTGCTGGATCGGCGAAATTGGGCGCCAAAATACCCACCATCTGAAACTTACCATCGGAATCTTGCCATCTGAAACCTATAACCTCTCTTAAAAGAGAGAAACCTGTCACCTCATCTTAAACATATCTTAAAACATGGGAAATCTATTCACTGTCTTAATAAATAGGGTGAAAACCGGATACTCTATAGCGTATCTAAATACATGGGGTATTCATCCCCCGGGCTTGAGGTGCTCCAACATATACTACTATCCCGAAAGTCTGTATTCTAATTTGGTAATGCTTTTTTTTGATAACGCCCAATTCCATTTTGACAACAAGTTATAGTTAGTGACTGTTGTTACTGCATGCGTTGCAACAGTCAAAAAATGAACAGAACAATTAAATGGCAAGCATCTAACACTTACATTGAAAATCTCTTACACTAAAATGATCTCTTTCTAAAGGCTTTTGATATCATCTGCATGAATTGACCGCTTCAGAGAGATACCTATGTTATCCGGCCAAATTTATCAATGAATAACAATCGTGTAATAGCCTTCGTTTTAGATTAGCTAAGATTTGAATTCAATCCAAAATTAGGAGGTCTTCAGTTACAAAAGGCATCTCCTTTTTTTCGTCGAATGAAAGTTCGACAAAAAGAAATTAAAGTGTTTCAACGTACCGACGGACAAAGACAGCAACATCAACAATTTTGACCATTCAAAGCCAACATTCAAGCTAATGATGAGATCAATCTTCACAGGATTTTTGCCGTGTTGTTTTTCTTAGAGGTATGAGCCGAACTAATAATGATTTAAAAAACGCATTTCAAGTTACTGGTTGACTCAAGAGAATGGTTTCAGGCCGCTGATTGACTCAAATTTCTCGTAAGAATTTGAATTCCACTAAAACCCGGGAAAAATTTTCAAAAAACTGTCGTGGAAACATTTTACGTCAAAAAATTATCATTTCTAAGATTTCAAGAATCCTATGACCTGTTGGTTGGGTATTATGAGAACTTACTGATGATTGTGACTTTTCGGCGAGCGCTGATTTTGAAAAGACATAGGAATCGTTGGATATAGTACAATTTCATCTGGTTATATTAAATTAAAAACTAAATACATCTAATTGATTCAAGAAACTAGCACTAAGGAACCATTCCCAATTTAGACCTCAACTTTTGTTTTCGGATCATTAAGACTTTCGTCGTAAGCTTTAGATCCAAACTTTTATTTAAGCTTTAAGAAACAGCCTGTACCCAATAAACAAATTTTGTCGTAAAAAGTAAATGATCTCCCCTTCTGAATGATCTGTCCCCAGAAATAAAAGATCTCACCCGCATCCCCCCACACTCACTACCAGAATATAAGAAATCAACACGGAAAAAAAACTGAGCATTTTATGTCGAGATTGTTCAAATGGTCTCACCGAGGTCAATAATGGGGAAATATTCCAAAGACAAAATAACTCAAATAAATCAGAATTTTGAATTTATTTCATCTAGAGCCAATTGTTTTAGAGAGTCGATGCACGTTTTCGCGTGATCATTTTGGCCTGTGAAGTAGCTTTTCCAAATCCCAACTTCATGAGGAACATGTAGGATAAAAGACCTGAAATAAAAGTTATTATACTTAGCAGAAGTTACAGATAGCTTGGAGGTAGAAAAAAACTAATACTCTACTTTTGCAGAGATAGCTAGAGCTCTTTGCCAGTAATTTGTAACGATTTTCGATATTATTGCAAAAATGTTTTTATTAAAAACTTCATTACATTGGCGAAGCAGAGTTTCGCATCACCTGCGAAGCGGAAACTTCAAAATATAAAGAACTTTGATACATTCAGACAGGCGCCGACCAAAAATTTTCGTAAGGGGCGGATTTTTTTAAATAAGTCCAAAAAATTTGTCCACTTTTTTTGAGGTTGACCAGATTGCCTTTTCGAGCTTTTTCAAAACTATATGAGAATTTAAAACTTTATTAACTTGCAGTCAAAGTTTTGGAAAAACAGGCCCAAAAACAACGTTTTCGGGTATTTTTTGAACGGCTGTAACCAAAAATTGCGTTTTTTGGCGCGCGCTCCACTTAAAATTAGTATATATTCAGGGGCGGGTTTAGGGGGGGGGGGAGGGCGGAGGCTTCCCTTCCCTCAGGGATTCGAACCCCTGCCGACCCAAGGGGTCCCCTTTATACTATTTTGGGCTGACGGACCCAAAAGTTTTTCTAAAGGCGCCTTTGGCGCCAATATATACTGATTTAAGGGGGGAGAGCGCTAAAAAATTGCGATTTTTTGTAAAAACTTTCCAAAAAGTAAAAGTGCCTTAAAACGCTATTTTTGGCATATTTTTTCAAAATTTTGCCTGTGGCGCAGAAGTTTCGACCAAAACAGGTTTTCCTCGGTGATTATACGGTTTGTTTTAACATAAGATCGAAAAATGTTTTTTAACGAAATCTATTTTTGGCGGACCGACTTCCAATATATAATATATTGGAAGTCGGTCCGCCAAAAATTTATTTCGTAAGATAACATCAAACAAGGGAATTAAATGCCAACTTTTTTTCTCTAAAGATTTCACTTGAAACAAAAATTCTCTTTGATAAAAACGTATATATATATATCTAAAGCGTCATTTTACCTTAAAGTAGAATTGGAAAGCCGCAAAAAAGCCGACACACACTTGAACACTTGAAAAAATATGAGCTGAGATTGAAATAGAAAAAAAATTTTGAGGTCTTTAAAATACGTGTTAACACCGAAACTTTAGTTTCTAACTTTTGAAACTTTAGTTTGAACAAAATAATCATTTTCCGAGCTCTACCAGATCACTATAAAGATTATTTTGACCAAATTTTCTGCTTCGCAAGCAAATTTTTGTAAAATGAAGACATTTTTACGCACTTTTTTGGAAGGTCTCCCCCCTCCTTAAGCGTCTCTTCTCAAAACTAATGTTTTTTGGCGTCCCTCATAAATCCGCTACTGCCAATAGTAAAAATTTGGTAACTATTCCCAACTCTGAGCACTTGACAAAACAAAAAATACATATAAAGAGCACCTGAGGTGTCGATTCCATCATCTAGGAGACGATATATTTTTAATGGTTTTAGAAACTCCTACAAAAAAAACCCAAACGGACCAGACTGACTCAATTGTTCCGACTATTTTTGAAGAAAGTGACGAATTATTTGGACTTGGGGTGGTTTTTTCTCCAGACAAACTTAGGCTTTTCAACTAGCAGTTTTTGATATAATATTTTGTGTCATTTGAAAAGGTACTGTTGTTTTGAGCTTGAGTTTAAAGTGAATATTTTACCGGTGATAAAATTTTTGAAGGTTATGGGTGTTTAAACATTGCCAACTTGGCAAATGCGGGACAACTAAAGTCTTAGAAATTGTTCTAACTTGAGTTGAGGCATAACATATAGTCCATTTAACATTTATGCATTCGAGAAAATATCATCTCGTACTTCACATAGCGTGTGCTGCGTGATTTTTGCGACAAATCTTGAAAAAAAGTCCATTTTTTGTAAATTTCAATTTTGTTAAAGCGAAAACTACTATATCGACCTTAAAAGGCAGTCGGATTATTCACCGCTTCGTCCTGATACGAGTAGTCTTGTTCTTCTGCTCAAGAGAATCAAAGGCCTTGGGATTGTTCTATTGACGTTTATGAATCAAGAATTTGGCAAAAAAACTTATCTGATGAAGTGACGATTTCACTAATTGAAAACAACCGAAACCACGCCTGCAGAAGAAAAAAGACAACTAAAAACAGACCGGCTTAGGTTTTTTAGCTAGTCTTTTTCGATGGAACTTTTTTACATCATCTGAAAAGAACTGGTGTCTTGAGTTCACATTTAAAATGATTTTTTAACCATAATAAAATTTTGTAAGAAGTTACGAGGGTTTAAAAATTGCCAATTTGGGATACAAAGCGCGCAACTTTTTTGGCAGTATTAAAGCGGCTAATTCGTTCCAGAACAAACTGAAGCAGGCAGTTTGATTTTTTATTGCGTTATCAGGCCCAGCATATGTCATTTTGTCCTTTGAATAGGGTAAGTGAAATAAAATGGAAAAAAAGCATCAAAAAATTAGGATTTTTTTCCGATCAGGCAACCAATTTTCGACAAAAAGATTCTTTGGCTTTACGCGGCCTTAGAAACATTCAGGGCTACGCTCTGATACAATCAGACTTGTTTCTAGTTGAAATTGTCTGTTTCAATTCATACGACGAAAAAACTGTTAGTTATACCATTTCACGCTTTTTCATTGGGAAACAATTTTTGTATTTATTGAACAAAATACATTTTTTCTATCAAACTTTACAGCACGCACTTTTTCTACACTCTCGAAAAAAATAAAAAGTTTTCTTCTTTACTTTTTGTCAAAAAAAATTGTATGGAAACAGTATAAGCAATTTTTTATATCAGGAAATTGTAAAAATGCATCTTTTATACTATGAAATTATAAATTTAGATTGTTTTCATAAAAGGATATTATTGTTTTGTGTTTTATCTGGAGTCGCAGTGAATTCCGTTTTGAACTTTTGTGACTTGCCTTGAGTTCCGTTTTGAAGTTTTTTTTTATCCGTAAACAAAAACACCAAGTATTTCATAATGAGAAAACACAGAGCTTATGTGGCAATTACCACACGCATAAACTGAAGCTCTTGATTTGACAAACACACTTATGTTGTCACTTAAGCACAAAATCAGGCACAGAATCAGGCACAAAAAAATTGTCTTTGAAAACTTCAGTGGTTCAGAAAAGTGGCCTTTTTTACAGTTTAGCTTACAAAAAACACCATTCTGCTTATACGAAAAATTTTGTTTGTAGTTTTTAGATTTCTTATGGCGAGGTTAATTCTGTCATAGACCCAAAAAACAGCTGAGGGTTTATTGAAGCGCAGAAACGAGTTTGCAATAAAAAATGAGATAATATTGTTTTGTTCAATTTAGTATTTTTTCTGTTTAAAAAGGCATATCAAAACCAAAAATTTTATGACAACCGTTTTTTGCTCTAACAAAAAAATGTGATGCCAAAAATGCTCTTATGTACCAAAATCTAACAGAAGCTTCAATTGTTTGTGTTTTAAACCAATTTTGGATAACTTTTGATTAAAAAAATGCTTGTCATACTATACTTTTTTCTATGGTTATCGTAAAGACTCCAAAAATGTTTTATTTAATGCATTTTTTAACCCAGTTTGCCGTCGTTTTAGATATCTAATATTTTCATTTTGTTCTTTGACGTTATATCCGCCCGCACCGAAGTTTCTTCGATTATTATCTATTATCTGGCGATTTTATGGTCGAACAAAAAATTATTCTCTTAATAATCAATTATCTGGTGATTTTACACGACTTGGTGGTTTATCAGATAAAGTTACTTTTACCAAATAGATTTACCAGATAGAGTAACTTTATCTGGTGATTATCTGGTGAATTTTGAATTCGATTGAAAACAAAAAAATGGGCAACTTCAACTTTTTTAGATTCTTAGTTGCCTGAGCATGAAAATGAAAGATTATTAACAAAAGAAACCTTTTAATTAATTTTGAACAGAGTTTCAAATTTTGTCATGTGTCTTTTTACGTGCTTAATTACAGACCGCACTCTCTGTAGACCGCAACCTCTATCCCGGCGGAACTCAAAATAATCAATTTGATTTGAATGGGCGGGATGAGCGGCAGGTATGAAAAATGTTTTAACCCAACAAAAAGGACCTCATAAATTTGTTTGATTTGCATTGTACTGTAGTATTGCGAAATACTACACACACACAAAAGACCATTGTCTTAATTGTTTATTTAACGACCCAATTCTAAATTGGAGCGTGCCATTTAAATTAAAGCCTCTTTTCACTAAATCAGATATTGACTGATTTACTCTTATTAGGACTATAAAATCTTGTTTTGAAAATCCACTCCTTTTTAAATACTTGTCCAATTTTTCTCATTTTTTCATGCTCAATATTTTAAAAGGGCGGCGATTATTAATACGTCCCTTTTAACTTAACTTGAAACAAACTGGATAAATATTTAGCAGTCTTGCCGGCTGCACTGAAATTCTCCTTGCTTTGATTAAGCAGAGGTGCACCTGCAATATGATGCATCAGAGAGAGTAATATGAATTTTTAATAAGACAAACTGAAGGCTGCGGTTTTTATCAAAGGGGACTAATAAGTTGAAGATATTTGATTTGAAAAAATTAAATAAAAACTAGTTGAAAATTCCCTTATTAAAAAGGGAGAACAAAGGAGCAGGTGAAACCTGAATAATTAAAGATTGAATCAGCCGCCGGTTTATGCTTATGAGCAAAAGGACTGGCCTGAAATCTTCAGTGTTTCGTTTTGCTCAGTCAGCAGCAAGTTAGATATCTTCAGTTAGACCTTTTCAAAAAATAAATAATTTTCCTTTTCTGTATTTACAGTAAAATTAAACTAGTCTTTTTTCACAAATAAAACAGAGAATAAATTCTCATTTCAAGTTCGATAAAATTATAAAACGAGATACTCGAGATAACCCTATCTGAGGAAGTCTGGACTACAAGTACCCAAAGGACTACGGCAAGACGATTCAGACGACCCAACCAGAAGGGCTGACTTGGACAAAATCAAGGGCAACCATACATACAAATCAGCCACCGACCTTAGTAAGAAGATAAAATATTGATGAACAAAATAAGATTAGCTCAACCTCCCCTCATAGGTATATTTCTTTATGCTGTTCGGTTCATTTATATAATCTAATAACCCAGTGCTTTGTATCTAACCAACTAATTAATTCAGACCTTTTCTAACTATTGTTTCTACTCTACTTTTTGTCAAGACAATTTGACGATTTAAGGTGAGACTTATAACTTAGGATAAAATTACTAAGCATTCAACCAGCAATGAGCGCTTAGTAAAGTACTGCAATGGGTAAGTTGAATAGTGTATCTTAGAATAAGTTTTAAAAGCATTTTTTGTTGATGAAAGTCATCTCTTATGCCAGCTGCTAATCCGACCCATTATTTGATTTGGTGGAAACCAAATCAAAGAGCTGGGTCCAGTGAATTATTTTTGCTCTCAAACTAATTGGGAACCAAAAGTTTCAGATTTTACCAAAAGTTTTTGCCCAATATCTGATTTACATTGATAGTTTCTTAATATTTTTATAGCATGTTTTTGTGCGCAAAGTTTTGTTTATATTGATGATTTTCATAATTTGTGTCGTTTGGTTTGAATGGAGATAAAAATCAATTTTTTAGACATTATCATCCATTTTCTTGACAACATAATCGATTTTTTGTGTCCTAGAATTTTTTGCATTTTTATGGCAATAGCAAAAGTTTTGTTGCAATTTTATAGCAGTTTTATGGCAAAAACAAGCGATTTCGTGACAATTTCAGGGCGAAAAAATAGATTTAGTTAAGATTATGTGGAGATAAGAATAGATTTTAGTGGAATTATAGTGCAATATAATCTTCATAAAAATAATCTATTTTCTTTCTATTATAATAGAAAATGTTGCCTAAATTGGTTACACATAATCGCTTATAATGGCAACATTTTCGGCAACATTTTCTCAATATAATCTATTTTTATCCGAGAAACTTCGGTGCGGGCGGCACTTTGTATAAAATGATCCCAGTGTTTATAACTAGCTTAAATTTTTAAGATTGTTTTGCTTATGTTATTTGTGACAGTAGAATCAAACGATGAGATACAACATGAGCCAAAAAACTTAAAATTTGCACAATATTTAGATACAGCAAATTGTAACCAAAAGAG
This sequence comes from Symsagittifera roscoffensis, assembly GCF_963678635.1. Taxonomy (NCBI): domain Eukaryota; kingdom Metazoa; phylum Xenacoelomorpha; order Acoela; family Convolutidae; genus Symsagittifera; species Symsagittifera roscoffensis. The sequence goes on along the minus strand of NC_087062.1, from coordinate 70,899,442 downwards.
AAGACATTTGAATTGATGAGAACGGCGTTATTCTACACGACTAAAAAAACATTTAATTGAACTTTTAAACTTCGAGTTTGAGAACCCAATTAGGACCAAAAAATCCCTCTATCTTTCACAACAACTTTAAAAGTCAAATCCAACAAGCACATAGAAAAAAAGAGAGGTTAAGCTTTTTTATAAGACGTTTGACATATACAGCGTGGTGAGCTTCTATTTCAACACAAATCTCTCAAAAAGTTTTCACTAGTTGTTTTAGAATGAACCTAATCTATGAAAACAAAAAACCACAAACCGTCTGAAACAATTACCTTTTTCCCCAGATAACCTAAATTATAGTAAAAATTATTATTCTTTTATGTAGATTATTATAATGATTTTGATTTTTATGACGAGTACAAGTGTTCATTGCAAATTTCGTTATCATTAATTGTTTGTTACAAAAGTTATTTATATCATATTAATATTACAAAACAAGACTTTTGGATGGCAATCAGCCTTAAAAAATCCAACCTGTCAAATCTTGCTTTTAAAGGGGCGTAAAATCTAGACTGGCGTTATGCGAACTGATCTATAAATTAGATTATACTAACTGAGGTAGCACCATGAATTGAAGAGAGACTTGTCTCCACAGACGGAATAGCCACATGCTGCGATTCCAGCCATAGCCACTAAAACGCTCGTCAAATGCCACCAGGTGAGATTTGCGGGCAACTAAAACAATAGGTGATTAGGAACATAATTGCCAAATAACCAATAAAAATTTCATTGCATTCATAAAATATCCCGTTGCGACGCGGATAGCTGCTAGGTTGAGTTTTCGGAAAATCTGACAGCCAAAAAGATTTAAGCTTTATCACTCATTTTGGGCATTTTGTCTACGTCTGAAGATCACACTATTGTGAAAAGCAAACCAGACCGTTTTTTTCTCAACACCGAGTTATTTTCAAATGGAATTTCTATAATTTTTATGGCAGCTAATTTAAAAAGAAGTGTTAAGAATGACACCTAAAAAGAAGTGTTAAGAAGTGATCACCTAAAAAGAAGGGTTAAGAAAAGAAATTTTAATTGTAATGGATCTTGTTAACTATTTCCCTTCCCCCTATGGTACCTTGTAACGAATAATTAACGAATAATAGTTAACAAGATCCAGAAAAACACCCAAACAAATTTAATTAAAAACACTAAAAACAAGACTGCTCGTATATCAGGGCAAAGCTCTTAATTCATATCGAATAGTATTTGGAAAAAGAAAATATTGAAAATCTATACATTCTGGTCTTTTTTCGGATGCAATACTATCAGGTCTTTTCGGGTCTCTTATACCTTCTAAATGAACAAATTTGGTAGTTCAAATTTCGAGTAGAAACTGAAAGCGCGAAAGCGAGTTAAAGTAAATACCACTCGCGTGCAATAAGCAGCAGCTCGATTAGGAAACCTAGTGATAAGTTTGACATGAACTTCTGTTTCCTAATCAAGCAGCTGCTAATTGCACGCAAGTGGTGCTTAATTGTTTGTTTCACTCGCTTTCGCGCTTTTTATTTCAACTCGAAACTTGAATTGCCAAATTTTTTGTTCCGTTTTTCGAAAAGAAAGTGACGAATATTTGTGCTCGGGGTGGGTTTTTTTCTTTAGACAAATTTCGACTTTTTAACTAGCCGTTTTTGACGGAATTTTTTATCATCCAAAAGCTATTGCTGTCCTGAGCTTAAATTTGAGAAGATATTTCACCTGTGATCATTTTTTGTAAAGTTATGGGGGTTTAAAGATTACCATTTTGGCCAATTTGGGATAATTAACACGGGATATATTTCGCGCTATTAACGCGTAAGCGAGAATTAATCCGTCTTAGAAATCGTTCCAAATTGGTTCAACGAAGCTTATATGTCATAATTGATTTGTTAATAGGAGCAAAATCCATCACTTTGTACTTAATATGACGTGTGGGTGGATGTTCTCACAAAAAATCTCAAATTTTTTTAAAAGTTTTATTTTAAATTTATTTTATTAAGTTTAAATTTTTTAAATGTTATTACTGCTCCATAGACCTTAAAAAGCAGTGGGAACATTCAGGGTTTCGCCCTGATACGAGCAGTCTTGTTCATTTAGAGGGTCATAACCGAAAAAACCCCATTTTGGACGATATTAAAGTGTAAAAATTTGAGTCGTAAGAAATTATTACGACCAATTATAATTAGTAGCAAAAAAACTTGGACAGACAGAATTAAGTAAAATGAGCAATCAGGGCTTTTCGACGCTTTTTTGCAGGCAAAATCTGAAGCCGCACAATCTTGAACTTTTTGTCAGACCAAGCTCGAAATGCAAAATTGTCGATTATCCGATGATTATGGTGGCCTAACTTTTAAATACTGCGTTGAACATCCAGATTACTATAAATAAGTTAGCAAATTTAGTTAAAAAGTTTGAGTTATTTTCTACAAAAAAAACAGAACAGACCCCCCCCCCCAAAAAAAAACGTAAACAAGAAGATTATCAAATCATTCAAAATTTGGAAACTAATCGCAGAGAAACATTAGCCACCCTGAGCAATAATTTTCCTGTGTCAAGGTTTACTATTCGCCGCTTCGGATGCAATTTCCCGCCGTGTTAATCAAATTTGAGCGATACTCTGCTTTATGAACTTTCGACGTTATGTTTATTTCAGTTTTAATTTCCGTTGATGTCTAGACAGTTGCTCTTTTTAATTAATTCTGGCTGTCCGACTTTTTTGCAACTCTTTATAGCTAGCCTCAATTCTTTTTGGAAGATTTTTTTTTGTGCGGGATAATTTGCCACGCATAAATAATTGGCGTTACGCTCTCAGCATTATGAATAAGCTCTTCAAAGCGCACGTAATTTAGTCCAGAAAATGGCAAATTTTAAAACCCCAGAACTTTACAAAAAAATATCGGAGGTAAAATATCTTTTTACATTTGAAATTAGGAAGTCTATATCTTCAATGGGGTATAAAAAATTTTTTGTTGAAAACTATTATTTTGATCGGTGAAAATTGGCTGAATAAAAAAACCACACCGAGCGTAAATTCCTTTTTTTTTCAAAAGTCGTAACAATAAATTAAATAACTTCTACGCCATACTTACTTATGTAGGGTTCATAGTTCATCTGATATTGCACTTCATAAACCTTTTTTGAATCCACCCATTGGATATAGTCCGTGTTCTTCTGGCCTTCCCTCCATTTCGTCCTCAAAAAAGGCTCCACAAACCCATTGGCCCAATCAGACAACAATTCAGATTTGTTCCTCGGAATGGAATAGTTCTCATATCTGGCTGCAATGATTCCAAACGCAGGAACCACATAAGCCTGTTTAACTAGATTCGGTCCACTATCCGAAATCTCCAGCAGCTGAAGATGCGGCTGAATGGTGTCGTAAAGTAGTGGGGAAAAAATGAAGTCAACGTCAACAATGAAAACATAAGGAGAGCTTTCCGGAGAGTTGTTCAGAGCGACGTTGCGTAAAAAGTTTACAGGATATGGTCTTCCGGGGATTTCGTACACTGAAACATTAGATTTGTGGGAACTTTTTTTCATAGTTCCGGACAGTAGTGGATTTGAGAGGGGCTTTTTTAAAAGAAGACTTGGCGCTAAAGTTTTTAGAAGAGGACCTAAAAAATAGTCATCAAAATTGTTTTAAAGATTTAACCCTCCCCCCTCGCCCCACCCCCCCCCCCCCCTTCTTTCGAGAAAATCCCCTGACTGTACCTATGGCTCCAAAACACTGAATCATTTCACATTTCACACGATCTACGCTGTAAAAACAATGGACGCTTTCGACATGCTTTTTCAAGACTGAGCGCTGGCTTAAGGTTTTCTCGATCAATGTAAAGGCCGAAAGCTCGAGGTCGCTAAAATCCGTGCTCGTTACTTCAGTAGAAAAAAGCATTAGATTTTAGCCTAGAAATTAAACCAAAGCCAAAAGTTCCGAATAAGGGGCTCAACCTGGCTTCTCAATATAAATATTCGCAGCTGGTTTTTTGTACTTGCCTTTGTGAAGCTGATGGTCGTAGTAACCAAAGGATGTCCCCACCTCCCCATTTTTGTTATGATTTGTTGCAGCTTATCATGGCAACTGTTTTAATGGGCCAGTACAAAATTTGTTTGTTATGCTTCGGACCTTTTTTCCTTGTCTGGTCAAAATTAAAAAAAAAACTTTGATGTCAGTATTCCGCTGGATGCATTCCTCCATTTTCTTGAAATTTAGAAAAAAAAATTATGCTAATTGGGATCTTTTATGTGGCGAATGGGTCGAAATCTTACGAGATTTGGCTCTAAATGTTAAGATTCAGAGTTAGAGCAAGTAGGACTAGGGGATAGAGGTTTGAGAGTTATCTGAGATTTCAACTGAGGAGAGAGAAGAGATACTGATTGTTGAAGAATGAATTGAGATTGTGTTTATAAAATGACACGACAAACTGAGCATCAAATAGTACCAGTTAATTAATTACCAGTTAATTAATTAGTTTATCAAATACCAGCAGACCAGTTGACCTTGTCTGAGTGCATTGAGTTTTATACCAGTTGACCTTTAATTAGGTTTCTATTGCTCAAGTCTGACCTTGAGTTTGGTCTGGTATTTCACTAGTCTGGCATTGAGCTCGTCTGTCCTCAACACCCCCACTCAGGCTGAATTGGCTTTGTCCAATGTCAGGCTGCAACCCATCAGCGTTCGACGATGTTGATCCACCTTTGCCTTGCTCAGGGATTTCGTCAACAAGTCAGCCTCCATGTTTTCGGTTGGACAGTACTCGAGCGCAAATGTTCCATCCTCGACCCGCTCTCGGACAAAGTGATACTTGACATCAATGTGCTTTGTACGCTTCTGCATTACGGGATTTTTGCACATCTTGATGCAGCTCTGGTTGTCCTCGTTGATCACAGTTGGACCATCACACGTCATATCCATCTCATTGAGTAGGGATCGTAAGTAGAGGCCTTCCTGAACAGCCGCTGCCATTGCTTGATACTCAGCTTCGCTGGTAGATATTGCTGCAGTAGGTTGCTTCTTGGTACTCCAGCTGATTGCTGCTCCTGACCGCTGCACATGAAAACTGTAGCCTGTTGTTGACCTTCTGTCATCAACGTCACCAGCCCAGTCAGCATCTGCTGAACCATAAAGGTTGAACCCATCAGGATCTTTGATGTAGCACAGCTCCAGATCTTTGGTTCCTTTCAGGTATCGCAGTACTCTCTTAGCAGCCACCCAGTGTGTTCTCCCAGGATTCTCCAGAAACCGTGAAAGTTGAGTCACAGTAGCTAGGATGTCTGGCCTCGTTTGCTTGGCTATGTACAATAACGAGCCCACTATGCCTCTGTAGTCCTCACGCTGCATTGCCACTGCTTCTTCTGAGCCCGCTCCAGGGCAGTCCTTCTTCGTCAACTGAGTGCTGATATCAGCTGGTGTCCCTACTGGTTTGCAGTCAGCCAACCCAAAGCGCTCCAAGCAGTCTTCAATGTAGCGAGACTGATTCACAGTGACAGAACCAGGTGCCCGTTTGACCTGCATTTTCAAAAACCAGGCTAATGGACCGCGATCATCCATCTTGAATCGGTCAGTGAATCGGTCCCTCACCCTGTCAACTTCTGCTTGCAGTTTGCAGCCAATGATGATATCATCCACCCATACTAGAACATAGATCATAGCATCATCCATTCCCCTCATCGTGAACAAACAGAAGTCATTGGTGCTTCGAGTGAAACCAGTCTCCAGAAGAAACGTGCTCAGCGTCTGGTACCAGTCCCTTCCTGCCTGCTTCAGCCTATAGATACTGCGTTGTAGCAAACACACTTGGTTGTCCCCGCTGCTGAACCCCTCGGGCTGTTCCATATACACAGTTTCTGTTAACGGCGAGTTGAGGAAGGCTGACTTCACGTCCATCTGATGAAGTACAAGATCATCTTGCGCTCCCAAAGCCAGTAGTATTCTCTTTGTTTCTGGTTTACAGGTTGGCGCAAAGGTCTCATTGAAGTCCAGTCCTTCCACTTGCATAAAACCCTTCACCACGTATCTGGCTTTAAACCGCTCCACTTGTCCCATTGCACCTCTCTTCACAGCAAGCACCCAGCGTCCAGGAATGACCTTGCGAGAATTTGGTCTATCAACAAGTGTCCAGGTGCCCATTGCCTTCAGTGACTGCACCTCCAAAGCCATAGCTGCTAGCCACTGCTCCCTTTCTGGTCCAGATACTGCCTCCAAGTAGCTTCTTGGCTCTTGTGCTATCACTGAAGCATGAGTGTAAGCCAGTCCGTATCGGATGGGAGGGTTCCGCGTTCTAGTTGACCGCTGCTCTGGAATCTCTGTTGGCCTCTGCTCTGGAGGCTCTGTGGAAGGTGGTTCCAATTCTTCAGTCTCGACTGGGTCATCTTCCGTAACCCCCACTGAAGCTGCTGCTCCACTATCATTCGCTTTATTGGTAGACTCAGTGATGGTCTTCGTGCTAGTTTCCTCTACATCAATGCATCCCTCGATTGATAGACCCAGTGTTTGTGACTGCTCACTGTCTACCAGAAAGTCGTCTGGAATGATGTCTTCATTGAACGTCACGCTTCTTGCTCGTACCACTCGCTTTGTCTCCAGGTCCATCAGCAAGTAGGCTTTGCTCTCCTCGTCATAACCAATGAACTTGCTCTTCTTGCCTTTCGGATCCAGTTTCCGCCGGTTTCCTCTGTCCAGGTAGTACGCCAGGCATCCAAACACTCGCAGGTAGTTGACTTTCGATGGCTTCCCATAATGCATCTCCATTGATGAAATGCGATGCTCATTGCTGGATGTAGGACACAAGTTGCGAACCCTGACTGCCGTTGACATTGCTCGTACCCAGAACATCTTTGAGAGCTTTGCATCGGCCAGTAGACATCGAGTCATCTCAGTTATCACCCTGTTGTACCTCTCTGCCACGCCATTCTGTTGCGGAGTATTAGGTACTGTAAACTCCTGTTTCACCTGCATTTCTCTACAGAACATCCGAAAAGCATTCGACGAATACTCACCTCCGTTGTCAGTTCTCAAGCACTTCGGTGTTCCGTGCTCAGCTACAAAGTCTTTGAACTTCGAAAGAGTATCGCTCTTCTTAACCAGGTACTTGACCACTGCCAGACGGCTGAAGTCATCAATGAAGCTCACGGCATAGCGCGCTCCATGCATGCTCGCAACTTCAAATGGTCCCTGGATGTCGCTGAAGACCCGCTGCCCCACTGCAGTTGCCCTGTTCTCTGTCTTCTTTGGCATTGCTACTTCGTGCATCTTCGAAGCTGTGCACACTTCGCAGAACCCTAGCTCGCCGACATCAACAACTGATATTAGATCATGCTTGTTGAGATGCCCCAGCCTTCGGTGCCACAGCATTGCACTACTTGTCTCCATCTTCGCTTTCGTAGCTAGAGTCATCGCGTTCCTCTTGAACTTGCACTCCAGGAAGAAAAGCTTGCCGCGCTGCTTCACTGGTAGCCGTCGACCATCCGGTGCCACAAGATGAGAAGAGTCTGATGTAAAGCTGAAACTAGACCCTCTAGCTATTGCTGAGCTCACACTCATCAGATTCACGTTGTAGCTCGGCACAAACAGCACATTGTGGAAAGTGTAGCTCCTCGTCACATCTTGACAGTCTCGTATGTCCACTTCCACCGAGCCTATGCCCTCAATCTTTGATATTGTACCGTTCGGATTCTCAACTGTTGTCCCCTCATCCCATTTCTCAAAGCTTGAGAAGACAGCCTTGTCGCGCACTACATGATCGGTGCATCCCGTATCCACAATGAGATCATCTCCCTTCATTGAGGTTGTTGCACAACAACTGAAGAACCCTGTCTTTGCCTGCTTGCAGTCCCTTGCAAAGTGTCCTTGTTGTCCACACTTGAAGCACCCTTGCTTCCTTGAAGTTGGACCACTTGCTTCATTCGAGCCACTGCCTCGAGCACCAGATTGACCACTGTCACTTCTGGATCTGCAATCTCTTGCCAAATGACCCTTCTGACCGCACACAAAACAGCCACCACCCGACGCTCCTTTCTTCTTCCTCACAGCTTGCATAGCTATGTGTCCATTCCCAGTCTTCTCTCCACATCGAGCTCGTCTCGAGTCATCATAGTTCCTCAACCTCGTTCTCAGCTCTGTAAAAGTCTTGGCCGGCTGGAAGCTCTCCTGCACCACGAAATGCTCAAAGCTGTCAGGCAGTCCGTTGATCACGAGCGCATTGAAGAGTGTGTCCGTAATTGCTTCCCCAGCTTCACTCAGCCGCGTCATCAGCTCTTGACTTCGAACGAAGTAGTCATCGAGATCCTCCTCTGATCCTAGGCGCAGCTTCGCAAGCTGGCCTACTAGACTGACCCTTGTAGGCCTCTCCACACTGCAAAACTTCTCTTGCAGCAGTCTCCAGGCCTTCGTCCCATCGCCATAGCCATCCGCAGCCACGCAGTCGTTCTTGATGTACATCAGTGTGGTGTTGTTCAGGACCAGAGCTAGATGTGACCACACTGTGTTTCGGTTGTCTTTCCTCTGCTGGATCAGCACAGCTCGCTCCTGCATCTTGGTGTTGTACGCCGTCATCTGGTCAGCATTCGGATTCTCAGGTAGCGTAGGTTCAGCTTCTGGTAGATCGTCATTGCCCATCACAGTCCTGAACAGGCCTTTGGTATGCATCAGTGCCACAAACTTCGTCGACCAAGCTGGAAAATCTTCAGACTTTCCACTGAATCCAGCCAGTTTCAAGTCCATCTCTGCTTTGCTAAAGGCTAGATAAAAGCTAAAAAAAACTCTGACAGAAATCAAATAATTATTAAATCAAAAAGTTTAGAAATCTGGGCCCATAACCTGTTAAGATTCAGAGTTAGAGCAAGTAGGACTAGGGGATAGAGGTTTGAGAGTTATCTGAGATTTCAACTGAGGAGAGAGAAGAGATACTGATTGTTGAAGAATGAATTGAGATTGTGTTTATAAAATGACACGACAAACTGAGCATCAAATAGTACCAGTTAATTAATTACCAGTTAATTAATTAGTTTATCAAATACCAGCAGACCAGTTGACCTTGTCTGAGTGCATTGAGTTTTATACCAGTTGACCTTTAATTAGGTTTCTATTGCTCAAGTCTGACCTTGAGTTTGGTCTGGTATTTCACTAGTCTGGCATTGAGCTCGTCTGTCCTCAACACTAAAATCCAATCCAACCCGACCGCTCATTTCACTCTGTACTTACGTACCGACATGTAGAGCAATGTTGTTTCTCTGGCTCAAAGCTGTCGACTTTTCCCAGTTTCTAAAAAAGTTGATGACTTGTGATTCTGATATGTACAATGCTGCACTGATGCTTCTGTTCCACGACTTCGCAACCCGTTCAAATGCCTCAATTCTATCGAAGCTCAAATGTGTGAGAAGCGCAATCTGATTTGCTGAGTTATGATTTATCGGTGATTCTGAACTTGTGATTGGCTGTGATTTTGAAGAATCGGAATACGGCATGAAAAACGGATGTATTCTGAAATCTGTGTTTCGAGTGAAAATTGAGCAACTAGGGGAAATGCTACCAGTCAAATTCGGCTCTTTTGTTTTATCGGTCACTTGACCGCTGTCATTCAACTTTAACCAGCTGAAAGTTTTACTTCGGAACTGATACCCGTCGACTGTAGCATAAAATAGACAACGTTCCCACGAGCTTCTGAAGTGGTTTATGTTTTGCTCGTTAAAGGCAGCAAAGTTTTTGAACGGAGAATTGAAATGAAGAACTTCGGGGCTCTGCTGACACTTTGGGCAAAATTGAAAATTGTGGACGTGCACAGGCGTTTGGCAGTTAAACTCGCATGGCAAAATATAAAGCATCTCGGGATATGAAGCGAACACTAAAACAAGATTAAGGATAATTCAATTCAAATAAGAAAAAATGGTTACAAAAGGAGTTTTTAATCATTTAATTTTGTATCACTTTAATTAAAATTCACTTAAGATTCATTTAAGTTTTCAATGTCAGTTTTTCATATAAAAAAATTAGAATGGAGTTGAATATGTCCCAAAGGACAAATGTTTTCATGATGACATTTAACGTTTTCATGAACTTTTTCGTTACCCGTTAGCAATGATAGCGAAATTAAGCTGGCGGCTTTCAATGGAAAGTCTGAAAGTTTTTTTAGCTTGGTTGACCAGATTCATTACCAAGGCACCGTATAAGCATAATCAGAGGGGTTCAGCAGTGGTGCTAACCGTTAAAGCTTGATTCAATGAAATATCCATAGACCTCGTCAGGTAGAAAGAGACTAGTTATGCCCGACTATGAGTCCTTTCATTTACGAGGAAACTTCTGCTTAACCACAATGAGAGATACAGATGGTGCAATAGTTTATTGGCTCGTTTATCTAAATAAAATCATCATTTGATGCAACGAATTTGACTTAATGAGGGTCCATTTCTTCGCCCGATCCAAAACTGATGACACAGATTCGTTTTCCTGTTTCAAGCAGTGAACTGGTTCAATAAATGTCAACCAATCACACAACATTGAAAAAGTTGTAGAGCTTTAGTTAAGCTGACTTCAAACTCGTGAGGATACCAGTGGGCATCAGAACACAAAACAACTATCGAAGAGGAACTGTCCTGAAGCTGAGTGAGCGGAGGTAGTTTCAGGGAAAATTAAACACTACACGGGTCTTGTGGGTTTTTATTGCACCTTGTCGGGCAAACAAAGCAGTCAAATTACCTAATGAGAATTGGCTTGAAAATCAAACATACGAAAATTCTTCGAACTCGTACAGGATCAACTGGTGATAATGAGTTTTGATCAATGAGCAGTAGTGCGCAGTGTTCATGTAGCAGATAACCGACAACCGAAACACCTCACCTGTAAATTAGTTAGACTAATGAAAAAACTTTTTTTGTTTTGAAATTCAGAGAATGTAAGGATTATTTATATTTGACATCATTTTGTTCAGGGTCGTTTCTGAAAGAAAGATACAGAGTGGGCTATAAAATGTTTAATAAAAAGCTATGGATGAAGCTGGACTCTACGTATTCACAAACGGGTGGATTAGTTCCAATCATTATTGCGCTCTGATCCTAAGTACACTACTCGTTTCAAAAATTGACAATGTTTTTGAAAAGTGTGAAAAGTTTTTCTCTTGCTCTCATAAATGCTTCAAACCTCAAAAAAATTAATTGAATCTAATATTGCCCTAATCAACTGGGCTCAAAATTGAAATTTTTTCTGATGTTATTGGTTTTACTAAACCGTTTTATTATACAACTTCCTTGTATAAAAAATTTCTAGTAATACAATTCTAAAAAACAGAAATCTGTATGAAAACTCTATGATAAGCATTTTTCAAAGCGTAAAAACTGTACAATAGGATTTTTCTAACAAATCAAGTGATTCAAGTAGTTTTTGGATAACAAAACTCACAGGTCTAAAGTTCATTAGTAAAAAACTTTAATTATGCCTTCGAAACTCTCATAACAAAATGTTTATATCAGGTTAAACAACTCCGGGAAAAAAATTGTTATTAAGAAGAAGCTAAACCTTTTTATATCCGAAGAGAAGTTTTACTTCAAAAAAATCTGTAATGGAAATTCAAGGCTTGTTTTATTGAGTTTTTAAGTTTATCATACCATGCGAAAACGTGAACTAATATTATTGGTTTAACACAAAAGTTCTTTTAATTTTTTTCTTCATTTTTGAAAAACTTTTTCATCGGAAAAACGTTGGACACTTTTTTTCAATTTTTTCCAAAATGCTTTAATTGAGCGTAAGATAAATTTTCCGACTAAACAACATATAAATAAGGCAGATATAGAAATTGAAAAATTGGCATTTTTGACGATATATCAAAATTTTCTCAACTAATAAATTCTAGGTTAAAATAGTTTGAAATTGAAAAAAAAACGTCAACATTTTGATGTGATTTGTAAACTAATTGCGTATGGATGCTAGAAGCTTGAGTTTCTCTCTACTTTCAAAAACAGATATTGCACCTTGATGCCAAAATTTTTCAACATTGTTTTTCCAAGTAGTAAAACCCACAGGCTGATATTCAATGGTAAAATTTTGTGTTACACCTTCGAAGCCTTCACAGCTATTATAATAAAATCGTTTATACCAGACAAAAATACTTTTATAAAAAATTTATTTTTTTCAAAAATAATTCAGTTTTTTTTTCTAAGGCAAGATAACTGAAGTTTCTTCTTCTATATTCAGACAAAAACTATTATATTGAGTTGAAACAAAAAAATAATATTTTTTTTTCATTTTTGACAAGTTTTATCTGCACTTCGTTATAAACAAAATTTTTAATTTTTAATTGCAATTTTTTTCCAAACATAATTGTTCACGCAATAAAACTGGTTAACAAGTAAAGAGAAAAAATGCTTATCATACAACTCAACAAAAAAAACAGCTGAAATTTTTTGCAACAAATAAAACTTTTTAACGTTTTTGAGTGACATCTGAAAATGTTTGCCTTTGGAAACATGCTTATCCCACTACTTTCAAAAAGGAAAATATTATTATGCTATCTATTTTATATTATGCAATTTTTGGCCAAACGAAAACACGAAAAAAAAATTAAAAAAGCGTTGGAAAAAATTACGAAAGGTTTTTAAATTTTATGACGATTTTTCATAAACAAAGCTATGGCAATATGTGATCAGCGCTTTTTTTGTAAGGAGATCAACGCGGATAGACAGTCTAAAATTTAGAGCTTATGAAATATTTCTTGATAAACGAGCTGTACTTTTTGATTGAAAAATTGAGGAGTGCAAGTTTGATTCAAGGAGCGTCGGTATGATATCACTCGATCCGCATCAACATTTCTTTGAGGTACTGAAAAAGTAACAAAAAAATATATCATTGGCTGCAATTTTTGGTCTGTGCAGTAATTGGAACAAAAGCAGTCACTCGGCAGGCACCTGAAAGGTCTCATTGCGAGGCCAAACTGTGCATTCTCTGCATTGTAAGCGGAATCTGCAACAGGCCACAATCAGATTTGTCGCGGAATCCGCAACATTGCTTCTTTCTTTGATCTTCTGTGCTGTTTTGGAATCCACTAACAAATTCCTAAATCATTGTACCGCTCAACATTGCTCCAAAAATTGGCGAATTTGCGGAATCCGCAACTGTATTTGCTGAATCCAGAACAGTTTGTGGAATCAACAAACAAATGATAAGACATTTGTATCGTTAAACTGAGCTGTTGCGGAATCCGCAACTGTAAGTGGAATCCGCAAATTGTAAGTGGAATCCGCAAATTGTAAGTGGAATCCGCAAATTGTAAGTGGAATCCGCAAATTGTAAGTGGAATCCGCAAAGTGTAAGTGGAATCCGCAAAGTGTAAGGGGAATCCACTTACAATTGCGGATTCCACTTACATTTTGCGAATTCAACTTACATTTTGCGGAATCTACTTACAGTTGCGGAATCCAGAACAACTAGCTATATTTGCTTGTTGCGGAATCCGCAACAAAACAAATGTGCCGACAAAATTTACGTTACAGATATATGTATGCGGAATCCACTGAAATTTTGTTTGTGGAATTCACTTACATTTTGGAACATATTTTAAGACTTGCCTCTGGAATCCAAGAACATACAGACACAAAATTGTGCTCCTATCCAGTGCACAGTTTGGCCTCGTAATGCTTGATTTAAAAGGTGTGAATGGAGAGGAGACTGTTAAATTTTTAGAGAGTTGCTATTTAGCAGCCAAAAAGAGACATTTCTAACAGAGAGGTTGAAAGCGTAAGATAAAAGATAATAAAACACTTTTTTGGTAGTGATCAACTATCGAATCTCCGCAAATTCAATTACAAATTGATTGAAACTGCCGTAGAAAAGAGATCAAATGGTAGAAGAGGAAGAGTTGAAAAAAACTTCATCCGATCACTTTGATTTATTTTTCAAATTTCTTCCAACGTTGTAAATCTAGATTAACAATTTTAATAATCAAAACAGGAGAAGACGGTTAAAATAATTGAAAAACCAGTCCTATTTGTCCTGCCCGTTTGTACTCACAGCAAGTCTCAGCGCTGAGTCAGAGTAATCGCATAGCTTAACATCGCTGATCAGGCTCTCTTCGGTGCCATTCTAATTCAGATCAGTACTCATAGCATACGATTACCATTCAAATCAGGTATGATTTAGCGATGAAACAAAACTAAAAAAAAATGGCTGATCCAGCAATGATTCGGCACTGATATGCTCAATAAATTGGCGATGAATCAGACACTTTTTAGCAAAAAAAATTCTGCTATGTCTTTTAAGAATATTGTATTTTAAGAGCTCTTTTGGTAAGAAGAAGTAAAATTTAAGAGTAATCTCAAAAATTCAATATTTTTGATTTTTTTCCAAATCCACGAAATAATTCAAAGCTACTTAAGAAATTTCGTTACAATGTTCTCCTATAGCAACTATTCTTATTCATTAGTTCCTGTCAACTATCATCACGTTAAAAGCAAAAACGTTACAGGCGCATGAGTACGAACAAAATTTGCACGTTCCGGCGCTAATTCATTGATGAATTTTCTCTGAAACCTCTAAGTGGTTCATGTTTCACTGTTTCAATGCTTGAGGCTGAAATTTTCTCTGAAATTGTTAGCTTATGGTTGATTGAAAATGTCGTAGAAAAAATAATATGAATGGCGAATGAAACTCCTTAAAAAAGTAATTGCAAATTTGAGTAATCGCAAATTTGATATGAGATGACTCAAAGCTTTTCTGAATCACAGCAAACTCACAGCAAACTCACAGCAAACCTCCGCGATGTATCTATGTATTAGCATAGATTAGCATTGCTCTCATCGGTGCTTTCATCCGTACCATCATAACGCAGATCATCAGTGATCCAGAGCTGCAAGGACCATTGAACTCAGCGATGAATCATCAAAAAGCTTATGGTTGAACTTTTTGACTTTTTCACATTTAAAGAAGACACCAGCGCAAGGAAAGTGTTGGTCGTACAAATACTCTCATGATTTTATAATGCCAGTTCAATCTTTCTAAAGTTTTCTTTGAAAGTTCGTTAAAATCTATTTGAGAAAAGCATATTGTAGTTTCCCCAATTTAGTGATTTTATAATAATTTCCTTTTGGTTAAGCATCATCACATTAAAAACAATTATTTAAAAAATAGTGGTATATTTTTAACTCATCGCTGACATAACTTTAGTTTTCAACGCTGATTACTTGATGAAACGATGCTAATTGATGGCTCAAAAATGCGTCGAGGAAACAACACTTACTCGCAGCTGAAACATTTATAAAATGAAAAATAGTACAACTTAGCGGCGATAATCTGGTCAGCAAAATTTTGCATTAAAATCACTGAAAATATACATCGGCAAGCCTTCTAAAAAATCTACTGCTGGAGCTGTAAACTAGTCTGCACAGCAAAAATGCCGAGAATTAATGTGAAAGATTATTTTAAAAATTGAGTTAGACATCAATTCAAAGAATCTTACTGAAGACCTTAATTTTTTCCTCTCGTGAAGTGATCAGAACTATAAAAAACCAGCGAGCTGTAAAAAGATTCAATGGGACGGCTGCGCCTTAAAATTTGAAGCAAGCCTAGGGCACAGTAGCTTACAGATAAAGGAATGCGAAAAGGTAGCTGCTTGAACACTTTTATTGGCTTACATGAAATGAACCCATGTTTATTTACAGCTATTTTCAATTGAGGAATCCTCAGTAGTTGACAGTTATGACAGACAGATTTTTAATAAGTTTAATTCAAAAACGATGCCTCTTTTTTCATTTGATTGGGCAGATAATTCATGCCACTTTCTTTTGAAAGCAATCACTCAAGCTGCCCTTTTATTGATTGCAGAAATTTAATAATCTCAACATTTCATCAATACAAGTTTTGGGTATTTTTGAGACGTTTTAACTAGGAATCACATGTTTGAGCGTGTACTTATTGTATTCTAAGGTTTGATCCGCACTCAAATTGTTCACATTTTTTGGTTGGTAAAAAAGGATATAATAAATAAATAGTTCCTTTGGGACGTGAAAGAGTCAAAAATATAAGGTGAACTGATTTCTTCAGCATTAAATCTGCTACTGGTTAATTTTTCCAACTATAATAGAGGTGGGGTGTGTTTAGAGGGATGTGTTAGGGGTGGTCTCGAAAAAATAAGCTGGCGATTGTGAACCTGCATTGAATATATCTTGGTCTGCTGTTTTCACAGATGACCTTTCACTCAGCTCCGATGCCACAACTGAAGTCCACCTTGACCTCCAAAGTGAACTGTTTAGTCTGTCCAGAAGTACCAAAATGACACCTGAGTTTACTCCCCTCCCTCTCGCAGTCCAATTATTGTCACCTTTGATATAGTAGTTGCTCTGATTTTCCGTCATCCCTAAAAATCCAGACAGTTTTTTAAATTAGTTTTTCTAACAGTGATGGAAAAATTACTCTATACCAAAGTAGCTCTATACCAATTACTCTATACTCTCAAACTTATTTCGAAAAAGTTGAAATCTACTTCAAGCAAATAACTTTGGGTTTTGAAGTCTATAAAATCTATAAAAATGAAAAAAAAATTATGAAAATTTGAAATTTCTTTGGAAAGTTATCAAAAAACAGGGTGTATAAATAAGCAGTAGCTGTATAAATTTTTAGTAGGAAAAAGAAAATTTTTGTGAAAAAAACTAATTGAAAAAACCATTCAATTTTGATTTTGATAGCAATCTCAAAAATTGAAATACTTGTCTCCGACAAGAGTAGCTGGTTGCTATGAGTTATGAGAAAATTCCGACCACAATCACTAGAAAAAAAATCTTATCTTTTTTTTAAGTGTCGTTGTAGATCGTGATGCGATGAAAGGACCTAAACTGAACCCTTGAACTTGGGTATACTCAAAAGTAATATGGCGTATTGGAAAACAGTTATCTTGAAATGAATAGAAAAACGAAAAAAAAATTCAAAAAATTGCAGGAAAATTTTCTACTCTTTTAATTGATATATCATTCGGCCAATCGATTTTTATTTATGCTGCATGATTTTGCGCAAAAAAATTACGAAGAAAAAACATAAAAACATCACTACTAAAACACATCCGAAAACAATATTCCTCCCGCGTTCATTGGTGGGAATAACAAAAAATATCTTTGCAAAATTGAGCCAAACAATTTAACTACGAAAACTACAAAAAATCACAAAAACCTTGCTCATGACATAATAAAATACATTTTTGGGGAAAACTTTACCGACATACAGCTTACTGCTCGTTATACAAAACAATTAGTTAGCAAAACAATTTGTTAAGAATTTTAGTTGTTACAGCTTATTCGCAGGCTATTGAACCTATTTGCAGGTAAATACAAAAAGTACCCGTACCCAGGGAAAGCTGTTTTTCTAGATATAAACGTTAAATAAATTACCTGGCCAATTTTTTTGTATTTTCTGTACAGAAAAGATCTGGTTCTTTCTGAGTTTAGAAATAACCATTTTCTGGAAAGAAATAACCACATTCAGTTAGCTCCTCAACCGCAACTCCAAGATAAACATACTTGGATGATAAACCAAAGTCGTAGCAATACAATGCCAAAAAAAACACTGGTTATAATAAGTGTTGCTTTGCATTAGATTGCTAAAACTATTCAATAGCATGTAGGTCTAGTGGACTAGCGGTTAGCACAGCGGGCTATGAATGCGGAGGTCGGGAGTATGAGCCCAAGTCGTAGATTTTTTCTAGCTAGAAGTAGCCTAGATTTAGCTAACTTCTGATCAAAAATAAGACAAGAAATAAAGAATTTTAAGAAATTCCCTGCTGTATTTAAACATTTCACGAAGAATTTCGGACCAGAAAATCAGTTTAGATATAAAGTATTCCAGGTCAGAATTTTTTTTTCGGTATGGGTATTCAGCAATGACTCAATGCTGGAATATTTATCGTAGCACTCATATTTCAACCGATTATGATTAACATTACGCTGATCATACTTTCAATCAAGTGTGGCAAATTCTCATTTTGTAAACAGTGATGAATGCTAGTGAGAGTTTAGCCTCAATGATAATTGAATATTTTTCGTTAATCGGAAGTAAAAGGAGCTACAATTCAATGTATAGTTCAATTGAATGCAAACAATCCATTGACTTAATTATCCGAACTATTTTCAAGATCAATTTTAAAGTTATTCTGCTATCATATATTAGCTGACCTTTATATTTTTCTTCCGAACTTATCCCTGCTCTAGTTTTTTTTTTTCAGATAAATTGTTTTGTAAACGATATCTAATTACTTTTCATAGAAATTTGTTAAGAAAATAAGAGTTATTCATTAAAATGTACTGATACAAATCGGAATCGTATGGGGGAACAGCATTAATACAGCACGGCCCGTTTTCAGGTGTCTCAATACGTGGAGAACAAAAAAAAGAACTAACTTCATAGATCTAATGGATCGTTGTACTCGTAAACATTTTTTACACGTAAACCTCTTTATACTCTCTTTTCACTTTTCTAAATATAAAATATTTTTTTTGTTTGCTCGGGTAGCCTTATCTATCCAGTAGCTAGAATGCTACAAAAACAACTTATCAGAAAACAACTCATGTAAGACAACAATTTGAAACATTATCAAGAATTTTTTGAAATTTAGGTGTGATTGACACTCTGTTGAGTTTATTCATATTTATAGCTAGAAATTGATTTTACTTTTTCTTTGTATGTTTTGCGTTCAACTCTTGTTCAGTTATGACATATCTCACTGTATCAGCTTTTCATTCTTGTCGCATAATTTTCCTGGTCAACTTCAAAACTTTGAACGCAAAATTTTTCTTACGATATATATTAAATTTTCATGCATTAATTTAGTAATTGGATCCATCCTACGCTTATAAAAATTCTTATGTTTAGATTTCCTTTTTTTTTTCCAGTACTAACAATTAGGTTTTGGTTGGTGCTTGCATAAACTAAAACTCCATATTGGATGATTGGTGCTCTCTTATCCTAAACCGTGAATGTTTTGAGCTCAAAAATAGGATTAAACGACACCTTATAGTTGACTCGGGAACATTTTCTCATTCTGGTAAGCATTCTGCGTTAGGTAAATTAATCTTCGTAAATAATCGAAGCATTTTGAACATGTATTCATTTTTTTCTGAAAACATCTAGGCATTTTCATCACTGCTAGTTGAAATAGTTTGAACGGCTGTTGGATCAGTCAGGATTTGCATCAACTCAATAATGAAAAAAATATATTGAGAAGTATTTTTCAGATTTGCATCAAACTAGTTCTCACAAATCAAATTTTCTGGAAAAGTGAGGATGCGTAACGAAAAAAGTATGAGATATAAAAAAAGGTTAATTTCATTGACTCGAGAAAAAACATTGAGCGATATCATAGAAATATTAAACAGCAAGTTTGATATCTAAAACATAATAAAACATGAGGAAAGATTTAACAAAAAAGTGGTGCTTTAATCTATGCTTACTGAACTTTCTTTGTTGAGATCACCGAATCAGATACTTTTATCTAATTGAAGTTTAACCTAATAAATAAGAAAGTTTACATGGCATTTGAACAGCTACATTTTATTCAATTTGAAGTGCAGACTTTTTTCCGGAAAAACAAACAGATTGACTGGAGACATATCAGCCAATAACCATAGTCACAATAATTTTTATTCAAAATATCGAGTACAAACGGCATTGGCAGGTAGCGAACGCTTGCTACGCTGCGCTTACTTTCGATAGTAGAGATATAGTGCGCAAGAATCAGCTTTTGTTTTACTAGTATAGGTTGTTTCGAATGTCTAGAACTGAAATTGGCTGTAATTTCCTTAATTAAAATTGACTGAAACATCTGGTGTATTCTTACTGAAGGGCCTCAATATAAAAATGTCCGAAATGTCTGCGTCTATTAAAGATGTTTAACGGCATGTCAAAAACGAAGAAGTACGTCTGGTTATTGACTTGAAACTTCAACAAAAATGCTCGCTCGTGTCAAGACAAAGTCTAAATGTTTCGTTGCCTTTTTTTACTATATTTATAAAGTAGTGTTCGCTTTCCTAAAATTGCAAAGTATCTGTTTATAAATGATTGTAACGAAATAACAAGGACAACAAGCATACGTCAATTCAACTTGGATTGATTTTTAAGCCAAATTAAATCGCCACTTGCACGGTAATAATGCAAGTATATCACTGGTTATTTATCCCAATTTGACCAAACTGGCTATTTTAAAACTCTTTTAGTTTTGTGCAAAATGATCACCGGTGAAACATAGTTTTAGTTTTGAGCTCAAGAAATCAAAGAAATTAAGTATCCCGTCAAAAATGGCTATTTAAAAGGTCGAAAGTTGTCTGGAAAAACCACCCCGAGCACGAATATTCCGCTATTTCATACGGAAATCGGAACAACCATAAATCATTACCAACTCAAAAATATCAGCACTCAATCAAAACTCAGTTCAAATCTGGCGAACCTAAGTTAGTTAAAGTACTTTGGGTGCATGTTAATAAAATCCTTGCTGGATCATTGTAACTTTTGTAGGCTTAGGATAAAAAGAAAATACATGAACCATGAAATTATTTCATTACTTGCCAATTATAAAGATCTAACCGCACGTCAGAATGAAAATAGCCGTGGTCAGTAACGTCAATAGTTTTTATCCTTTTGTAAGACAAAAATAAATAAAACTGGAGTTAAGCGGGAAAATTTATATTTTAATCACAAATAAATCCAATGTAAATAGCCCCAAGAGACCAGCGAATTTCGATCGACAAGATAAGCTATAAAGAAAGGGAGCAAACTCAGATTTTATAGCAATGCAACTCCCAACCGATAATGGGTTGTTTGTCTGATGAAATAAACTCAACGATTTAAGTCCCTCTAAACTTGATTCTGATCCCTATCGATTGAATTTTCATTGCTATTTTTTGCTTTGAGTCAAAGAGTAAGTTTTTAAAAATCACCGATCGTTACAGGGGCGGATCTAGGATTTTATCGGGGGGATGTTCGAAAAATTGTCTACCTTTCTTTAGGTCGAGCAAATCATCTTTCCGAACACTCTCAGAACGCTATAAAGTACCTATATGCCTATTTTGCGCCGTAGGCAATTTTTTTTACATTTCTACAAAAAACACGACAAAAATGTTTTTTTTTGGAGCACGCTTGCCTTCAAAAATTGTATACTTTGGCGCCAAAGGCGCCTTTAGAAAAATTTTAGGGTCAGTTGGCCTAAAATGGATGTCATGAAATAATAACAATCGGGACCAATTGTTTTTGCAAATGTTCAGTGTTTACTATCGGCAAAACTAGAACCCGAACTAACAAAAAGGTATGTTGCGACCATTGCGACTCAAAATATGCATGCTGCAACTTTGTGCAACCGAAGTAGTTTGCACGACTTTGCGCGACCCAAAACAGATATGATGCGATTTTGCGCGACCCCAAAAAGGTATGTTGCGACCATTGCGACTCAAAATGGGCATGCTGCAACTTTGTGCAACCGAAGTAGTTGGCACGACTTTGCGCGACCCAAAACAGATATGATGCGACTTTGCGCGACCCCAAAAAGGTATGTTGCGACCATTGCGACTCAAAATGTGCATGCTGCAACTTTGTGCAACCGAAGTAGTTTGCACGACTTTGCGCGACCCAAAACAGATATGATGCGACTTTGCGCGACCCCAAAAAAGTATGTTGCGACCATTGCGACTCAAAATGGGCATGCTGCAACTTTGTGCAACCGAAGTAGTTTGCACGACTTTGCGCGACCCAAAACAGATATGATGCGACTTTGCGCGACCCCAAAAAGTTATGTTGCGACCATTGCGACTCAAAATGGGCATGCTGCAACTTTGTGCAACCGAAGTAGTTTGCACGACTTTGCGCGACCCAAAACAGATATGATGCGACTTTGCGCGACCTGAAAAAGGTATGTTGCGACCATTGTGACTCAAAATGTGCATGCTGCAACTTTGTGCAACCGAAGTAGTTTGCACGACTTTGCGCGACCCAAAACAGATATGATGCGACTTTGCGCGACCCCAAAAAGGTATGTTGCGACCATTGCGACTCAAAATATGCATGCTGCGCTTTGTGCAACCGAAGTAGTTTGCACGACTTTGCGCGACCCAAAACAGATATGATGCGATTTTGCGCGACCCCAAAAAGGTATGTTGCGACCATTGCGACTCAAAATGGGCATGCTGCAACTTTGTGCAACCGAAGTAGTTTGCACGACTTTGCGCGACCCAAAACGGATATGATGCGACTTTGCGCGACCCCAAAAAGGTATGTTGCGACCATTGCGACTCAAAATGGGCATGCTGCAACTTTGTGCAACCGAAGTAGTTTGCACGACTTTGCGCGACCCAAAACAGATATGATGCGACTTTGCGCGACCCCAAAAAGGTATGTTGCGACCATTGCGACTCAAAATGGGCATGCTGCAACTTTGTGCAATTGAAGTAGTTTGCACGACTTTGCGCGACCCAAAACAGATATGATGCGACTTTGCGCGACCTCAAAAAGGTATGTTGCGACCATTGCGACTCAAAATGTGCATGCTGCAACTTTGTGCAACCGAAGTAGTTTGCACGACTTTGCGCGACCCAAAACAGATATGATGCGACTTTGCGCGACCCCAAAAAGGTATGTTGCGACCATTGCGACTCAAAATATGCATGCTGCGCTTTGTGCAACCGAAGCAGTTTGCACGACTTTGCGCGACCCAAAACGGATATGATGCGACTTTGCGCGACCCCAAAAAGGTATGTTGCGACCATTGCGACTCAAAATGGGCATGCTGCAACTTTGTGCAACCGAAGTAGTTTGCACGACTTTGCGCGACCCAAAACAGATATGATGCGACTTTGCGCGACCCCAAAAAGCTATGTTGCGACCATTGCGACTCAAAATGGGCATGCTGCAACTTTGTGCAATTGAAGTAGTTTGCACGACTTTGCGCGACCCAAAACAGATATGATGCGATTTTGCGCGACCCCAAAAATGTATGTTGCGACCATTGCGACTCAAAATGGGCATGCTGCAACTTTGTGCAACCGAAGTAGTTTGCACGACTTTGCGGGGCCCTAAATCGGATATGATGCGACTTTGCGCGACCCCAAAAAGGTATGTTGCGACCATTGCGACTCAAAATTGGCATGCTGCAACTTTGTGCAACCGAAGTAGTTTGCATGACTTTGCGCGACCCAAAACAGATATGATGCGACTTTGCGCGACCCCAAAAAGGTATGTTGCGACCATTGCGACTCAAAATGGGCATGCTGCAACTTTGTGCAATTGAAGTAGTTTGCACGACTTTGCGCGACCCAAAACAGATATGATGCGACTTTGCGCGACCTCAAAAAGGTATGTTGCGACCATTGCGACTCAAAATGTGCGTGCTGCAACTTTGTGCAACCGAAGTAGTTTGCACGACTTTGCGCGACCCAAAACAGATATGATGCGACTTTGCGCGACCCCAAAAAGGTATGTTGCGACCATTGCGACTCAAAATATGCATGCTGCGCTTTGTGCAACCGAAGCAGTTTGCACGACTTTGCGCGACCTAAAACAGATATGATGCGATTTTGCGCGACCCCAAAAAGGTATGTTGCGACCATTGCGACTCAAAATGGGCATGCTGCAACTTTGTGCAACCGAAGTAGTTTGCACGACTTTGCGCGACCCAAAACAGATATGATGCGACTTTGCGCGACCCCAAAAAGGTATGTTGCGACCATTGCGACTCAAAATTGGCATGCTGCAACTTTGTGCAACCGAAGTAGTTTGCATGACTTTGCGCGACCCAAAACAGATATGATGCGACTTTGCGCGACCCCAAAAAGGTATGTTGCGACCATTGCGACTCAAAATGGGCATGCTGCAACTTTGTGCAATTGAAGTAGTTTGCACGACTTTGCGCGACCCAAAACAGATATGATGCGACTTTGCGCGACCTCAAAAAGGTATGTTGCGACCATTGCGACTCAAAATGTGCGTGCTGCAACTTTGTGCAACCGAAGTAGTTTGCACGACTTTGCGCGACCCAAAACAGATATGATGCGACTTTGCGCGACCCCAAAAAGGTATGTTGCGACCATTGCGACTCAAAATATGCATGCTGCGCTTTGTGCAACCGAAGCAGTTTGCACGACTTTGCGCGACCCAAAACAGATATGATGCGATTTTGCGCGACCCCAAAAAGGTATGTTGCGACCATTGCGACTCAAAATGGGCATGCTGCAACTTTGTGCAACCGAAGTAGTTTGCACGACTTTGCGCGACCCAAAACAGATATGATGCGACTTTGCGCGACCCCAAAAAGGTATGTTGCGACCATTGCGACTCAAAATGTGCATGCTGCAACTTTGTGCGACCGAAGTAGTTTGCACGACTTTGCGCGACCCAAAACAGATATGATGCGACTTTGCGCGACCTCAAAAAGGTATGTTGCGACCATTGCGACTCAAAATGTGCATGCTGCAACTTTGTGCAACCGAAGTAGTTTGCACGACTTTGCGCGACCCAAAACAGATATGATGCGACTTTGCGCGACCCCAAAAAGGTATGTTGCGACCATTGCGACTCAAAATGGGCATGCTGCAACTTTGTGCAATTGAAGTAGTTTGCACGACTTTGCGCGACCCAAAACGGATATGATGCGACTTTGCGCGACCCCAAAAAGTTATGTTGCGACCATTGCGACTCAAAATGGGCATGCTGCAACTTTGTGCAACCGAAGTAGTTTGCACGACTTTGCGCGACCCAAAACAGATATGATGCGACTTTGCGCGACCCCAAAAAGGTATGTTGCGACCATTGCGACTCAAAATGGGCATGCTGCAACTTTGTGCAATTGAAGTAGTTTGCACGACTTTGCGCGACCCAAAACAGATATGATGCGACTTTGCGCGACCTCAAAAAGGTATGTTGCGACCATTGCGACTCAAAATGTGCATGCTGCAACTTTGTGCAACCGAAGTAGTTTGCACGACTTTGCGCGACCCAAAACAGATATGATGCGACTTTGCGCGACCCCAAAAAGGTATGTTGCGACCATTGCGACTCAAAATATGCATGCTGCGCTTTGTGCAACCGAAGTAGGTTGCACGACTTTGCGCGACCCAAAACAGATATGATGCAATTTTGCGCGACCCCAAAAAGGTATGTTGCGACCATTGCGACTCAAAATGGGCATGCTGCAACTTTGTGCAACCGAAGTAGTTTGCACGACTTTGCGCGACCCAAAACAGATATGATGTGACTTTGCGCGACCCCAAAAAGGTATGTTGCGACCATTGCGACTCAAAATGTGCATGCTGCAACTTTGTGCGACCGAAGTAATTTGCACGACTTTGCGCGACCCAAAACAGATATGATGCGACTTTGCGCGACCTCAAAAAGGTATGTTGCGACCATTGCGACTCAAAATGGGCATGCTGCAACTTTGTGCAACCGAAGTAGTTTGCACGACTTTGCGCGACCCAAAACAGATATGATGCGACTTTGCGCGACCCCAAAAAGGTATGTTGCGACCATTGCGACTCAAAATGGGCATGCTACAACTTTGTGCAACCGAAGTAGTTTGCACGACTTTGCGCGACCCAAAACAGATATGATGCGACTTTGCGCGACCCCAAAAAGGTATGTTGCGACCATTGCGACTCAAAATGGGCATGCTGCAACTTTGTGCAACCGAAGTAGTTTGCACGACTTTGCGCGACCCAAAACAGATATGATGCGACTTTGCGCGACCCCAAAATAGTATGTTGCGACCATTGCGACTCAAAATGGGCATGCTGCAACTTTGTGCAACCGAAGTAGTTTGCACGACTTTGCGCGACCCAAAACAGATATGATGCGACTTTGCGCGACCCCAAAAAGGTATGTTGCGACCATTGCGACTCAAAATGTGCATGCTGCAACTTTGTGCAACCGAAGTAGTTTGCACGACTTTGCGCGACCCAAAACAGATATGATGCGACTTTGTTCGACCCCAAAAAGGTATGTTGCGACCATTGCCACTCAAAATGGGCATGCTGCAACTTTGTGCAACCGAAGTAGTTTGCACGACTTTGCGCGACCCAAAACAGATATGATGCGACTTTGCGCGACCTCAAAAAGGTATGTTGCGACCATTGCGACTCAAAATGGGCATGCTGCAACTTTGTGCAACCGAAGTAGTTTGCACGACTTTGCGCGACCCAAAACAGATATGATGCGACTTTGCGCGACCTCAAAAAGGTATGTTGCGACCATTGCGACTCAAAATGGGCATGCTGCAACTTTGTGCAACCGAAGTAGTTTAGACGACTTTGCGCGACCCAAAACAGATATGATGCGACTTTGCGCGACCCCAAAAAGGTATGTTGCGACCATTGCGACTCAAAATGGGCATGCTGCAACTTTGTGCAACCGAAGTAGTTTGCACGACTTTGCGCGACCCAAAACAGATATGATGCGACTTTGCGCGACCCCAAAAAGGTATGTTGCGACCATTGCGACTCAAAATGGGCATGCTGCAATTTTGTGCAACCGAAGTAGTTTGCACGACTTTGCGCGACCCAAAACAGATATGATGCGACTTTGCGCGACCCCAAAATAGTATGTTGCGACCATTGCGACTCAAAATGGGCATGCTGCAACTTTGTGCAACCGAAGTAGTTTGCACGACTTTGCGCGACCCAAAACAGATATGATGCGACTTTGCGCGACCCAAAAAAGGTATGTTGCGACCATTGCGACTCAAAATGTGCATGCTGCAACTTTGTGCAACCGAAGTAGTTTGCACGACTTTGCGCGACCCAAAACAGATATGATGCGACTTTGTTCGACCCCAAAAAGGTATGTTGCGACCATTGCCACTCAAAATGGGCATGCTGCAACTTTGTGCAACCGAAGTAGTTTGCACGACTTTGCGCGACCCAAAACAGATATGATGCGACTTTGCGCGACCCCAAAAAGGTATGTTGCGACCATTGCGACTCAAAATGGGCATGCTGCAACTTTGTGCAACCGAAGTAGTTTGCACGACTTTGCGCGACCCAAAACAGATATGATGCGACTTTGCGCGACCCCAAAAAGGTATGTTGCGACCATTGCGACTCAAAATGGGCATGCTGCAACTTTGTGCAACCGAAGTAGTTTGCACGACTTTGCGCGACCCAAAACAGATATGATGCGACTTTGCGCGACCCCAAAAAGGTATGTTGCGACCATTGCGACTCAAAATGGGCAACCGAAGTAGTTTGCACGACTTTGCGCGACCCAAAACAGATATGATGCGACTTTGCGCGACCCCAAAAAGGTATGTTGCGACCATTGCGACTCAAAATGGGCATGCTGCAATTTTGTGCAACCGAAGTAGTTTGCACGACTTTGCGCGACCCAAAACAGATATGATGCGACTTTGCGCGACCCCAAAATAGTATGTTGCGACCATTGCGACTCAAAATGGGCATGCTGCAACTTTGTGCAACCGAAGTAGTTTGCACGACTTTGCGCGACCCAAAACAGATATGATGCGACTTTGCGCGACCCCAAAAAGGTATGTTGCGACCATTGCGACTCAAAATGGGCATGCTGCAACTTTGTGCAACCGAAGTAGTTTGCACGACTTTGCGCGACCCAAAACAGATATGATGCGACTTTGCGCGACCCCAAAAAGGTATGTTGCGATCATTGCGACTCAAAATGGGCATGCTGCAACTTTGTGCAACCGAAGTAGTTTGCACGACTTTGCGCGACCCAAAACAGATATGATGCGACTTTGCGCGACCTCAAAAAGGTATGTTGCGACCATTGCGACTCAAAATGGGCATGCTGCAACTTTGCGCAACCGAAGTAGTTTGCACGACTTTGCGCGACCCAAAACAGATATGATGCGACTTTGCGCGACCCCAAAAAGGTATGTTGCGACCATTGCGACTCAAAATGGGTATGTTGCATCTTTGCGGGACCAAAATGTTTGCGCGTTTTTCCCGGCGCACAAAATTCAATTTGCGACTTTGCGCTACTTTATATATAAAAAGAGCCTGAAATGATTTTTTCAAAATTTAGCCCGCGGCACTGAAAGTGCGGCCAGAAGCTTTAATGCTCTATGAGAGTTCGACTTAAAAAACAGTTGTCGGAAGCTCAGCGCTCAACTGTGCCTCAAGTTTTTGTTCTGTGCACGTGACAGAATAATTTGAAAGAACTAATATGGCAAAACTAAAAGCACTGCAACCAGCAATTTGCCAGATGTTTGCTTAAGGCAGTTAACTTGCTGATACCATAATTTGTAAATTTGGTTTGATCAGAACTATTAAGTAAAAAAGCTTGACATATGCTTCCAATGAATGCAAATTGTACAAGAAGTCCAAAAAATTTCCTCATCAGATAACTTTATTGGGGTCAAATGGAGGCCGAAAATAAAATAAGAACCCTAGAACAATTAAAGAAATGAAAACAGTTTGAAAAACTTGGTAGTTCACAGACTTGTTCCATGAAGGACAACCGTTAGAGTTTTTCAAGCATGTGAGAATAAAAATCGCTTTAGAAATTGTGATTTGAACAATTACCGAATACAATTTCCGTAGAGTTTCTTCGCATCTGTTGGAGAAGTGACCATGCTCTTGTGACGTCAGTCTCGAACACCATGTCTGTGTCCACAATCAACACGTGACTCGTTTTGATTCGCTCACCAGCAGCCAAAATTGAAGGGATGAGAAGTTTACTGAAAAGGGAGAGGCTTACGTTCAGAAATGGTTTACAGAAAAGGCTAACGCTCGGTGGGAAAAGTCCTAAAGTCTGTATTTCGAACCCCTTTTTTGACATATGCATGTTGCTTAAGAGCGAAGCTAATTTTTTCATTCGCCCACAAAAATCATCTAAAATTTCAGGCGGAATCAATCGAAGACGCCAATTTCTGTAAATAGTTGAACAGTGGTATCTTGATCATTCAGCAGGTACGTAGGTTTTATTAATATTCTATCAATAGTAAATTTTATCTATATGTTTTTAAAAAGAAGCGTATCGTAATGTTTGAGTTGAAAAATCTCAAACTGGACCATCAGTACTACAGCCGTGTTCTCTCAAGTTGTTACACTTTGTTTTTGTTCAGATTTTCAACCAAGTTTAATGCATTAAATGGGCTATATCTTTTGATTAAATTAACTCAACGTCGTGATTCTTGGCAAGTAGATTACACTTGCATTTTCACACGATAGTATGACCGGCGTGAACGTTTGTTCACAATGAGGCGAACATTTATTGCATTTATTTCTGATGGCACCGGAAACCCCAATTCTGTTAAGAAATTGAATTATACAGCTGAAGGAAAAGGGCCAGAAGCAAAGCCACATTGCCAATTCCTTAAGGATTTCTCGTATGACTGTGCACAGAATCCTCAAATTACAGTAATGATTTGAGGTTGCGTGACCTATCACGGATTTCGCAAATTAGAGAAGAATAATGGAATTCTCAACAGCGAAAAATACAAGGAAATACTAAAGCGAAATCTGCCGGATGTTATCAACAGCGTTCACGGAGACGAGTATGTATACCAACAGGACAACGCCCCCTGCCATGTTTCTAATTTAATGAATACGTTTTTCACAGAAAAAAGCATCCTAACGACTACATGGCCCCCTCAATCACCCGACATTAATATCATCGAAAACCTGTGGAAGATGCTGAAGAAATCCTTAATAGATAGCAATATCGAATTTCGATCTAGAGACCAGTTGTATGAAGAAGTAGAAAAACACTGAAATCTGATTACTCAAGATGCCATTAACAAACTGTATGATTCCTTGCCTCGGCGCATGGCTAAAGTATTGAAGATGAGGGGTGAAATAACCAAGTATTAGACCTTTTCGTTGTTTTTTTTTTTTCGTTCAAAAAACGAAATCTGTAACACAAGACGAGCAATTTAAGTATTTGCTTATGTACATTGTGTTTTTTTTGTCGCAAAAGTGCAACAACTTGAGAGAACACGACTGTATTTGTGTTTTCTTCTCATCAACAAATTTATATGAACGTATTTTACGCTACTGTTCAATTCACAATTACAGTTACAGCTTGTCGAGGTTCAAAAAAGCAGGAATATAAATTTTTCGTTTGATTTAATTGGTCAATTATTCCATATTTAGTTATTATTGGATAACGCGAACAAAATTTGGCTTATTTTACCACCACCCCTAACTTTTACAAGTGTTCTATTTATTCACTTTGCAGTATTGCGTATATTACACTAATTTCAAGCTTAACCTAGTTTTTTAACGCTTTAAATACCAGCCCGATTAAAATAACTTTTTCACTATTGGACTCATTTTTTCGTCTGGTTTGTCTGAATATTATAAATAAGTATGACGCCAATTTATACGGACTGGTTTTTTTCTACTGCCCTAAATGGCAACAAAAAAGGCCAAGCACCTCGTCGTTTTAAAGTTCATTGAAAAATTGATAAAAAAATACCTGTAAACCAGAGACTTGAAGAAAATGTTAAGTTTTTCTAACAAAATTAGCACAATTCTGCTATATAATTTCAAATGCGTGGGAAGTAGAAAGTGTTATCGGATGACACGAAAATCTTTGACAATTATAGTAGGAAAAGACTACTTAATTTTTCCTCCAGAAAAGACCGGTTTAATTTTTCCTTATATCATCCCTGCTCGCTTAAGTCGAGCCCAAAAATTTTCCGTTTTTAGTGAAAAACAATTTTCAACAACCTCCTGTTCTTACTTTAACGCTTCCAAATGTAATAGAAGTAACAATTCATGTACATTTTAAAATTAGCGGAATTTGAGATTAGTGGAATAAAAGAAACAAACTTTTAAATGTTTATGCTCTTATCTTTATATGTGTATCCGTCCAATTTTTATATACTATTTATTTTAAAACTAAGACATCAAAAAGATCGATGAAATAAGGTGACGCTTATAGCGCTTAATTATTAAGTAACTAAGAAAACAAGTCACGCTAGATGACCGAGCCCTTGTTACTTTCCTAAAGTACAAATGCAGACCACAGCAGAGAACAACCCCGTAAGACACTACTTTTCAAGAACATCTAAAAGCAAGTTTTTCTACATAAAATTTTAGAAAGCTAAGAGATTTTCTCTACTAGGTTCCCCTATTTGAACCTCAAAGACCTAGCAGTTTCTATGTGTTTTTTTAAAAGAAAAGATGGCGCTTTTCATAAAATATTTTCCCAAAGTTTATAGAAAACATCAAAACTATAGAAAACGTCAGTCCACGCTAAATTTGAATTCCATCATTAATATAAGGAAAACCCAATATGATTTTATATTGCCACGTTTAATTTCTACGAATTTTATCCCTTAAACGCTGCATTAATTACATGAGCTAAAATTAAGATTCATTTTCCAGAAACGAACATTTTGAAAACACAAAACGCAAAAATTGTAACTCGAATCAAATTTTTCAGTACCGGACACCACAAATCAGTTATCTAGACAAGCTCAGATTTCATTTCTACAAATACAGTTTCAGAGCAAGTTTTTGCTCAAAACAATCCACATTTTAAGGTTTAAACTAGGAATAACAATTTAGGAATCACAAACTAGTTCAAGTAAAAAAATTCTATTCTTAAAATTCGAATTGTTAGGTTTGGTGCTAGTTTTGAGCTGCAGGGTCAAACATTTCACTAAAAGGTCTGTTTTTTTAATGAGGTTGAAGATCTGTTTGCGATTTTGGTTAAAACACCCAAATTTTGACTAATTGAAAAAAACACAAGTCCAAAAAATGCAAGTCCAAAACACAAGTCCGAAAACACAAGTCCAAGTTTTAAGTTGATGAGTAACAAATTTAGCTTTTCAATTCCGGTCTTTGCTTTTTACGGAGAACTAATGCTGCAAACAAACTCTAACCTACCAATTTTGAGTCTTGGTTCTATAGCCTGAAAACTATGTTTAATCTGTTGAATTTCCACGTTTTCGATATCAATTTTTATGTTTTTGAGTCTGAAACTCGAGGAAAAACAAATTCAGCTAAAAACAATAATCCCGAGAGCACATTCAAAAACTGAACCCATGGTTTTGGTACATAATTGAAACGTTTCAGCTTCCAGTCTCTGTTCAAAATCTTGAGGATTCCAAGAATTTATGAATTTTCTGAGACACTCATTTTAGACACGGGTCAGCACAAAAAAATTACTCGTATAAGGTAATTTGAAGTCCCTAAAGCCAAGTTTTCATACCATTGACTGCGTAAATAACTGTTAGTTTAAGCCCAAAACTTAGGCCTCTGGCTTTAAAATCGCGGTCTTTTAAAATGAAGATAGTCCCAAAAATAAAACCATAAATAAACAATCCCAGTAATCAAAAATTGACTTTCCAAGATAAGATTTTGAATTTAAGAGAGTTTTGATTGAAAAATTGAAGAAGCTAGGAACTAATTTGCATTTTTTTTTTCAGTTCTTTCAGTTAATTTGTATAACCGTTAGGCTAATTAAGCTTTTTTGAAAAAAAAAAATATAAAAACTTTATGACTCAACTTCGCACTAGGCTAAAATAAATTTTGGCTATCTTTTGTACTGGTAAATAACTGGTTAAAATAGCTCGAAATTAAAAAAAAATTACGTATTGAACAACAATCTCTAAAACATCTATAAAATCCAGTCACTCAAACTTTCAAAATCTGCAACACAAAGAAAATGATTAGAATTAGAATAATGACTACTGCATTAGCATATCCCGTTCTAAATTTAATAACAAAGCGGGTTAATTTCAAAAAAGAGCCAGAGATTTTCTTAGCATTGTGGATGGATAAGACGATGGTTAAGACGCATGTGATGAAATGCTGAAAACGTTATGTTGTTCTATTTTGAGAGGTGCAACTGCTCATTGGTATCAGGGAACAGCATCACTTTTATATTAAAACAATACAAAAGTTCATAAAAAGTTCACTGATGATAGGGATAACTTTTGAAACAAAAAACGCAGAGAAAAAAAAACAGTTTTCTAATCATACCAAATCAAAAGACCTTATAATACTAGCTCTGGAATCAGAAATGTTCCCAGAAAAAGCAGCAACTTTTTATGTAACGTTTGAAATGAAAGTAATACCTACCTAAGTTTTCAACAAAAAAATTAAGTCAAACTTTTTATTATATCGCCAGAGTCAACAAGAGATATTTGAAATCATGGAGCTATTTTGATTAATTTTTCAAATACAACAAAAAAACTCTTGTTTTAACATAAAATTGCAATAACTTAAGAGAAAAGCTTCGATTCAAACCAGCGTAGTTTTATGCCAAGTTTTTGGTGCTGACTGTACCTTTCTCAATTCATTGTACCATGTACTCTCTGCCAACAGTAAACTAATTTTGTGACTACATCAAGCCCTCAAGACTCTAATGATACTTGATCCTGAACAATATGGACATTTTCCTTTCTTCCGTCATCAACAAAACTGTGCGTTCTCAAAATTGAGAATTTAAAAATCAATTCAATAGGGATGGTTTCTTATAAATTGCAAGCTTTGAAGTTTGACTTTATGAGTTAGGACCGAGTTGGTTAACTCATAGAGTAATTTCGGATAGGGTACACCGTCTGCTCGTCACGCTATCTTATTTTCGGCCGGATAGATTCGTGCAACTTCTTAGTCTAATACCGATCCTAATCTTACTCTTATACTATCTAGTCTCAGGTTGTTTAACTAGTCTCTGCTAGGCTCAATAGATCTAGGGTATACTGGTTTATTGCGGCTGCTGAAGTGCTCGGGAGAGTCCAACTAATTTCTAAGTTAAATTCAAATCTCTCTGGTGCTGAAATTACAAGTAACTTCAGCACTTACAAATAAGTGGGTTGTTAGTTAGATGGATCATGATTGGTTAATATTAAATACTTTACATTGGTAAAATATCTAATTTATCCAATCATAAAATGTAGTTTAGATCAGGTTCCACCCATCCGGGTTTTACAGAGTTTTTTAGAATAGTTCTTCTGCAATTCGAAGGATGGATGATGGAAGTTGGTGTTTGGCGAACATCTTATTTCTTCTGTTTCCTTTTTATTAAAGAAGTTCCAGGAAGCTGGAGTTAGAGACATAAGACGTTGTGTCTTCTAGTGACAACGACTAAGTCTTCGCAACAAACTCAAATCTGATTTCAGAATGGTTGGCTATGTCAGGTTTTTCTGTTCTGCGTGGAGATTGTGCGTGGAGGGGATGCCTGGTTACTCGGATCTGTACGTATACTTGAACATCGAGGTGGTCATTGGTCTAGTTCAATGAAGTCCTTTTCTGCGAAGTCAAGTCGTACTCTAAATCCTTTGAGTTGTGATTGTGAGTGGCATATCGATTGTGGTTGGTCATTCTCTCTCGAGTGTAGTGGGGTCGTTTTGTCTTTAGATGTTCGTCCTTGGTGTTGTATTCTGATCTATGTATTGCATAATGTAATTTACATTTTATAAAACATTTATTAGTTTAATATTTTTTAATTATGATTTTAGTTAGTTGTTTTCACAAAAGCTTTTTGTTTTAGTTCGGTTATTTTGAAGAGTTACTCACACTTGAGTAGCTCTTATTAAAAATAGAGGTGTGGTCACAAAGCGTGGATGTAGCACGGTGGGTTAGGCCGGCTATAGAGCATGCTCAGGACGTCCTTCCTGGTGGGTTAGGCCAGGAGTGGGAGTATGATTTCATGCGGTTTTTGTGAGGGGTCCTGTTATGTGACAACGTTTTATGTTGGGTTTGTTGTGGTTTTTCTTATGTCTTGTTGGTTATGTCCTTTTTCCAAAAAGTAAATTGTTCGTGGTATGGGTTTGTCTTTCGACTTTTTTGTGTTTTATTATTTCTTTCTTAGACTTTATAATAGTCTTCAAAAGAATAAATTATCCAGTTTTAAACTGGGTTAATCCGGTTTGGGTACCGTTGGTTTCCTTTTCTTAGTCATGCTGTTATTTTATGATTTGTGGTATTTAGTAAGCTGCGTTGGTTAGTTTTGTTTAGTATATGATTCCTTTCCAACCGGGTTAAAGGAAAGTTTGAAACATGTTATTATATGTTAGAGTTGTTGAGTGTGAAAACTTGAAATTGAAATTCATTATTTTAAACAATTCTTCGTGGGCGAGCTGTGCGAGTGTGGATAGAATTTCTGTGCGAATGAATGAAAATATCAAAAGGTTAGTACTGCATTTGCATTTTATTAATTTACTGCATAGAATTTGGAAATTTACTGCTAGTTATGGGGGAATTTTAAGTTACAAATTTTCATCATAATTAGATTTACTGCTTGTGGGGAAAATTTTAGAAATGAATTTACTGCATTGGTATTAAATTTATAAATTTATAAGTGTAAGAGATTAATAGAATTGTTGAAGTCTGTTTGATGAAATTTGCGATCTTTATTTGTTTTTTGTGGTTTTTGTAGGTGATCGTCGGATGAAGGCTAAAAATCTAAGAAAAACATGGATAAAGTATGGTGAGTTTTTTAATATTTCAATTAGTTAGTTATATTCATTTAATTCATACTTACCTGTTAGTCGTCGGGGAAAAAACCGTGGGGGAAGATGTCGTGAATTAGTTCTGAAGTTGTTAGTAGTTTAGCTAAGATGCGGATGATATTTTTAGTCTGAAGCAGTGGCCAAAGCAATTGAAGTGCCTTAATAGTGGTTAGTTCTTCAGTGCCAACTGCAAACTCATAAGGTGTGTTTTGGATTAGATTATATAATTTGTGATTGAATTTAGTGTTGTGGATGAATTCTAAAATTGGGATTTCTATAGGTTGTACAAACTCGTGCGGGATAAGGAAGGGTCGGGATTCTTCGGCGTTGAAGGTCTTGGTGATGGGACAGAAGATGTACATTTGGGTTATGGGGTCATAATTACGAAGAATACCATGGAGGTTAGTGTCTTTAATACAATATGTGAAATTTAGGGAAAATGGTGAAGTGTATTTGGAATTAATGAATTGAAAACGATGGTGTGGTTGTCTAGAGGGTGTGTGTAGGTCAAAGTGATTTTGGATGAAGCGATAATAACTATATGTGTGGGTTTGTTTAGTGCGCAACATAATATCGTGTGAGCAGTGTAAATCTCTTTCGTGTGGTGCAAGGAAATGAAAGGTTAGTGAAAATATTTGGAAGCGTTCTTTGAAACTTTCGTATGCTTGTGTGTCTGTTAGTGCTTCTGAAATAATGTGATCAAACTTTCGGTCGAAGATGTTTAGTGTGAATATATATGGTGTCTTGATGAAAAATTTCTCGGTAATTTGTGGATTAGCGAAGCGATCGTCGTCTAAGAATTGATCTTGGTTAGCTCTGATGATGTTGTGATCATAGTATTCGAGTGTATATTCGTTAGCTCTAGGTGCAGTGTGTGTTTTTAGTGATTTTTTATATCCAACGTAAGTAAATTGTCTAGCGGTTAGTGGTGTAGTGAGTCGATATAGCATGTCCGTATTTCGCTCTATATCGATGTGAGTGTTAGATAATGGTAAGCAAAGAGGGTTAGTAAAATGATAATATGAGGTCCAAGAGAGAGTGGGCATTAAAACGTATTCATCTACAAAGTTGCGTGTTTAGTTAGTGTCGTGGGGGGTGTTTAAGGTGTATTGTGGGAATGAGGGTAAGGTGATGGCTAAAAATTCTTTTGTGTTAGTATGCTTGGGGTGGTTGATGTATTCACGGGCTGTTCCTGGTTTTGCTGGGAAAGGATGGTTGGGGAACTTTCTTTTAAAAGTGCGGTAAGCTCTATTAGTGTTGAGTGAAGATTCAGTTGATGTGGATGATGGTGCTAATGATTCAGTATAATTTGAAGAGGGTGTAGGGGTAGGGGGGTTGGATGAATTTATTGTGGAGGAGATTTGGTTTATGGTTGGGGTATTAAGGTGGTAGGGTTGTTGTTGAAGGGTAATAAAATTATCTAGCTGTGGGGAGATTCGGGGGGTGTCTGGAGAATGAGATGATTGGTCAGAATGGTATGAGGAGTAGGTTGGGGTAACTTGGGAAGCATAAGAGGGTGTGGGGGTGATTGGGTCAGGGTTATTGGATAATATGGGTTGAAAAGGGGGTTGAGAAAAATTAGAAGAGTTATGAAAATTATTGGATGGGGATGGTTCTGAGTCGGCAAATTCATCGGGGGTTTCAATATTCGGGTTATTGAGTTGTGAGATGGAATATAAAACTGAGATGTGTGAATTAGTATCGGAATTCATGCCTGATGTTACATTACTAGATGGAAAATCGGGTGGCGGAAAAGCAAAAAGTGGTATTATTGGGATTGGGGAGGTAAGATTGGTTGGGTGGGAATTTGATCGGTGTAGTGATCCAAGTTGGCGGCTCATCGTGGGCTAAAAAAATGATTATTTTGAGACTGAAAAGCGGTGGTATGGGGTTGTTCAATAATTTGTTCATAAGTATTATCATCTTGTGACTGGTGTGTCATTATATGTTGAATGGGACTTTGTGATGTGGTGAGTCGAAAATTTGGATTATGTGTGATGGCTAAGTTTCGAAAATTTCGTGGGACTAGGGATAGTGGATGGTTATTTGGTAGGGGTGGTAATTGTGGTGCCGTTGGCGTTATGTCTACATTGTTATGTTCTTCGTCGTATGTATTTTGTCGTGTTGCTATTTTTGTGTTATATTCCTTTATTTGTGCGTCTAAAAGAATTTTGTTTATAGATGTAGAAAAGATTCCAAAAAATCCTGCAAAGAGTATGCGTGCTACACTTGCTTGTCGATTGACCTGTGTGTGTATAGCACATGTGTTGTAGATTCCTTTTAAAAGTGAGAAAAGAAATCCAATAAAGTTAAACATTGCGTATAAAATAGTCAATTTTTCTAAGATGTAGTAGGGCCATCCTAGAAAATCGAGGATCTCATTTTTGAGTGTAACAAAGCTAAAAATGTTAATTGGTGATATATCTTGGGGACGGTATTTTTCACCGTTTAGATATATATAATCTTTAATGTCTTTAAAATATCCGCTATAGTCTTGCGTGTAGATATCGGCAAATCCTGCGGTTTCTGCAAGTTTGCGTAAATTTTGGTCTATTGATTGTCTTTGTATAGTGTCCATTTGTGTTAATAATTCTTGGAATTGTTGTGTTTTAATGTGATGTTGAATATCTGATTTTGAATAGATTCCTATTGATTGTAAGTCTATATTTGGGTTTCGAGCAATAGCGCGAATGCTTTCTGGTGAAAATTTTTTGAGTGATTGCATTAATGTGGGATATGGAGTGAGAAGATAATATTTATTTTCATCAGGGTTTAGTTGTACTACATTGTGGCTGTTTTCTGATCCACATGGGACTGCGGTATCCCAGAAATAGGTTCTTCGTGAAAGTGTATCCACGAAATGTACTTTATTCTTATAAAAGATAGGGATTCTTTTATAACATCGTTTATCTTCAAAAACGTATAGTGGTGATACTTTTTTAGTACAAGTATAAAACCATAAGATGTTTCCTTCATAGTCTAAAAAATTTGATCTATTTCCAGATAATAAGTATCCTGCATAGGGTATTTTTAATACTGCTAGTGCAAGTGATTGTAATATTTGTGTTCGTTCTAATTCGCATAGTTGGTGTAGTGTTTCTAATTCGGAGAGTGACATTTCTTGAAAAATTCGGCTAATTGTATAATCTAGTTTCATATCTAAATGAATATCATAGTGGATATTACCGAAATATGTAGTATTCATTAGTGATAATTCTTGTAAGCGTGTGCTTCTGGTGTCATGGGGTTTTAGATGTCCACCAGGTTGTCCGTTGCTTTTTTCAAAATTAACTGGTATATAGGATGTTCCTTCGTTTAGAGGATGACCTGTGGCATATGGGTCGATTTTTACTTTTCCAGTGGTCATGTCGAATCCGTTTTCGTATTCAACTAATATTTCAGAATATTGTGTTCTGTGAAGTGGATTCCTGTATTTACATGCAAGTTCTGTTTCTTGATATATTTGGAAACGTGTCAATTTGTTTTCTATATTGTCTATGTTTCTAAAATTAGAACTTAGTTTTCGTGATGGATGGACTTGTTCATATGGAATTGATTGTATAAAATATTTTTCGTGAAATTTTATCATACGAGCGTGTATTTTTGCTACTTGAAATGTTGTACATGTATCTTCGGGGAACCAAACAATTGTTGCTTGTGTTCTCGTTGTAGGGTCGCAATAACCTTGATCATTTTTACAAGGTAATCGGATTCCTTGATAGATCATTGTATTATCTGATAAATCTCGTGTTAGTTGTATTTTTTCGAGTTGTATTTTCCAATCAAAAAACATTATTTCTTGGTATCCTTTATTTTTTGTGTCTGCTTTGCAGTTTGATGGGTCATTTATACCAATGTGTGGTATCCAATGTTTATCGTGTAGGTCATAGGTTAATCGTCCGTGTGCGCCGTTATACGGGTATTTTTCGTCTAGTTTTATATGTCCTTGGTGTCTTTCAAGTTGTGATTGATGTACAGAGTCTGGAAAAACTTGAAAATTAACTAACTTTCTTTGGGAGTTTTTATTTTGTGTGATGTTTAGTCTAAGTAATTCATTTTTACAATCGTCGGGATTGAGATGTAAAAGACGTTCTATATTACTTTGATAGAATGATTCATGGTCAAGTCGGTTTTTGTTTCCGTTCGAGACTTGTGAACAATGTACTTTCTTTTCGGAAAATGTTGCTGTGAATTTATAACCTGTAACTGTTGTTGCTCGGGCTTTTGAATAGAGTGTTGCTATTACATCTGTGGTTTCTATAGCTTGTGGTTCTGTTTCACATTGTGATACTTGATTTATTGCATATTTATGTAGTGTTTTTTGTTCATTTTCTTCACAATCGTAATGTGTTACTAATAAATCTTGTGGTCCTGTACGAGGAGAAGGGTTTATGTTTTGATTTGAGATTACTAGAAAAAGGAGTTGGAGAAAAATTAATAATTTTAGAATATACATGTGTATGATAATCCTGAGTATCGATTATAAAATGTAATGTAGCCAATTGTGTTTTTGGTATATCTGTCGTATTTGTATATTACTTCAGTAGTTATAAACGGTGGTGGTAGTGATTGAGCTGTTATGTTAGGTGGATTTAATGGGTAGGGATGTTGGGTAATATTATTTAACTTAACTGTGATTTCAAACTTTAATTGTAAACTGTTTTGTTGGAGTATTTGAATATTGTGATCACGGATATCGTTGTGAATATCTTGGCGATATTGTAATCTATTAAGTGCCCAGTTATGAAGGCGGTTACTTTCTTGATGTTGTCCAAATAGTGGTGGAGGTGCTGTAAATGTATTCCAATCTAGTCTTAAAGGAATATTTATTGATGATTGTTCTCGATATCTGGCGTCGAGATTATTTGGAAAATTTAAGTTAAAAGGTGGTGTTGAAATCTTGCTTATTGATGGTGTTGATGGTAGTGATAATGTTTCTGGTAGTGATGAGGATGTTGTTGTATCCGTAGAAATATCTATGGGGTCATTGACTAAATTTGGTTCACCTTGTGTAAATGAATGTGTAGTCCAATATGGAAATCGTGATGTTTGGTTTGTAGGGTTGAAAGGATTTTCACGTATTTGCTCAGATGTTGGTGTTGAACCTAAGTAATTTGATGGTAGGCTTGAGGTGCTACGTTGTGAAAGAAGCGTAGGGGTTTCTGGTAATATACCAATGGGGTTTTCTGGAGTGTTTTGTGATGGGGATTGAGGTATATCAAAATGAACTCGGGGAGTTTGAAGATTTCTGTTTCGTCGAGGATGTATAATTTGTCTATTTATTTCGACTGTATTTTGGTTTTGACTAGAATTTCTTATTCTACTTAGTTCTTGTGGTAGTGTTGGGTATAGGTTATATGTTGGTTCGCTTAAAGGTGCTTGTCGTTGAACTGGTTCTAGTGGTTCTGATAAACGAGCGTGTCGTTCTTCAAAAGTGTATGGATTGTCTTGAAAAGAAATTCGTGTAGATGTTTGAGGATTTTGAGTAGTTGAAGGTGGTGTTTGGTTATCTTGGGATGATGTCGGTGAAGACTGATTCTGTGACTGTTGGGTAGCAGTTTTTGATGGATTTTTGAATTGTTACTTTAGTGGGAAGGTTTATGTTTATTATAGTATTCTTCCAAAAAAAGAATTAGAAGGATTGTTGCTAGGGCAAATGTGAAGATTGCTTTCTTTATACATTTACATATTGTCAAAATGAGG
The DNA here is from genome assembly GCF_963678635.1 of Symsagittifera roscoffensis. Taxonomy (NCBI): domain Eukaryota; kingdom Metazoa; phylum Xenacoelomorpha; order Acoela; family Convolutidae; genus Symsagittifera; species Symsagittifera roscoffensis. The sequence goes on along the minus strand of NC_087062.1, from coordinate 70,858,349 downwards.
GATGATAAAAATGTTATGAAAATTACAAACAATAAAAAAATATCAGTTCTACTGAAAATTGTTCGTATCATTTAGACAAGTTATATGAATCGTACCTGTGGATATAATCAAGGGTTTTGGAAAGTTGGAGGAATAGTTCGAGTAGAGTGTAGAAAATTAAAAAAATGTTACAAAAAATGATTAGGATTATTAGAAAAGATTCAAGTATATCAAAAAGAAATATTATAAAGGTTTCAAGTATTGTAAAAAAATGTTTAAGATTTATGAGTATTTGAGTAACTGATTGAGAGAAGAGCATTTAAGAAATGATCTCTTGGTCGAATATTTTTTGCTGTTTGAGGCGATTTTCTAGTGTGGTCGGATTATTTATTAGTTTTTTGACAAGTGGGTTGAGTTTTGTAAAAAATTGTTGGGGGCAATTTTCATGGTGACTGGGAGGTCGTCTTTTTCTTTATTTTTGTTTGTCAAATGATCCGGGGTATGGTGAGATTTTTATACTTTAGGCTAATTAAAATGTTCATTTTGTTACTTTAGGCTAAGTTAACAAATTTGCTTTGGGGGTATTCGTGGTCTGAGTTGGGGAAATATTGTTGATCTTTGGGTTATTAGATAAGGGAGGGGTACGGTATTATGGTGATATTTATTTTAGTTGTCAAGTTGGAGTGGTTTGCTTATTTTTGACCTGGAGGTCGTAAAGTTATAGTTATAGATGTGCCTGGAGTTCTATATGATTCGTCTAATTGGTCTTAGTTTAAGTTAGAGAAAGTGACGGATTGGATGAATCCTATTGGTCTATTTTGAACTAGAATTATTACGTACTTGTCAGCATGTTATTTTGAAAATTGTAAATGAAAAATGTTTCGGAGGTTTCAAGATTGTGAAGTATAATGTTAAAATTACTTTTGAAATTCCACTTTCTTTAAAATTTTAGATTGGGGGATGAATATTTTATAGTTTTTACGTGGTTGATTTCGGAGTCTTGTTGTTTTTCTATTTTCTGATTTGTCGATTTGTTCTTGCGGTATTATTTGTTCGGTCATTTTTCTATTTTTTCTTTGTTTTGGGGATTCTTTATGGTTTTGTGTATTGTTTTTGGTGGTGGTTGGTTTTGTGTTTTGATTTTCGGTGGGGTTATCATTTTGTTCTGTGTTTTTCAGATGTGGTTCATTTTGAATGATTTTTAATCCTGTGAAAGAATATAATTGAGTTAATTCGCGGAGTGCGTATTCTTTTGGGTAATAAGGTAATAGGTTGTTTCGATGTTGAACGATTTCTTTTTTGTTTGAGTCGGTAATTTTATATGTGACATCAGTGGGTTTTGCAATTATTTGGTATGGTCCTTTTCGAAGGGGTTGTAATTTTTTAGAAATTCCTTTTTGAGTATTAAAATTAGGTATTAAAACAAATGTTCCAATTTTTAATTCGGAGGCTGGTGTAAAACGTGAATTGATTTGTTCATTAATGTTTTGTCTTTGTAATAACTTTTTTGTTATTTTTTGATAAATTTCATTGTGTTTTTTATCTCTATTTAGAATCCATTCGGTGTGTGTACCGGAGGCTAGTTTAAGAATTTGTGGGTGATGAAAATGATCTTTATCGTGTGTATGTAAAGGTAGGTTATAACAAATTGAGTCTTTATTTGGTTGACAATAACCTTGTGCGTTTTTATGAGAATTTGCTGTAAACATTATTGGTTTGCGTGGCTTTTGGTTAAAAACCATTTCGTATGGTGACATTCCTAAAGTTGTCGTAATTTGTGAATTATATGCTAAGGGAAATAATTTTACATCTGTTGACCATTCGGTATATTTTGTATCATTTCCGTTGATGATACATCTAAGATATTCTTGTAATGAACGGTTCATACCTTCGACTAAGCCGTTTGTCCAAGGTGCATGAGATGTACGTGGTTTGTGTTTAATGTTATATAAATGACATAGTGTGATAATTTCATTATTTATGAATTCTGTACCGTTGTCTGTAACTAAAATTTCTGGTAGTCCGAATTTTGCTATCCAGTGTTCATAGAGTGTTGTGTAAGCGTAATAAGCGTTACAATGTGGTACTGGGTTAAGTGCTACATAATGTGTAAATGCGTCAACAATTACCATAATGTAGGAGTTTCCTTCTGATGAGGGTGAAATTGGTCCTTTAGTATCAAATGAGATACGATGATTAAAGTACAAACTTTGTCCTTTAAAATCTTGTTTTTGTGCTATTTGTTTTTGATTTGGGTAAGGTTTATTTAGTTGACATACTATACAGTCATTGCATAGTACTTTTATCCAAATTGGTGCATTTGGAAAGTAAAAATTTTGTATAAAATTTGAATATGTTTTTTCTGATCCAGAGTGTCCTTTAATATTTTGTGTATGTGAAATATTAAAAGCTATAAGAATCATACTTAAAGGGAGACATGGAACTGTAGATTCATTCAGGTTATACTCTAAAAGGTCTGTATTTTCGTTAATGGTTGTGTTGTTAAATTTGCGAAAGTATCGGAGGAGTGTTTTGTTTCCTAGAATGGTTGAATCTGCTTTGATAGGTTTAGTTTTATATTTGTGCCATGATTTCAGTTGTCGAATTACTGGGTCAAGGTTTTGATATTGTTTCAGTGTTGAAATTGTAATTGTTTCTGTTGGAGGGAGAAAAATGTTTTCAATTTCGAATTTAGATAAGGGTATTGTATCAAGTGGGTCGTGAAGGTCAAAAACTTGATTTATTGTGTATTTTGAATCATTTGTTTGTGGTCCTGATAAATTTATTTTATCAGTTAAATCTTCTTTTTCAATTAGTGGAAAATGGTCTTTTTTAGGCGGGTGTTGTTTTGTTCGTTTTTGTTGGGTGTTATTTTTTATCCATTGAGAATATGGGATTGGTTTGAAAGTTGATGTTCCAAGTAAATCAACTTCATAATGATTATTTTGACAATCTAAATAAAGTGGGAAATGTTGTAAACTATTTATTTGTGATTGTTCAATATCAGTTTTTACTGCATATTTGCATTCCAATCGGGGTGATGTTTCGTTTTCTGCAAGGTAGAATTTTATGTTTTTGGGTATTTCAACTGTTGTTTTTCGTGTAAGTAATTCAGGTGGTGTATTTCGACTTAAGGTGTCTGGTAATGCAAGATTTTTTCCTGCAGTCCAAACTATATGTAAGTTTGGAAATTTCATTAGAATTAGTTGAAATCTGTAAACTCGGTGGTTTGGGTTAGATTTTTGTGTAAAGAGAAAGATGATTGGTTTATGGTCTGTGAATAGAACTGTTGGATGTTTTGATCCAAGTATCAGAAATTCATATTCTGTCAGTGTATATATTATGGCTGTACATTCTCTCATTAGAGTTGAGAGTCGTAGCTCTGCTTGAGTGAATAATCGAGAATTTGCTGATATGAGGTTCATTTTATTTGTACCATTATGTGATTGTAATAGTGCTGCACCGATGCCAAAGTTCGAAGCATCGCACATTGCATAAAATGGTTGATTTGAATCTGGAATTGTGTTTGAAATTTGTTCAGTTAAAAGTTTCTTTATTTCTTCAAATCGTGTTTGATGTTCTGTGTTCCATTCAAAATTATTTTGTTGTCTAAGGATGTTATAAAATGGTCGTAGATATAATTGCATTTTATAAACATATTTACTTAAAAAGTTTAACATTCCAAGAAATTCTTGGATTTTCTTTTTATTTGTTGGTGGTTGAAGTTTTTGAATAGCGTCAATGCGTGATTTCAATGGAGTGATTGTTTTTCTTTCTATATTATGTCCTAAGAATTTAACTCTTGTCAAAAAGAAGTGTGATTTATCGGGGGCGGCCTTCAGATTTTCGTTCTGAAGTATTTGGTGATATTTTTCTAAAACATTGAACATCTCGTCTTTTGTTTGTGATTGCATAAAAACATCGTTTAAATAGGTGATTGCGTTTTTCTTGAGTATTAGTGGTCTAAAAATTTTGCTCATAAAAGCTGAAAATGCTGCTGGTCCTATGGATATTCCATAGAATAAGCGGTTGAATTCATATTGTTGGTTTCCGATAACAAATTGTGTTAAACGTCGTGATTGTTCATCTAGTGGCATTTGATTGTATGCACTATTCATATCGGCGGTTGTAAAGTATTTGCCGTTTATTTTTGTTAAAATAACTTGTATTGGTTCAATGGGCCAATTACATTTTGATTCATCTATGAGTGAATTGAGGTATCTAGCGTCGAGAACGATTTTTAATGATTCTCCTTTAGCTAGAATGATAACGGGGTTGATAAATGTGTTGCCTTTTGGTTGTTCTTCTTTATTAACTGGTGATATAATGTTGTATTGTTCTAAAATATCAAGTAATCTGTTCACTTTATCATGTAAGTGAATTGGTACTTTACTTGCTCTCTGTTTTTTGAAAACTGCGTCTGGTTTTAACGGGAGATGTAGTGATGAACTGATTTTTCCAACATCGAATTTTGATGTTGCATAGACTGATGAATATTTAATTAGCTGTTTGGCTAACTTTTCGAATTCGTCTTGTGTTATTTGTGAATGTTGGAAATTAAACATTGTTAAAAATTTCTGTTGATCCTCTGTGTAGTTACTTATGTTGAATGTAGGTTGAAATATGGAGTTTTTGTGAAATAATCCGTATTTCTGTTTTCGTTACTTATTATATTATTTATAGATAATTCTTCATTAAGAATTGTAGATTGGCAAATATCTAGTAATTGGAGTATATTATTTACGCGATAGGCTTTTTCGTGTATTGGTGATATTGTAGCGTTGGTTTCACAATATCCTAAAAGTCCTAAAGGTAATGTTACTTGGTAAGGTGTGTTGTTATAGACATGTAAGGAAATGATATCGGAATTCGAATTTTTCAAATATTTTATGGATGAGATTGTGATTTTGAAAAATTTGTGAATAGGTTTGAATTCAAATTCTGACATATAAAATTTTTGTTTGTTTTGTTCTTTATCATATTGGTGAACTTGTTTGATTGAAAAATTATAGATATTTCCTGATAGTGGTTTTAGGTGTTTTCTTTGTTGGTTAAATATCGGGTAGAATTTTGAAAAGAATGGTGGTTGTTTATTTAATCTTTGAAAAAATGTTAAGGATGATTCTTTTGTTTTTGTATATTTATCTTTGATTAATATTTTACTATTTAGTATGTTAATTGTTGGTATATACTTCGAAATAAATGGTATTCCAATGATATTATATTTAATGTCAGTGATATGGAATATTTGTTTAAATGGCTTATTTAAAATTTTGCTTTGTTCCATTGTTCTGGTGGGGAGGAGAAATAATTGGATTTTTCCGTAGTTTATCAATGTTGATCCTTGTGCTGTTGCTAACTTACTGGAGGTTTCAAGAGGTGTTAGCTTTGGGTGTAAAGTTTTTATTTCATTCCATGTGGGGATGTTTATTATGTTTGATTCTGCTCCTGAATCAATTAAAAAATCTATTTCAAGGTCTGGTGGTTGAAATTCTTTGTTTCTTGGGCTTTCTAAGAGAAATGGTATTGTCCAAATTTTTTCTTTGGGTTGTTCTTTTTGTATATTTTGATAAATGTGGTTTGTATTCAAGCATTTTGTTTTGGTATTTTTATTGGTTTGATCTGTAGTGTTAATCTCGTTTGTTTCTTGCGTCGTTGGTGTGGAATTTATGGGTGTAGTGTAATAATTTTGAAGAAATTCTGATTGATTTTCATATATGTGTGATGGAAAGGGTTGTTCATATATGACAGATTCATAGTCATTTTCGACTTTTATCATATTGATAGAAAGAGTGTTTTCAGTATCACTTTCTGAATCTGATGATGTACAGTTTATTTGATTGAGTTGTAACGTATCAGTTACTGTGTCATCAATACCTGGAGGGTCTGATGTTGTTTCTGGGTTAGATTGTACTTGATTGATTTGTCTTTGATGTTTAGGTGTACTACTTCTGTGGTGATTATTAGAATTATTATAGTTATTATTATTCCGGTGTGGTGATTGGGAATAATTTCTATAACGATTATTATAACTTGAGTGTCGATTTTGTGAATTATTTCGCGATCTGTATTGGTAATTATTGTTTGGTCTGTTATAGTTCGATCTATTATATGAGTTATTCCTTGATTGATTGTTCGGGTAATTCTGGTTTCTGTTGTTTGAATAACTTCTATTTCGATTATAGGAGTAGTTTCTATTCCTATTGTATGATGAATTTCGTGATTGGTTGTTTGGATAGTAGTTATTTCTTGATTGAGAATTAGATCTAGAAACAAATCGTTGTGTATTTGAATTTGATCTTGAGTAGTTATTTCGACTATTTGGTCTATTGTAGTGATTTTGTGATGAATTATACGTGTTTCTTCGTTCTGGTGATCTTCCTCTATAACTTGAGTTATATGGTGATTGATTTCGTGTATAGTTTGTATTGTTCGGGAGTGGTTTTCCTGAACTGTTGTTGCTGTGGACTGTTTTGTTCGGTAGATTTTGATCTTTTTTCATGTATTGATAGAATGATTTATTTGGTTCTTTATATTTTTGAGGTTTATTTTGATTGTCTTGCTGTTTTTGTCTACATTCGGAAATACTATGTCCGTATCGTCGGCAATAATTACACCATTTTTTGAAAGATGGTTTGCCTTTGAAGTTTGGGTTCTTTTCATAAATATTGAGTATTTCAGTGATTTTTTCAACGAGGTCTGTCTCTGATTCCTGTATATTATTAATATTAGTGGGAGTCGTTTCAATTCTGTTAACGTATTGTAATTTCAGATTTTCCGTTTCTTATAGTTTCATCGTGATTTCTGCTTGTTCTAATTTGTCTACTAGTTTTCGAAAATCTAAATCGGGTTCTCGAATTGAAGAAGGATGGGATGCTCTTTTTTTTATTGCTATTTTCCTTAATTGTGGTGTTAAGGTCATCATTAAGATTTCTGTCATCTTTGTGTTTTTATAGTCGTGTGTATTTAGTGAATATGCTTTTCGAACTAGTGTTTCGATTCGTACTGCTATTTGCTTGATGGTTTCGTTTGGTAATCTGCGAATTTCATTACATAAAACTCTTTGTTGTTGTTTGTTTCTTTCGGAGTCAAACATTTTTGAAAATTCTTGTGTAAATCTTTTCCAATTTGATTTTATTTCTAGAGGTAGTACTGAAAACCATTTTTGGGCTGCGCCATCTAAGGTTGTTTGTATTAACGCTGTGCGTCGATGTATCCAATTTTGATGTAGTGGCGTATTTATTGGTTCAGGTCCAATATTTAAAATCAGGTTTGCTGTTACTGCATTTAAATAATCTTCTACAGAGTATTCAGGGTCTGTTCCTGTGAAAACCATTAAAGGTTTGTTTGATGTTATTGATGATCCACCCATAAGGTATGGATTCATTGTCATTTGTAATGATTCTGCTGCATTTGGCATTTGAGAAAAATTTGAAAGTTGGTTTCTTGTTATTTCATGTTGTTGGAGATAATATGGGAGTGGTATTTCATTTTGCATTTGTGATGGTTGATACGAGTGTGCAGTCATTGGATTTTGTTGTTGAATTGGTTGAAAAGATTGTGTATTAATTAGATTTTGTTGTTGAATTGGTTGTTGATGTTGTGCATCTATTGGTTGTGGAGAAAAATTTCTATGATTTGTACGTGTTCTCTGTATTCCTTGTCTACGATATTCTTGAGTATTTGGTGCAAATATATCTGGTTGTAAGAAATCATCATCTGAGGATAAATAATCCATTTGATAAGATGTCTGTTTTTTATTTTTATTTTGTTGAAAAAATGGGTAATTTTCACTGTGATCCTGTGGAGGATTTGTTTGGAAATTTATTGAATTAGGTTGGGTCATTGGGTTATCCCAATTTCGAGATCTTGTATATTGGTTAAAATTTCTTTGTGGTTGGTTATATGTTTTTGATGGATGTGTATAATTATAATTATGGTCTGTAAAGTTGTTTCTAGTGAATGTTTTGCGTGTTTTTGATGGTATTGTCATGGGTCTGTATGTTTGGTAATCCATATGTGAATATTTAGGGGCAACCGAAGGTTTAACGGTTGATTGTAAGGTTACCTGTGTTTGTGAAGGATTTGTATTTCTTGGTGTTGTTAAATTTGGGCGTATTGGTGAAATACTTTGTTGTGTAGTTGTTGTGTGTACAATTTCTTCATTTATGAAGTGTGATGGTGTCTGGATATCTTGTTGAGTAAGATTCCTAGTTCCATTGAGGTTTTCATTGTGTATAACTGTAGAGTTTAAACTATTATTTTGTGTATCGGGTAAAAATGTATTATAGTTTAATGGTGTTGCATCAATGGTTAATGGTATTACTTTTACATAATCTCTTATGTAAGATATCGTACTTATTGCTTGACTTGAGATTGATTGTGGGAAGCTTATAAATGCGGGATGAGACCATTCGGGGTCCCAAACATAATCTGATTGTTCTGTGATAGCGGTATCATCGTTCGAGTTTTGGGGTCTAAAATTTTTTCTTGCTTGTGCAATTAAATCAATATTGTGTGTGAAATAATCTATTATGAACCATGCCAAAATTTTTTGTAGATCGTGTTTTGTATGTTGTGAAACGTCGTCTTTCGTGAAATTTTCTTTAATGATGTTTAAATAACTAGAGAGTAGTGTGATTTCATGTCGTACTCTTAAATGTTTAGATGTTTCTGTCGGTGAGACATTTGTTATTGGGATTTCGTTTTCTAATATCGAAATATAACTATATATTATTGCGAAAACTTCATTGGTGAATATGGAGTTTGCTCTTTGTGAGTTATGATATTGGATGCTTTTTATATATTCTGAAAAAACTTTTGAAAATTCTAAATCAAGATCGTCTGTTTGAATTGTATATTTTCTATTATTATGGTTTGGTGAGGTGAATTCTATGGAGTAGATTCCATACTGTTGTGTTATGTTGCATATATCTTTTAAGTAGTGGTCTATGATTTGTCTTTTGATTTTTACATCGGGGAACTCTGTTTTACATGGACTGATTCCGGGTTCAAATAAATTTAATAGTAAATTTTTGCAAAATATATGCTGTCCTCTATCAGTGGTTGCATCTACTATAAAAGGAAAGATTTCATCATCATCTGGACTTTCTTCACCTGGGGTGTGCGTTGAGCTCATTTTTTCGTTCGATGACTGTTAATATGTAATTATCAATGTGTCTAATTGGTTGATTCCAATTGTATAAATGTACTGGTTTGTGTTTATACTGCTTTTTTATTCTTCTTTTTCCTCTTTTTGATGAATTTGAAGTTGTTTCTGAGTCAGAAAAATATAATTGATCGTGAAGTGGGCAATTTTTATCTATTGATTCTTTTAGTTTGTAAAGTTCGTCTAAACTGTTGGTTTCTGATTCTGAAAATGCGTTTCGATTTTTTGAAAATCTTTTTCGTGTTATTTGTCTTTGTTTCGTTATTATTTTTCTTTTTAGTGTTTGTCGTTTTGTTCGAATGTATCCAACTGTTTGTGTATGAGGTGTGATTACAAGGTCGTATTTTTTGTTATCTATTTCACAATTGTGTAAAACGATTGTTTGTTTATTTCCTAGGTTTTTAAATGACATAAGGTTTAGGATGACGGATGCAAAAGGTTGTTAAATGATTTCTATTTTCCTAAACTGTTAGTTCTTACGATTTTTTGGTTAGCTTAACCTGGGTCTATTTGTTCAGGGTTGGAGAGAAAAGTATATCGATTCCGAAGAATGATTTTTTACTTTCTCGTGGCTAGTATAAGTTAAGGTGTTAACTTACTTAATCTTACTTAGGGGTAGTGATTGTGTTCAAGGGTTGGAGAATAGTAAATCGATCCACAAGGTTCAGGTATAATTAGAACGCGAGTAGTTCGTTAGATACTATTTTAAACTTACTAAGTCTAAGATTTATCCTGGGTCTGGTAAGAGGGGGGGTCAAGTGAAGGATGAATAACCGAAGTTCTTCACTGTTTATCCTAATTTGAATGATTAGTTTTGTTTAAAAATTTCTATTAGTCTTGGGTCTTTAGAAAGGGTTGGGTAGTGAATCAAACTTTGAGGTCGTTAGACACTAATTAAGTGGGTGGGGGAGAACAAAGTTGTTCTGTTTGATCCAAGGATAAGCCTTGATGATCAAATTTGAAATTTAATTAAGTAGAAAATGATTTAAGATCCAAGGATAAGCCTTGATGATCTGGTTTTAAAATTAAGTGAATTTAAGTTTTAATAAATTTTTAAATGTGTGTAAAGGAAAGATTTAGTGTTTTGATGATATTAGTGGGTTTATGATTGCTGTTATGTTTTAGGTGATGGAGCTGGAACAACAGGATGATTTATGATTATTAACCATTTATTGTCATGCTACTAATTTTTATTTTTTATTTTTCAATAAATATTTTTCAAACATGTTTTGTATATTACTGCAGAGTTTTAGGAAAACGATCTTAGATCTTTTTATCAATCGTTATTGTATATTAATAATTTTGTTTAGCGCCTGAAATGATTTTGAAGATTAACTTCAAGGTTTTATGTTTGTAAATGAAAATCTAAATTCATTGCCAGTAGTATTCTAAATATAAAAGTTTGTTCTGGTTTTTGCCTAACTATCATATAGCTATATGGCAAGTTTCTACTTTGTCGTATGTCGTCTCTGGTTCGAGGTTTTCTTCCAATTCCGGGTAGTTCTGTTATGGTTCGGAATATTGGCTCTGATCTATTGAGTCGTAGAGACATTTCGATTAAATTATTGTCGTATAACATTTTGTAAATGTTTTTGTCTAATTTCTAATCTATTTTGGTTAATTCTAAGCTATTAAGGTCTTGTTCGAGACTTATGGTCGCACCAGATGAGTTAGGACCGAGTTGGTTAACTCATAGAGTAATTTCGGATAGGGTACACCGTCTGCTCGTCACGCTATCTTATTTTCGGCCGGATAGATTCGTGCAACTTCTTAGTCTAATACCGATCCTAATCTTACTCTTATACTATCTAGTCTCAGGTTGTTTAACTAGTCTCTGCTAGGCTCAATAGATCTAGGGTATACTGGTTTATTGCGGCTGCTGAAGTGCTCGGGAGAGTCCAACTAATTTCTAAGTTAAATTCAAATCTCTCTGGTGCTGAAATTACAAGTAACTTCAGCACTTACAAATAAGTGGGTTGTTAGTTAGATGGATCATGATTGGTTAATATTAAATACTTTACATTGGTAAAATATCTAATTTATCCAATCTTAAAATGTAGTTTAGATCAGGTTCCATTTATCTCTGAATAAGCACAACAGGAAACTTTGGACTCATAAGAACTTTCAGTTCAGCGCATTTAATAAAAAAAGTTGTGTTGAGTGTTTACATCATCTTTTTGAATTGATTTAAGTATATCTAAGTTGTGCCCGTTACCGTGGTTTTCTTTATACCTTTTTTATTTTTACATTAAAATCTTGTTTTTGTATTTCTTTTTTTATAGTTATTAGGAAAACTTACTCTCTTCTTTCCGCTTTTAGACAATAAATCTTTCTTTCTAACAAACCCTTTACTTACTTTAAAGTTTCCAGATTTGAGATAGTTGACAATTCGCATTCTTGTTAAGTGTTAAGTTGAATTATTATTTGAGGCGAAAGAAATCCACTAGTTAGTGGTATTTAGTAAGTAGTTTTTCAACTTTTTACACTCATTCATGTCTAGATATCCGTTCATCTTAATTTAAATGTTTCAATAACTTATTCGTTTAACTCTAAGGCAGATTGAAAGGAACTATGATATAAGGTGATACTTATGCCCCTAAGTTAAAGGTACTAAGAAAAGTGGGACACGCTGTTTGACGAAACCCTTGTTTCTGTTACTAAAACATTGTCCAATTGAACTAGTAAAATTTCTCGTTACACCGTAAAATTGATGCTTTTGGGAAGTGGGGAAGGATAAACAGCCTAGTTTTTTGCGTATCAAAATGGTCTTTATTTGAAAACGGACAAAAAATGGCTAAAAAATAAACCTAAGTCCAAGAACGCCAGAGTGATGTTTGTTCGGAATCCAATCCACTTCGTCCACGTGTTCCCTCAGATTGTATATATCCCATGCAACTCCAGGCAAATTCCAACTTAGCAGAATTTTCTCAAGAGTATCCTCACTCCACAGTGTGAACACATGCAGATGTAATTGGAAGTCTTTCGGCTCTGTGAGTCTGTTCTGCTGGTTGAACAAAATTGACTTGAGAAGAGTAACAAAGTGCTGATTTGATCTGAAGCCGTCCGAGATAACTGCCAAGTGCACAGTCTCGTCTGATTCGGCTAGTTGCACATCTAGCATCGAAAATCTTTGGTCCTTTTCGTTGAACTAAAAAAAATACTATGATATACACGATTTTTAAACGACGAAACGAAAAACTAGAGAATTGAAAAAAAAGGGATTTGAAAAATTTCGTCTTCATCAGAGATTTCATGAAATTAACATGACATCAAACTTTTGCTCAAACTTTTTGTTTCTTTTTATGAATACTATCATATCGATAAGTTTTCCGACCACTTCACGAGTGAGAAGGAACAATGACGTAGAATAAGTTTTTTTCATGCCCTTGTTTTCCTCAAAGAAAACTCCTAGGAGTCCAATTGTGGCATCATATTCGAATTTTTTCAGCCGCAATTCGAATTTGCAAAAAAAATTTAAGAAATTATATGTGTGACGAGATAAAATGGTTTGAGAGTTTTGGTTTTCAGTCTAAATCACACGAAAATTGATGATGACACTGAATCCCAACTGATGATACCCAAATCAAATCTGCTACAATTCTTACGTTATTTGGCAATACTTCTCATTATTTTAATTTTTTAGCCTAATTAATTACCTCCTTATAAAACATTTTTAAAAAAACGAAAAACTTAATTTCATTGTAATTTGACAAAAAATAAATTGCGAAAAGTTTTCAAAATAAGTAAAATCCAAAATCCAACTCAAAAAATATATTTTTTTTACAGATTCAGTTATGTAGACAAAAAATTGGGAAGTTAATTCATTTTGCTTGATAAGCAAGTAGTAAGGACTACTTAAAGCTAACAAGACAACTCGCACACATGCTGTCCTATTAAGTCTAAGTAGTCCTTTTTGTTTTCATTTAAATTTGGTTAACTTCCTAATTTTTTATTTTCAAAAATCGTTCTGCAAAACAGAAAAAAAATTGAGATGGGTTTTGGACTTAAGTTTTTTTGCAATTTTTCCACAAATCTTTTTCACTTTTTAAAAAGTTACAAAAAAACATAATTGCCAGTTACTGTGCAAATAGCGCAGCATGTTTAGATCAGACTTAAAAAACTCTAAAATTCTCAAAAAAACTGACGTCACTCCATCAAAACTAAATTCTTACATTTTAAATTAAGCTGTTGTAAGCTTTTGAGCCATTAAAATAAGCTAAGGTATGCCTGGTCTATCGCTTGATTCGCTCAAATTAAGACGAAAAACCACAAGTTTTTAACCGGTTTTTCTCGACACTGTTAAATCTTTCAAAGTGGTTCGCTCACGACTGTAAGGGCCTGAATTTTACATAGTATTCGTTTCTACTTGCGCACCAAAGACAACTTGCAACAATGAACAACTGGCATTAAAATGCAACTCGCAGTAGTGTCACCGTCGCAGGCGCGCCAATTTATTGTGAGCTTGCCAATAGAATGTAAAATCTAAAACAAAACTTAGAACTGGGGAATTGCAACCAAAATTTTGAAGTTTCAAATTGTTTTTCAAAACTTGCAAATTGGTGCTATCCTTCAATAATGCCGAGTTGTCTTTTGTTTCGAAATGCCTTTTTAAGGCAAGTTATCGGTGAACCGTACAAAACCCTGAAAAAGTAAGAACCATTCCCTATAAATTCGCTACTGTTACGGATCTGTACGGAGCTCACATTTTCAATGAATTTGTTTTCTGAGTTCTAGAATATATATTCTTCTAAATAGATTTATAGTCGATATACAGATTGTATATTTTAGTTGATGAAATGGTCGATTCCCTGAGGAATGAAGGGGTGCATCCATCTCCCCCTCAATCAACCCCTGTCTACCGATCTATAAATCTATTTTTCTATGTATATATGTACATAAATAATCGCGGATCCCTACATAGAAAACGGCTCAATTTAAAGTCAAATAATAAAGTCTAAGCTATTGGTTTTACCAAAAAATCAATTATCGTACTAACAATAATTTTTACCCAAAACGATAGTCATACACTTTGAAAAAACTGGTACATTGGGTTTTGATCGTTCCAAAGAGTCAATCTGAGCAATCAAAGTAAACCATCAATTTTATTCAAATTATATTTTGATCAATTTTATTGTTCCGACTTTCGATACGAAAGTAACGGAATATTTGTGCTCGGGGTGGGTTTTTTTTTTCTTCAGACAAATTTCGACTTTTTAACTAGCCATTTTTGACGGAATTTTTTTCTATCATTCGAAAGGTATTGTTGTCTTGAGCTTAAATTTGAAAAGATATTTTACCTGTGATCATTTTTGGTAAAGTTATGGGGGTTTAAAGATAGCCATTTTGGCCAGTTTGGGACAATTAACGCGCGATAATTTCGCGCTTTTAACGCGTAAGCGGAGAGTTAATCCGTCTTAAAATCGTTCCAAATTGGTTGAAAGAAGCTTATTTGCCATAATTGATTTGTTACAAGGAGCTAAATCTATCTTTTTGCACTTTAAATGGCGTGTGGGGGGATGATTTCAAAAAAAATTTCAAATTTTAGAAAAAAAATTTCATATCATTTAATTACATTTAATTCTTTAATGTTATTACTGCTCCATAAAACCTTAAAAGGCGGTCGGAACATTCAGGGCTTCGCCCTGATACGAGCAGTCTTGTTTGTTTTGGATAGGCTGTAATTGAAGTTTTTATATATTATTGAAAAATCGAAGAGAAACTGAACACTTTTTAGTCTGAAGTAAAGCGGATGACAATTCAGCAGCGCGTCATCAGGGTTATCCTTCAACCTAGCACAATGTTGTAGTTTTTCTGTCGCCGGGAAAAATCTAGTTTAATCAATTTTCAAAGCGCCTTACAATCCGGCCATATTTCACTTTGTTTGTCAGGAGGGATAGTATGTACGGACCAAGTTAACACTCCCCATTTCCCATTACAACATAATTAAAATCTTCCACTCTGCTTTTTAATTTGGACTGAAACTGATCTAAAACAGAAGAAGTCAACTCCCCACCCCTCTTCTTCTCTCCTTAAACGGTTTCTTAAAAGGAGAAGAATGCTGATTTGGTTCTAAACAAGGCTTACTTTCCAAAGTCTAATTCTTTTCCTTACTTTTAATACATTTGGTACGAGGTTCTTGGTCTCCAAAAATGACATTTGACATTTTCAACTTAGTTGTTTTGATTTGTGGCAAACGCGAGCCAGGTTTGTGTTCTGAAACATTAATCAAATGCAACACTAGCCGTTTGAATCATTAGCAGTTGTAATCATGTTTTTCTGCCAGTAATTTTCTGTCGAAACTAACAACAAATCAGAGTAAACACGAATGTTTGTTTCGAGGCACAACCTGAATTTCATTCAAGTCACTTTGATGAAATTTCAGAATAAAGATAAGAAAATGTGCCTAACAGTAAAATATCTTTTTTGTTCTTAAGTTTTCATTTCAGAGCACTCAAAAAACCTCAAAAAAACTATTCCCGAATATGAAATTTTTCATCCATTATTTTGGTCAATTTTGTGATTAAATACTAGTTTTTTATTACTAGTTATTTTCATTTTTTCAAAGAAAGTTTGCAAACGTTTATAAACTTCAGACACTTTAAAAAGCAGATGATGCGGTCATCAGTTTGTCTAGAAGCACTCCGACGTGTTTTCTTTCAAATTGTCATGATTTTGTCAAAAACTTTCGTCATGAATTTGCAATCGATTTTTCTTTGCGAGTGAACTTTCTACGATGTGAATGGCGTTTCGCTGATCTAAAACTTTTCACGGAAAATTTTAAAATTAAATTGAAGTTAAAAAAACTGAGGATGAAGTTCTTAACACAGTTCTTAACATTTTGTTCAGTTCTTTTGTTTCTTTGATGTGAAAAATTCGAATTTTTTGAAAAAATCTCAAATTCGCCCCAATTTGGTTCCCCAAGAAGGGATTTGCTAAAAATGAGTCACCAATCTTTTAATCAGAGAAAAAGTCAAAAAAATTAATAACGGTTTTTTTAGTTTCAGATTTGGCTTTCACCAAGAAATTGTGCGCAATGTAAATTTCATCACTCAATAATTTCGACAGTGACAATTTTTAACATTTTTAAATAGCAGTTTTGACTGCACTTTTAAAAAAATTTTCCCAAAATTTGAAAATAAAAATTACATAAACAAAGTTTTTATACGATAATTCTCCCGCCGCCGTTTTTTTATGAAAACAATTCTGAAGCCGCCAACTACTCCAAGCATTGCTTGATTATCATTACTGTGCACTGGATAGGTGCACCAATTTGTGTCTGTGCGCCAAACTGTGCACTGGATAGGCGCACAAAAGCCAAACTGTGCACTAGATAGGCGCACAATTTTGTGTCTGTACGTTTTTGAATTAGAGAGAAAAATCTTTAAACATGTTCCAAAATGTAAGTAGATTGCACTCACAAAACTTCCGCTGGTTCCGCGTACAAAAAACTGTAAGGTAAGTTTTGTCGGCACAATAGTTTTTTTGCGGGTTCGGAAACGAGCGAATATAGGTAGTTGTTCTGGATTCCGCAGATGTAAGTAGATTCCGCAAATTTATGCGGAATTCGCTCAAAATTTGCTGATTGCATTTACAGTTGCGGATTCCACGACAGTTTAGGTTTACTAAACACATATATTTTTATTTAGTATGGATTCCACGAACTTTTTGGGCAATATTTGATGCAGATTCCACATTTTTTGTTGCGGATTCCGTAAAAATGCCTGTTTTTGGAGCGATTTTGAGCAATACAGTGTTCTAGCTAATTTTCCGTGGAATCCAAAACAGCAAAGAAGATCAAGGAAAAATAGCAAACTTCAGGATTCCCTGACAAACCTAAATTTGGCCTGTTTCGGAAACCGTTTACAATTGACGAAGTGCTCAGTTTGGCCTCATAATGACAAACAATTTTCACGGTGAGTGATATTTTTTAAACCAAAACTTTCAAAAGTTTCAAAAATTGAAAAAAGAACTTTTAAAAATCTTTTTTCACTCACAATGTTAAGTATAGAACGACAATTCTGCATTTGAGCCAACTAGCCTGCCTCAGACTAAATACTGGATATTAAAAGAAAAAAAAGCAAACAAAACAGGCGCTTATTATCCCAACTAGCACTAACTTTCCAAATAAACAAAAATTTGAAACCAAATATAAAAAGCTTTTGGTTTTTATGAAATTTTTGCTATTTTCAAAAATAGGTGCAGGGTTTGACTTTTTAGATGATTCTATGATTCTCAAGAATCAGTTGTAGTGAATTCGAAAATAAAACTTAAAAAAAAGCAGAACACATTTCTCGACACGTAGACATGATTTAGAATTTGTTTTTAGAATGGGAATAACGATTTATAAGAAAATAAAATCATTTCTTGACTCCCTGTCAGCTTGTTTTTGAAATAATTATTATGTTGGACTTTCACTAAAAATTTGTGCTCAATTTCAATTTCAACATTAAGTAATTTCCAGAATTTTCAACACTCTGACAAATGTTAACACTCTAAATAACAGTTTTTGACTGTAATTTAAAAAAATTCAAAATTTGGAAACTAACTCTGATATAGCCGATAATTTGATGAGATATTTCTCCCGCAATCATTTGTTTGTGATAACAATTCTGAAGCCGCCAACTACTCCAAACACTGCTTGATTGTAAACAATTTTCAAGGTAAAGTGAGTTTTACAAACAAAACTGAAAGTTTTGACCTTTATTTTTTTTTTCAAAAAAGTTTTCCAAACGTTTATAAACGTCAGACACTTTAAAATGCAGATGATGCAGCCATCAGTTTATCTCGAAGCAATCCGGAATGTATTCTTTCATATTGTCATGATTTTATCAAAAACTTTCGTCATGAATTTGCAATCGATTTTTCTTTGCGAGTGAACTTTCTACGATGTGAATGGCGTCTTACTGATCAAAATTTTTCACTGAATATTTTAAATTAAAAGGATTTTAAAAAATGAGGATAAAAGTTTTTTACAGACGGATCTATTTTTACCCTTTCAATATAGTTTTTAGGCAGCTTTATTTTTGAGAAGTTTTGTTTCTGTGAACTAGCTTTGAATCCCCTTTGTGAAACTGCGATAAAAGCGGTAATTACATGCGCACAGACAATTCGGCCAAAGACAATTCAGCCAACTTGAAATTCAGACAATTCAGCCAAAAGTATACAGACAATTCAGCCAGTTTTACAAAACGCGAGATTCGAAAGAAAAAAATTGGAATTGGAGATATTTCTCGGTTTGAGGCCGCCAGTGGGCGCTCTACGCGCGCGTCGCCGCTTGGCGGCGGTAACCGGCTCTAAATTTCGTATAGAGCCCTACCCTCTGTTGGCAAGCTCGCAACACGTTGGCGCGACTGCTGCGGTCACTATTATTGCTTGAATTGCCTCTGGCTGAATTGTCTGCATACTTTTGGCTGAATTGTCTGAATTTCAAATCGGCTGAATTGTCTTTGGCCCATTTGTCTCGACGCAGTAATTACCATCGCGAAATGAGCTCGAAAAGTTTGTGCTTATAACAAAATTCAGTGCTGAATTAGCACTGATTTAAAGCTGAAAAATCCAAGATTTTCAGAGCTGGAGATTTCAGAGCACTGATTCACAGCTGGAAATTTTACCGATGAATTATCTATGAATAAAGGGTGATTTAGCATTGATTCTCAGCCTTGATTTAGCGATGAGTAAGCAATGGTTTAGCGACGAGTAAGCAATGGTTTAGCGATGAGCCGGCAATGGATTAGCGAGTTAGAGTACTGAAATGATTTCCCCCTCCGCTTACCTCCGCCTCATTTCTAGCCGTCCTTCAAAACCCTCATCCATTTACAACCCCCCCAACCCCCCGTGCTTATTGGTGGTTGATAACGAAACTTGAGGTGGTAAATAGAATGCCCCCGTTATGTGGAGAGTGAAATGTGAACGGGTGGAAAAGTTATCCCTCCTCGTTTATTCCCTGCACCAGCTCCAATTTAAATTCAAAAATCCAAAATCGCTCCGAAAAAATGAAAAACAAAATTTAATCATAACAAGACTGCTCGTATTAGTACTGCTCCATAAACCGACTGCCTTTTAAGGTTTATGGAGCAGTAATAACATAAATTAATTAAATATAATAAAATAAAATGAATTTTTTTTTTAATTTGAATTTTTTTGTGAAAATCATCTCCCCACCCGCCATATAAAGTACAAAAGGCTAGATTTCGCTCTTTTTAACAAACCAATTATGGCAAATCACTATATCTCGCGCGTTAATTTTCCCAAAATGACCAAAACGGTAACCTTTAAACCCCCATAATTTTACGAAAAAAGATCACAGATAAAATATTTTTTCAAATTTAAGCTCAGAGCAACAATACTTTTCAAAAATTTTTTTTAAAAATTCCGTCAAAATAGCAGTTAAAAAGTCGAAATTTGTCTGAAAAAACCCACCCCGAGCCCAAATACTCCGTTACTTTTGTATCGAAAGTCGGAAAAACAAGACTGCTCGTATCAGAGCGAAGCCCCGAATGTTGGGACTGCCATTTAAGGTCTATGGAGCAGTAATAACCTTACAAAAATTAAATGTAATAGAAAAAAAATGAAAAGAAAAAATTTTTAAAAGTAATATTTTTTTTTGTAGAAATCATCCCCCCACACGTCATATAAAGTACAAAAGGATAGATTTCGCTCTTTTTAACAAATCAATTATGGCAAATCAGCTTCCTTTAAAAAATTTGAAACGATTTCTGAGACGGATTAAATCTCCGCTTACGCTTTAATAGCGCGAAGTATATCGCGCGTTAATTGTCTCAAATTGGCCAAAATGGTGATCTTTAAACCCTCATAACTTTGCGAAAAATGATAACAGGTGAAACATCTTTTCAAATTTAAGCTCAGGAAAACAATACCTTTCCAATGATACGAAGAAAAAATCCGTCAAAAATGGTAGTTAAAAAGTCGAAATTTGTCTGAAGAAAAAAAACCCATCCCGAGCACAAATATTGCGTTACTTTCGTTACACAAAAAAAAAAAAGACATTTTATTACGTTCTATAAATTATTCAATTAACACTGATTTCGATCGAATTATAACGGCAAAATAATGGTGAAAAAGCAATGAATTTCGTCGATGAATTAACTACTTTCCTTTTTTAGCTTAGCACTAAGTTATATTGTTCCGACTTTGTGCTCGGGGTGGGTTTTTATTTCTTAAGACAAATTTCGACTTTTTAACTAGCCAGTTTCGACGGAATTTTTTATATCATCCAAAAAGTATTGCTGTTTTGAGCTTCAATTTGATAAAATATTTCACCTCTGATCATTTTTTTGGTAAAATTATGGGGGTTGAAAGATTGCCATTTTGAACAGTATCGGACAATTAACGCGCGATATATTTCGAGCTGTTAACGCGTGTCAAAAAGTCGAAATTTGTCTGAAAAAACCCACCCCGAGCCCAAATATTCCGTTACTTTCGTATCGAAAGTCGGAAAAACAAGACTGTTCGTATCAGAGCGAAGCCCCGAATGTTGGGACTGCCATTTAAGATCTATGGAGCAGTAATAACATTACAAAAATTAAATGTAATAGAAAAAAAAGAAACGAAAAAATTTTTAAGATTGAGATTTGTTTTGTAGATATCATCACCCCACACGTCATATAAAGTACAAAAGGATAGATTTCGCTCTTTTTAACAAATCAATTATGGCAAATCAGCTTCCTTTAAAAAATTTGAAACGATTTCTGAGACGGATTAAATCTCCGCTTACCCTTTAATAGCGCGAAGTATATCGCGCGTTAATTGTCTCAAATTGGCCAAAATGGTGATCTGTAAACACCCATAACTTTGCGAAAAATGATAACAGGTGAAACATCTTTTCAAATTTAAGCTCAGGAAAACAATACCTTTCCAATGATACGAAGAAAATCCGTCAAAAATGGTAGTTAAAAAGTCGAAATTTGTCTGAAGAAGAAAAACCCAACCCGAGCACAAATATTCCGTTACTTTCGTTACACAAAAAAAAAACGAAAAAGAAATGACATTTTATTATGTTCTATAAATTATTCAATTAGCACTGATTTTGATCGAATTAGTAACGGCAAATTAATGGTGAAAAAGTGATGAATTTCATCGATGAATTAACTACTTTTCTTTTCTAGCTTAGCGCTAAGTTATATTGTTCCGACTTTGCGCTCGGGTGGGTTTTTTTTTCTTCAGACAATTTTCGACTTTTTAGCAAGCCAGTTTCGACGGAATTTCGTATATCATTCAAAAAGTATTACTGTTTTGAGCTTCAATTTGATAAAATATTTCACCTGTGATCGTTTTTTTTTTTGGGAAAGTTATGGGGGTTGAAAGATTGCCATTTTGAACAGTATCGGACAATTAACGCGCGATATATTTCGAGCTATTAACGCGTAAGCGGAGATTTAATCCGTCTTAGAAATCGTTCCAAATTGTTTGAAGGAAGCTGATTTGCCATAATTGATTTGTTAAAAAGAGCGAAATCTATCCTTTTGTACTTTATATGGCGTGTGGGCAGATGATTTGAACAAAAAATTTCAAGTTTTAGAAATGTTTTTTTTTTCATTTTATTTTATTACATTTAATTTTTTTGTTATTACTGTTCCATAAACTTTAAAAGGCAGTCGGAACTTTCAAAACATGACCCTGATACAAGCAATCTTGTTCATTTTTCGGCACTAAATCATCCAAAAGTTATTGCTGTTATTAAATCATGTTCAATGATAGATATATAATCGCTAATTCATTGATCTATGAAATAACACGGAATCATCCATGGAAATGTTATTCAAACTACGGTAGATTTGCAATTTTTCATCACTGATTTTTATTGAGAACTCAACGCGAGAACGTATTCTGCAGAATTATACTTTTGCATATTTCAAAGCAAAATGTTTTTTTTTTAGGCTTGGTGAGTGCTTGCCTTAAATTTGCATTGCTAATTTTCTTAAATACCTTTTCGGATTCGCCGTAAACTTCCATTATAAAGGAATCAGCATCTTCTCACTAAATCTGTTTAAAAGTTTGGCTTATGCCAGGGGTAGTGAAAAAATAATCTCCTACAATCAATTTGTTTGAGATACAATAAATAACAAAAACAATCATAGAAGTTTGCAATGAATTATTGCAGTTTCGAAGTCCTAAATACCATCATTTTAACTGCAATAAATTGGTAATGGGTTACCAAATCTGAACTAAACCTTTTCAGTCGCAACACCCGACTCAAAATGAATAGGTTGCAACCGTCGCAACTCAAAATGGGAAAGTCGCAACCTTGACGAGCCAAAATAGATAAGTCGCAACATTGCGCGTCCGATAAAACTCAAACTGACTTTGTGCGGTATAAAACAAATAAGTCGCTACTAAATTATAATAAAAATGTAATAATAAATTATATTAAAAATACAATAAAATGCTGCTTATTATAATAAAAATATAAAATTTGTGTTTTTCGTTGAGTTCGTGGTAAAATTTGACCAGATTAAACGAACACGCATTGCACAAATCCAAGTGCTTTGCACCGAACCATACTTTACAATTCTGAAAAATTCAGATCCAAGGTTGTGTTGATTCTCTTGTTAAACTTGCAATAAAAACATTGAACTTACACATCATATTTGCAGAAACATTGCAAAATTATATTTTCTTACCGCAAGAACTTTTGCACCAAATTTTTTTTTTTCAAAAATCAGTTCATTGTTAACTATTTGATAGTAAAAACAACGTAAGTCATTACAGGATCAGACGCAGCTAAATCGGGCTGCTTTATTCCACGGCGATTGAGATTTCATTTGGTTGTAAATGTACTGAGTATTACACTGAACAGAATCTATGTAGCAAACATTTTATTATGATTTTTTTATAATGTTGATTATGATTATCATTATAATAATTATGGCTATTATGATTATGGTAATTATGATCGTTTGATTTTTTTTTTATTGTTTTCATGATTATTATAATCATTGTTATGATTGTTTTTCATTTTTTATTTTTACATGATTATTTTCATGATTAAAATGATTTTTATGTTTATCATTAATATGATTATTTATTTTATTCCGGCCATTGAAAACGGAGAGGAAATTTATATCTGGGTGGGTTTTTTTAACCACAAATCAGGTTTCACAAATAATCATTGGGATGAGTGATGTATCATAAATAAATTCTTTCAGTCGTGATTCGAATTTTAAAAAGTTTTCATGTGTTGAGAAAAACCGGTATGAATTTTTTCTAATTTGCAGCGAGTATAGCGAGCAAGCATATAAGCAGGCTTGTTCATACTTAATTTAAGCCGTTAACTTCGGCTTAGTTATTTATGCTTATTTATAGTTTTACTGGAGTAAAATTAGTTGCTGGAGTTCTTTGGAATCAAAATTTCCAAAATTAAAAAAATCTGTAAAAAAAAACCGTAAAAAATTTTTTTGAACTTCACGACACTGTTGTTTTTTTTTGTTCTTGTCATTTTTTGTCAGAAAATTGTTTTCCGATTTGCCTTTTATACTGTGCCTTTCGAACGTGCCTAATTTTTTGTTCAGATCTTTTTATCACACCACCCAGAAATAACGACATTAATTTGAAAAAAAAAATTGTTTTTTTTTGCGCTTGTTTTTTAGAGACTATGGTCGGAACATTCTGGGCTTTTTGCACAGTAACCGGCTATTCTTGTTTTCATTTGTAACTACATTTAAGTTGCGGCGCGGCCGTAGCGGTTCAGTGTGTGACTTTGCGCGACTGAAAAAACCTCGGCCGGACTGCGAAATCTATCTGGCGCAGCCGTACTGCGCGCAACCGGGTATTGTTGTAGCTATTAATTTTTGATAAGCCAGTTGATAAACTCCGATATGTTTAATCAGAAAGAAAAAATACCTGCCGTTTGATGATCTGGTTGTTGTCGCTTTGTTCCAAAGTAAAAGTTTGGTAAAATAAAATCGCAAAATTGAGCGAGGTCGAGATAAATATAGCAATGAGAAGAAAAGTAACAACGCGGCCACTTTTAGAATCCATCCTGAATAGAACCAATATCAAAACTGAAAACTATATAACACTTTTTTATCAACAAATGTTTAATAGCTTAAAGTGAGTCCAGTTTTCAAAAGCGAAGGTGAAATCCAGTTTAAATTTTAACAGATATGTAACAAAATTGATCTTGCGTTTCTTGGTGCAATTTTTGATTAAATTTTCTTTAAATTACCCAATCAAAAGTTTTAATAAATAGGGGGTTTGGAAGATAAAATGTGATGCAGTCAGATTTTGTGAACATGGTATATATAATTGGGATTTTCAATTTCCTGCGTTGCGGCAAAGTCATCAACAATAACAAGTGAGTTGTTTACGATACAGACTGTTAATTTCCGGGTGGTTGAGTGCAAACGTCGACAAGAGAAATTTATGAATTTATTGGGGACATATTGGATTGCTTTATGATGTAGGATACGCAATATTGGCCTCCCTGATGACAAAGAACTAGTCTGAAGGAAACTCGCAGAAGTCCATATAATTAATTGCAGACCCGTCTTGAGTTGTTTGTTAAAATTAACTATAATCAGGTGTTTTAATTCATTTCAATCTTGAAACAGATTTTTTTAAAGAAAAAAGTTGTCGGCCAGGTAAATTGGATTGTTTCTTATCGGGATATAAGTAAGCAACCTATCTGCTAAGTTTACAGGTAACTCACACTGTTTAACTTTTCAAACTGTTAGAGCTCTAAGAGTTGGTACAAGCGAAGCCCAATCGCTGTATATAGTGCCAAACAAGTTTATTGCGGGTAAATGCACGAAAACAACCAAAGCAAGAATAATATGAGTAAAACAATATCGGAGTGTTAAGTCCGATCTCTTTAGAATATAGTTGGTAAAACTATAAAATAGTGAATAGGATTATTTGAAAACGAAGGAAGGCTTTCTCAAAATATCAAGATACAGAAACCAATAAAAAGTTCACCCCATAAATCTCAAGTGGTTCTCAAAATACCTGGTGGCTGCCGTCTGGGTCAGCCAGTAAAGTCTCGCCCTAAAGGAAACACATAAATCGAACAGGAAAAGTTCATTCTTAATTTGCCCGAGAAGAAATCACCTATCTGATCGAACTTCGTGCTTCATATGTCTTGACTGGTTGTAGAGAATTGTTGATTAACAGAGAATTTTCTGTTTATAACCAAAAGCAGCCCGAAAGTTCTTTATTGTAAACCTTTCTGAGTTATTTATTTACTTTGCTTAAGTGACTTGCCTTTATTATCAACAGCAAAATCTACAGTGCAATTTTTTGAGATTAAAAAGGAATTCTTATTGGTCGATGTGCTTTTTTATTTTCCCCGGAAACGTGTTAGGCTTTATTTTTATATTCCGTGAAGTAATTTTCAAAATTCGCAAGTTTCCAAAAATAAAAAATATAGAGAATTAAAATGAGAAGTTTTAGAGGACGCAATCGCATGTTTCAACTTTTAACAACCAAAAACAAGCGGCCTAGATTGTTCGTGGCGATTTTTATCTCTGTATTTTTTGTTCTTTATCTTAGAAAAAAAATTATATTCATAGAAAACTTTAGGATGAAATAAAATTCGCTTTGAAGACTGCTGTTTCCGTATATATGCAATAAAAAAATTCTTCATTGAGGTAGGGTAACTTTTTAAACTAAACGGGGGAATACAAATAAAAAGAGTTCTTGGGTGTAGGTTTGTAAGCAGGGTGCTCAACTCACAGAATAGTTTCTGTTCACGTTACTTGTTTTTGGCCGGATAGGTTTGTAGTAATCCTTTGTTGACTATTAACACCTAGCCCTACTCCTAATGTCCTTTGCCTCTAGAGATCTGTAGAAACACTGTTTTGCGAGATTATTTTGAGATCAACTTTATTCCAGTCAGTCGGGAAGTGGTCAGGCTAGAAGTTTACATATGGAAGAAGGGCTTTAGTTGAAAGATCATGATTGGTAACTTTAAATATTTTGTAAAGGAACTCGTTATATTTCTTTTTTATAAGCTAGAAGCTGAAGAACAGAAACGAGGTTCCAAACAGTTTGCAAGTAGGTATATAGAAATTAGGTCGTTTTCAAAAAATGTTTCAAAAATATCATGCAGTTTTTCTTGAGTAGATGGACTATCTTCGTGAAAGAATTGCCAAATATTTTTGAAGGGAAGCTCGCCATTTGTGATTGTTCGTACCAATAAGCTCGCAAAAACCCTAAATTTAAAAAAAAAAATGAACAATTTTTGCTACAAAACTAACAATCGGAAGAGTTTTCAGTTTTCAAGACAAAGGAAATTTTTCAAGTCATGTCACAGAGAAAACACTTTTAATTTTTTTTGCCTCACTTTACCTGAGCAATTTATTGTTTCTGAGTGACAAAATATTAATTTTTAAGCAGCTAGAATATATAGTTTGATTGCAAGTTTTGATTGGTCAAAAATCGGAAAGGTTTTTGAGCGTAATTTCAAATATATTTTTTCATTTGCGAATAAATTGATTGAGCAGTTCTCGTCCACAGTTCTACAGAACAGTTAATGTTAACCTAAAAAGACCGCTCGTACCTCGGCAAAACCCTAAATAATTCAAGTAACTTTTGGCCAATATGACCAAGATTTTATTAGCTGAGAAAATGAAGTTATAAGTTTCTTGAAAAATTCCCCAACGTTTGCATTATTCAAATAAGAACTTATCGTCAAATAACAAAAATTTTGGAGCAATTATTGTCTCAATTCAAATAAAAGAAGTGTTCTTTGCTCGAGAACAACCTATTTTCGAAAAGACCGCACTTTAATTGGTTCAGGGGTGTGAAGTATCGTATCGACGATAGATATTTTGGTTCCGATAGATTATCGCGATACATTGAGCCCTCCCGATAGATTATCCGATAACCGCGATTATTAGTACCCTAAATTTTAAATGAGTGACAGAAAAATTAATGCCATGTTTGAACTGACACAAGGCGCAATGGTTGAGGGGCTATCGAGCGAAGAAAATAAAGACAAGAAACGTATCTTTTTTGTCTTTCGCTTCATGAATAAAGTTAGCATAGTGGTCCATTTTTACTCAAGGGAAAAAAGTTGTTTCCAAATGCTAAATAGATTATCGCGATACTTAAAAGCTTGTCGACAGATATTTCGATATATCGGATATGCGATTATCCATTTCTCACCCCTGAACGTTTCAAAAGTTAGTTCTACTTGTGAAATGAAAAAATTTGCGTTCTGCTCAAGCTGATTAACTGTTTTGGACATGATTCAAAAAGCATAGCCATTTTTTGACCTCATCAAATGGAGTTAGAAGCGGATTTTAATTTTGATATTTTCCATGAGTAAGATTGAAAAATTTGTTTTCATTGATTCTAAAAACAGAAACAATTGTTATACTTCCATTTTCGTATATTTAGAATGATTAACTGAAGATCACAAGAGAAAGAATAAAAACTATTATGAAGATTGTTTTTGATCAAGAAGAAACAGATAACAACATCTTTCCAAAAAAAAAGTTTTCAGTGCGCAACTTTTTTTTTATCAAAGCATAGCAAATCAGTTGTGTACCAGAACAAAAACATTTTATTTGAAGAAACAATCATCAAATATCTGAAAATAGTCAATATATTTTTACTCTGGATTAAAAATCATAGTGTTCTCACCAGCGGATTTAAGGGGGGGACACGCCGCCCTCTCAGGGACTTGACCACCTGCCAAACCAAAGTATCCCCATTTTGTACTAATTTCAGATATTCAGTTGGGGCTGAAGGGCCCTAAAATTTGAACACTCTGCCATTATTTACTAGTCTTACGGGGAACCGCGCGCAAAAAAAAAACGGAATTTTTCAGCAAAAATTTTCCAAATGCCTTGTTTGGTCTGTTTAATCAAAGTTTTGACTGCGGCGCATTAAATTTGGCCAGAACAGGGTTTTTTAGTCCTTTGGGAAAACTCAGAAAGCTTCAAAAAATTTCAAAATTTCGCATCTCCCTTGTGTAACCCTAGATCCGCCCCTAAGTGTACTAAAAAATTGTTCTGTAAAAAACAAAGAGGGACACCGATGAATATTAGGCTAGAGTTCGGGAGACATTTTTAGGTAAGTTGTTCGAAATTTTCTTGTTTCAACAGTTATTTTTTAAACTACGCTCTGAAATTTGGCAAATGGTAAAGAAAAACTTGGTGTGTTTTAGAGATGCACGTAAAAAAGTGTTGTCAATTTTTGAAGCACATTTTTCTGAGAGAGAGCTAAAAAATATTTAGGCCAATTTAAGTTTATGTGCTTCAAAGGTATATATTTTTGCTTTAGCGTAGTGACGGTTGCTAAGAGCTTAGCCGAGCAACTGGAAATATTTCTGAAAAAAAATAAGCATCCAAATTAAACTTGGTAAAAATTAGTTGAAAAAACTTTTTAGTAAGCTACCGAGTCTGTGATGAGTGATTTTGATATTTTAAATTGATTGACACATATTCCACGCTGAAATTTTAATATATGGAAAGCAGCAATTTTCATGCGTCTCCATTAAAAAAAATTGCATGAAAGATCTATGATTCTTCTACAGAAACTTTGTTTTTCTTTCCAAAAGTGTTTCTTTTTTGTTTCCTTATCAAAATTTCTGAGCTGTTTTTGTAACCGACATTACGGACGGCAAACTGTGTATTTTGGGAAGAGCGGTTTCCACAACAGGCCGAAAACAGATTTGTTGCAGAATCCGGATCATTGTTAGTTTTATTTGATTGTTTGACTGTTTTGGGTTCGACAAATAAAAATATGAAATGTTGTTTTGCTCAAATCGCGCCAAAAACAGTCAAAAATGCGGAATTCTCAACAAAATTTACAGAATCCGAAACAGTACAAAAATTATTCATCGTATTTTTGTTATAGTTTGGCCGAATCTGCTGAAAATTGCGGACTCCGCTCACAATTTGCGGAATCCTCTTTCGTTAGGAGAATCTGGAATATCTAGATAAGTTTGGTCATTGCGGAATCTGTGACAAAACTAATGTGCTGATAAAACTAACGATAAGGGTATGTGTGCGCGGAATAGATAGAAGTTGTGTAAGTCAAATCCACTTACATGTTAAAACAAATTAGAAGATTTTTCTCTGGATAACATTTACCTATAAACACCAAGTTGTGCTTTTATTCAGTGCACAGTCTGGTCGCGTAATAAAAAAGATCCTGGCTTCTCAAAGCTTGACTAACTAAAAGATTGAGGGCCTTGCATGCACAATGCTTCGTAATTGATTTAATTTTCTCTAGTATTTGACTTCAAAGTTGTGAACGCATAATTCATTCCCCGGGACACACAAAAACATGCCAAACATTATGAACAATTTTTTAAGCAATACCGAAACAAAAAAGGCAACTTTTTTTACCTACGACTATGTTATGCACACAAAATGTCCATCAAAAATATGTTATGCACACAAAATGTCCATCAAAAGTATGCTAGTCTTACGGTTTTAATTATTTAAAAGTAATTGTATGATTAGCTCTTTTTCGCAAAAAAATTAATTATAATGACACACCAATTTTTATGCCAAAGAAAACAAAAAATTTTTCAAAATTGGATTACCATAAACACTGTATGACAAGTTTTTTTCTTAAGCTTTGTATTTGGAAATGCATAACTAATATTTTCGGTCTGTGAATCTCAACCCGGGTTGACTGCAGAAAAAAGAGTGTTAAAAAAATTCGAATAGTTACTTTACTTTCTTAGCCTTTTGGGCCTAGTTTTATTTATCTGGAAAGAAAACAGTTGCAAAAAGATTTATTTTTACAAGGAATTGATTGCACTTGCAAGCTAAAAATGTCTCGCCATGTCCCCCATTTTTGCAACGGATTTGTTTTCAACTCAAAACACCTAAAAATATTTTCTACTTAAACAGATCTCTCATCCATTGTTAGAAAAAAATCTTGTATATTTCAACTTTGACTTCGTAAATAAATCTTCATACAGAGTTAATTATTATTACATAAAGAGTGTGAGAAAATTTGCAATCGAACACTAAGAAATACATCACTAATTATGAGTAAAATTGGTTACATTTATTCTAAAATATAACTTTCTTAGCCTTTTGGGCCTAGTTTTATTTATCTGGAAAGAAAACAGTTGCAAAAAGATTTATTTTTACAAGGAATTGATTGCACTTGCAAGCTAAAAATGTCTCGCCATGTCCCCCATTTTTGCAACGGATTTGTTTTCAACTCAAAACACCTAAAAATATTTTCTACTTAAACAGATCTCTCATCCATTGTTAGAAAAAAATCTTGTATATTTCAACTTTGACTTCGTAAATAAATCTTCATACAGAGTTAATTATTATTACATAAAGAGTGTGAGAAAATTTGCAATCGAACACTAAGAAATACATCACTAATTATGAGTAAAATTGGTTACATTTATTCTAAAATATAACAAGTTTATATCAAAAGTTAGAAAAATTCAACAACTTGCAAAAC